>NC_137796.1:26049638-26472138 GCF_963383645.1 Muscardinus avellanarius
AGGAATGAAGATCAGTAGTTGAAATTCTTATACCTGACTGCGAAAGGAGGAGTATTTTCAAAATCATTTTCTTCCAGCCCAGATCTTTTGAGCATCTCTTCTGTTTTGATGTCCACCACTTCCATTTTCAACCCTATAACTTTACTTCCATGTGAGGCAAGTCCAGTTTAGAGATGAGACAGGTTTTGAGACTTGCTAGAGCTGGGGTTTCCATTCAGATCTCCCTGTGTTTAAGTCCTAGGTGTTTCCTACTCTAAATCCACTATCTTCTTAGGCTATTCTTCCTCAGTTTAAGTTCTGGGCCAAATGTCCCATCATCCAAATTAATAATGTTTTCAAAGAGAGTTTGAAAGGAGCACAGTGCATCCCTGTGGCCGGCAGGGTAAACAGCAGGAATCAAAGGTGGAGAATTTCAGAGGAAGTGAAGATTTAGCAGCTTGTAATAGTGGCTGCCTTGTGAATACTTGAAGTATGTTGTCCCTTAACTAAGATCTTGGAGACTAATAAATGAAGCAGCTTCTCTTTTTGAGGAGATATAGCTTTTATTAGGTTGCGTGTGTGTGTGTGTTTGCAATGAGCTTTTTAAGAGCATTTCCTATGTGACAAAACATAGCACATACTCTTTTATAAACACAGTTTAATTCAACCTTCTCAATAATAGCTTTTTGAAATAAGTGATATTAATTGCCACTACTCTCCATTTTAGGTATGGAAATAAAAGTTCAGAGATGCCACTGAACATGTCTGCTAAGGTATGGAGCCAGGATTCTAGTGTAAGACTTTCAGACACCAAGCCTGGATAATTAACTACTCTATTTTTTTTTTTTTTTTACTGATTTTATTTTCGTTCTTCTTAATGGGAAAGATGAAAGCATAATTATTGGAAATTCCAGTAAAATGAGTCAAATGCTTTGCTCACCTATTTGGTATAATGACACTCTCTTAACTTCAATTCTTATGCTGTCTTGCTAAACTTATGACAAATGCATTTCCCCTGAGCTCTTTGTACCACTATTGGGAATGGCCTAGGAAGATTTGAGAAAGCTCTGATTATTAATAAGTATATTTCAAAATTAGGTGAGGGGCAGACATGTGGAAGGACTTGGTTTCTGCCAAGAAGTAGACAGCTATTGTAAACATAAATTAATCTAGATAAAGGTAATTAACAAGTGGAAAGAGAAGGGGAGCTAGGACTTCCTCAATTCTAAAGGCAGGTTTACATAATAATGGATGATTTAATTTGAATGGGAGGAGGACAAGGGAAAGGAGAAACCTGGGCATAGACCAAAATTCACCGGAAAATCAAGGGGAGGGACTTTACCTATGTCAGAGTTACATAGGAAAATGCAAGATGAAGGATGTTGTGTCTATAAAAAGGCTTTTCTGGGTTTTGTATTTCAGTAAATTCATTCGAACTGCCCCCCCCCCATGGGGCTGTGACTATCTTCTGTATTTCTATCTTTTTAATAAACACCTTTAAATCTTCAGCAAGAGTCCAGGCTATTGCATATTTATCTTTAGCTCGGGACAAGAACCTGCGGTGGTTTTGAGGAGAATTGTTTCTGGGGGTCTAACAAAGGTCCCGGGGAATGTTCCCCTAAACAGTGACCCTCACCCCCAAACGGTAACATTCATCTTTCACCATAACATCTCAAACCATAATACCTACTTTAAGTTTTATTTTTAAACAGGGTCTTACCAAGTTGTAAAACTCACTAAGTAGCTGGAACTGGCCTAGAACCTGGGATCCTACTGTCCTAGCTTTCCAAAAACTAGGATTTACAGGTGTCCTATTTATTATTTATTTATTTATTTATTTATT
Organism: Muscardinus avellanarius; assembly: GCF_963383645.1. Taxonomy (NCBI): domain Eukaryota; kingdom Metazoa; phylum Chordata; class Mammalia; order Rodentia; family Gliridae; genus Muscardinus; species Muscardinus avellanarius. The sequence continues at coordinate 26,051,461 of NC_137796.1, forward strand.
TATTTATTTATTTATTTATTTTGGTGGTAGTCGGGTTCCTGGAAACCCTTCTACCTCCAGGCTACACTCCCAGACCATTTTTTTTTTTTAACTTGGAAACAGGGTCTCTTAAGCCAACAACGAGTTTGGCTTCAAACCTACGCGATCATCTTTTCTCCGCCTCCCAAGCGCTGGGATTACAAGCATGTGCCACCATCCCCGGCTTATAGGTGTTCTTTTGAACAAAGAAATATTATCTTAGCCAGATGTGGTAGAACATGCCTGTAATCGGGGTACTGGGGAGCCAAGCCTGGAGGATCATCTCATTGCAGATTCAAGGACAGCCTCAACAACTATGGGGACCCTCAGCAACTCACTAAGATCCTGTTTCAAAATGAAATAGGAGCCGGGCGTGGTGGCGCACGCTTGTTATCCCAGCATTCGAGGCTGAGACCAGAGGATCATGAGGATCATGGTTTGTGGAAAGCCTCAGCTACTTAGTGAGACCCTGTTTCAAAATAAAGAATAAAAAGCAGAGCAGGAGGTGTAGCTCGGAGGTCAAATGCCCCTGGGTTCCATCCCCAGAGATGAAAAAAAAAAAAAAGAAAGAAAAGAAATGGGGCTGGGGTGTAGATCAGAGGTAGAATGCCCCTGGGTTCAATCCCCAGTGTAACAAAAAAGAAAGGAAAGAAAAGGAAAGGAAAAGAAAGGAAAGGAGGAAGGAAGGAAGGAAGGAAGGAGAAAGGAAGAGGAAGAAAAAAAAAAGAAAAAAGAAAAGAAAAAGAAAAGCTGTATCATCTTGAAATAAGCATTCTCAGGAATGTGCTCACCTCTAAAAGTGATGACAAGTCTTCCCAACAAAAATCCTCTTGCCTCTTATTTTTAGAGAGACTCTGCTCTGGTAGTTATCTTCAATGCTGTCCTAACTCATATACGGAATATATCTTTCATTACTCTCCTAGTTGTGCTTACTGGCTTTGCCCTGGCACTCACCCAGAAGTGAACACATTGTGTTCTGTACCAGTAATACAAAAGCTCCTTAATGATGTCTCATTGGAAAGTAATGCTCTATCAAGTTGCCTTTTTTTTCTTCTAGACTTTAGCAGATTATGAATTCATAAAGGAGTAAGGAAAAGCATGGCAGGAGATGAGGCTATTTCCACTCTCTTTGACCATTTTCATCTTATTAGAATTTTAAGCATATTAATTACTAATTAGACACATCTACATGATAATCACAGTATTTCAATTTACCCAATATCATTTATTGGAGCAAGAGATTCATCATTTGGAAATGATAATTAACTCATCAAAAATGTGTTGGGATTGCAAGAAAAAAGGAAGTACTCAGGAGTTATGCTAAAAATAAGCAGCTGAAATTCTCATGGTTATTGAAAATTCTGATTCAAGGCAAAGCAAACTTCCAGTAGGTATCCTCTTTGCAACTCTGAAGCAGATATTCTTAGTGAAGAGATGACCAAAAAAAATGTTTTATGATAAATGAAATTAAATTTGGCAAAAAAAAAAAAAACACCTCAGTACTTGCATACTCAAGTCTTTTAAAAGAACTGCAAGCTAACTCAGTTCTGAAAACGTAAGGGGAATCTGCCTCTGTAACGAAGATCTCAATCTCAACAAATAATAGCGGCAGATCATTGGTCAAACCTGATTCAAACATGGTAAATGTCAAGCTTTAACCAAAGGAACTGCCTTGCATCTCACTTTCTTTTTCTGCATCTTTCTTCTCCATTTTTCTGCCTAGAAATACCATCTAAGGCACATGGCTGCCCAAGAGTCTTATAGACTGTCTAGGTTCTGGGGGCTGCAAGCTTTTGTTTCTTGCACAAACTCTTATAGATATTTTAGTGTTTTTTTTTCTCTAACATTAATCAGCAGTACAAATTGATTTTCAAAGGTCTTTTTTTCTTTTGTCCTTATTTTTGTTGTCTTCTATGAGAAAGGTATACTAATTCTATAGCAAGGAATTCTCTTCTTTGTTTCAGTTATTTTATCTCATCTCCATGTCTACAATGCCACAGATAGTGACTGAGTCATTGTTGACATCATAGAACAAATAAATGGTAGGACTTTTTAATGTTCGTGGAGAACTTGTATCACGATGTAGGTATGAATACTAATAAGAATCCTGCGTTTATCAAGAAATACGTATCATCAGTTACTATTGCCATTGTATGATCACCTAGGTAGTGCTAAAACCATCTGCATCAGTTTGCAGTGGATCGAAGTGTGACCTCAGGATACATAAATAAACAAAACTCAAATACGTCATAAGACTGACTTTAATTCCTTGCAAAATACTTCCATCAAAACCAGGATTTGTTTTTTTAATACTGGCAATTGAAATCAGAGACATCCTAGGCTATACCTTCTGCCATTTTTATTTTGTATTTATTTTTGAAACAGGGTCTCATGAAATTGCTGAGAGTCTTGACAAATTGCTGAGGGCTGTGATCCTCTTTTCTCAGCCTCCCCCACCTCATGTACTGGAATCACAGGCATGCACCACTGCACCCACGCCAAGATTTTTAATTGAAATAAAAAATAGCAAACATCTTCTTTAAAATTAAAAACCTAAAACATGGAAAATGACTAAGAAGTATATACGTGTGTGTGTGTGCATGTGTGTGTTTAAATCTGTGTGTGTGTGTGTGTGTGTGTGTGTGTGTGTGTGTGTGTGTGTGTGTTTAAATCTCTAGGTACTGGGGTTACAATAAATTATCTTACATTGTTTCAGATCTTGTAGATGTTCTGGCTTCTAGTTGCATCAGTGGTATAGCCCATATCTCTGTGACACTCTAGGACTCTTCTCCAAAAAAACTGTGGTTTCTCAGTGGTGATATTCAAAGATACTCTTTAAATGGTAACTTTTTCATTATAAATTTTGCATATAAATACTTCACATGTTCTGATTTAATGAGGCCATTTGATGCTTTCTTAATACCACTGAAAGTTTCTCCCCCTGGACTCATTTGATTGTTCGGAAATATCTTTGATTCATTTGCATTTACTAATTCTGGAAACCCTGAGGCTATTTTCTGATCCCCTACTAAATTCCTGATACCGAACCCTGGGGATACAGCAATAAACAAGACAAATGTGGTCCTTGCCTTCACTAAGCTTGTAATCCACTGGCTAAAACATATTTTGTGGAAGTAATTATAAGAATAGTGAATGGAACAAAGACGTTCAAGGCATAATACAAATATAAATATTTTATATGCTATAAAATGAACATATGCCAAATTTATTATATAATTTGTTAATTAATGAGGGAACCAGAAATATCAAAATGGGTTCAAATGAGAATTTAATTTACAGAGATTTATGCTCCCTGTCAAATAAATGTATTTCATTACTATGAGCAGTAATGATTTGCATTGTTCTGAACAGGAAACATTTACATTACTAACTGTTTTCCTCAAGTTAACTGTACACAGTTGTAAAATAGCCTAGGAAATGAAGACAAGAAATGACACCCTCATGGGATCAAATAGGTTCCCCAGATCATCCTCAGCAATCCTCCAGGTGGAAACCCAGTGATCTCCTTTGTCCATTTCTACATCTTTGAAAACTTGTCCTGGGAGCTTAACGGACAATAACCTGGAGAGAAGGTTGGTAACACTGAGTCAAAAAGTCACCATGGCCCTACTGACCTCAACTAGAAGACATTTTGTAACCACTATAGAGAACAATAGAATCTCAAACCAAAGAGGACAGCAGTCAATAAACAGAAACTCTCGTTTTCAGAGTCCCTATTACCTTCCTTCCAGAAAATAATTGACAAAAATTCTCAATTTCTTGCAATTCAGCATGTTGACTCTTTTATGTCAATGATATGTATCTATTAATATGCAGTTACTCATTTTTCAAATGCAAGATGTATATGAGGGAGAAGTTTAGATGTCTACTTGTCTAAGACACTGAGTGCTCAGATATTTGGTAAGACATTATTCTGGTAATTCCTGGATGCTTTGAATATTTAAACTGACAGGCTTGGAGCATACTGCTCTTGTCTGTTTGTGTGCTGGGAATGAGCCCAGGGCTTTAGGCATGCTGGCCAAGTGCTCTACCACTGTTCTTCATTTCCATCCCAAAGCAAATTTCCTTTTTTTTTTTTTTTTTTTTTTTGGTGGTACTGGGGATAGAACCCAGGGCCCTTCTACCTCTAGGCTACACTCCCAGACCTATTTTATATTTTTTTATTTTTTTATTTTTTATTTTTTTAATTTTTTTTAATTTTTTGGTGGGTCTGGGGATGGAACCCAGGGGCATTTAACTTCTGAGCTACACCCCCTGCCCTATTTTTTATTATTTATTTTGAAACCACATCTCACTGAGTTGCAGAGGGCCTCAATAAGTAGCTGAGGCTGTCCGCGAACCGTGATCCTCCAGGTCTCAGCCTCCTGAATGCTGGGATTATAAGCATGCGCCACCACGCCTGGCATATTTTTTTTTTATTTGGAAATAGGGTCTCTTAAGCCAGTTGAGGCTGGCTTCGAACCTGTGTGATCCTCCTGTCTCAGCCTCCCAAGCACGGGGATTACAAGTGTGCCCCACCATGCCCGGCTTGCAAATTCCCTTCTTAACATATGTAAAAATACATGTAACTCTATCCAAGGCACAGATAGAACACAAAACTGACCTTCCTATAAGTAAGAAAAAATGTTCTCCTGTCTGAATGTCTTGAGTTGGATATAGGTTCTATCCTGCTTGAACTTGAACTCAATCATAAGCTCTTGCTGGGTCTTAAGCCTGCGCTCCTTCAAATTGTAACTAAAAAATCAGCTACTCCATTCTCAGGGCTTTCCACTAGGATTAGAACAACACCATTGTGTCTCCTGGGTCTCCAAATTGCTGGCTGCAGATCTTGGGATTTGTCAGTCTCCATAAGCACTTGTACCAAATTCTTAGAATAAATCTTTTTCTTTTTGGTTCAGTCTCTCTAGACAATGCTGACAATAGAATATGTATTTGTATGTTCAAGATTTGAATGTCAGCCAGGCACAGTGGTGCATGCGTGTAATCCCAGTACTTACTTGGGAGACTCAGATAGGAAGATGGCAGATTCAAGGCCAGTGAGCAATAACATAGTGAGACCCTTTTTCAAAATAAAAGCAATTAAAATAAAATAGGAGTGGAGGTATAGCTATAGCTCAGAGGTAGAGCCTCCCTGGGTTCAACACACAAACACACACACACACACACACACACACACACACACACACACACTTTGAATGCCTACTTAATATCATTTCCAAATTAATTCCATTTAGTATCCTCTTGAATACCAGAAAAAAGGTTGAAACTGATATTTCACTTCTTAGCAGTACCGTTTAAGTTTTTCGTGTGTGTGTGTGTGTGTGTGTAGGATGTTAAATTTATATTTATGTTTATTTATAGAGTATGAGGAAGAGTAAACAACAGCATACATTATAATTGCTTGAAAATATAAAAATATTAATATACACTATAGTTTATTCAATCGTCCTCATTTAGTTGTATATTTGGTTTACATTTTTCACTCTTGTTTTTCTTTGCAGTACTGGGGAAGGAACCCAGGGGCATTCTACCTCTGAGCTACACCCCCGGCCTTATTTTTTATTCTTTATTTTGAAACAGGGTCTCACTGAGTTGCAGAGGGCCTCACTAAATAGCTGAGGATGTCTACGAACCGCGATCCTCCTGTCTTAGCCTATCAAATTCTGGGATTACAAGTGTGTGCCACCACGTCTGGCTTCATTTTTCACTATTAACATAATATTATAAATACTATAAACATATATATATATATATATGACAAATCAACACATATGTTGCCTGTATATTGAAGAATATAATCTGCAAGTCTATTTTATAAGTAATAACTGAACCTCTAATTCTTTTTTTTTTTTTGTAGTAATAGTAGAGATGGAACCCAGGGGCATTCTACCTCTGAGCTACACCCTAGCCCTATTTTTTATTCTTTATTTTGAAACAGGGTCTCACTGAATTGCAAAGGGCCTCACTAAGTAGCTGAGGCTGTCCGCAAACCTGAATCCTCCTGTCTCAGCCTCCCAAATGCTGGGATTATAAGCATGTACCCCCACACCCAGCTTAATTGAACACCTCAAAACAGTAAATTCTTAAGCCATGATGTACAATTTTGTCAACTTGCAATTCTGATTGCATCTCTTTCTTAGTTTCTTTCTCCCTTTTTGCTACACTAATTGGGTTAGATTTTTCTTTTTTAAAAAGTAGAATCTCTCTGCTTCGTATAACTGGCTAGTGAAAGTTTTCTCAGCTTAATAAGAGCCTCATCCCATCATGACTGGGGCTGAGTAGGGAAAATGCCTTTTGAGAGAACATTCTTCCTCCTTTTTCCTGATGGTGAGTTGAAAGAAAAATCACGAGGAATGGTAAATGTTAATAATTTAGAAGAATCCGAAAAGGAGAATATGCTTCTTCATTTAAAATGAAAGGGTGGACGTGTAGCCACTAGATACACTTCACTAGCAACAGGAAGGCCGTTTGAATCATTCATGCCACAGTGAGGGAATATAGATCATCATCTAACACCCTCTTCGGTGATGTTTTACAAACTAAGTCATTTGAGTTGAAACTTTTGGAGTCATGTAGTAAAAAAAAAAAAAAAAAAAAAGGAAGACATTAAGTGGTCTATCTTTAGGTCACATTTTTAAAAGATTTTAAAAGAGCAAAAGAAATGAATATTTGGCATAGGCAGTATATGACTCTAGTTTCTTTTATGAAGACATGAACAGGGGGGAATGTCTGCTCAATTATTTAATTTATAGGGCCATAGTAATTATAGGCAAGTGGGAATATACATTATAAGTTGATTGGCTCCATAAATTTGTATTTTTCTGTTGGTTAAAATAATATTATAATTTTAATTTAGCTCAAGCCAGACACCTGTATTTACCTTTTTGTTTTGTTACACCTTTTCTCCAACAACATATGAACTCATTGCACCAGAATATAGCAGCTCCAATATTCCAGGGGTTGGGTACTTCATGAATGCATCATTCTTTCTCTCTCTATATATATAAATGATCTGACATGACTTACAATATTTTTAAAAATTGAACAAATAAGAGAGAAAGACATACCAAGGGACTAGGAATATAGTTTTCATTATATTAACTTCTAATTTATTCTGTACTTTCTAGAACCAAAATCAAAAGAAAAATGTGTTCAATTATGAGTCACATTTCTTAATAGAATGTAATATTAGTATGTCGGCATTTTTGCTGAAAGTAAAGTTTAGAATAACTCTGTAGATAATACTTAAGAAATACTAGATAGTAAAACAGAAATTTCTTTATGGTTTCATAATATGTTTGATTCATAGGATCATTCAATTTTCTACTATATGAGAATTTTTCTGCTGTCTGAGGGTTATTATTATTTATTGCATGAGAATTACATGTGCAATATACATTACATGATGTACCATGCTTATATATAATGTAGTTTTACAATAGCATCTGCAAAGTTGATTTACATAGTTCTAGTCCAATTCTATGTAATTTGGGTGCTCATAAGGGAAAAAAACTTACATTTGTTGTTTTAAAGTATGGCAGAGATGTGAATGAAATGCCTTTATTTTGCAATTTTCTGTCTCTTCCCCTAAAATTATTGGGGGCAATTTTGAGATAGTTTGTAATTTCAAGTCTCACTTGAATGGAGTATTTTTAAATTTTTTATTGGTGCGTTGTAACCATACATCTTAATGGAGTACAAGATGGTGGAGGCATACATGCACACATCACTCCATTAGCCCTTAACTAATCCCCACCACGTTCCCTCCCCCTTGTTCTATGGCACCTCAGACCATGTTAAAATGGAAGAAAAGTAACTGTAATTCAAAATAGGCCTGAGAAGTAATAGGAAGTTTTTTGTTTTTATGTCTAATACTTTCATTCACTTCATTTATTATGTGGTCAGAAAAGATCAAGCTGAGTAAATAAGGTAGCCAAGAAAAATAAAGGACACAGTGAGTAAAGAAAGAAAAATGTAGGAAGGGAAAAGAAGCATTGATTACTTCAGTTATATTTCCTTGGATTGGCTTTCCTATTTGTTTATGTTTTATGGCTTTTTTTCTCATCTGTGCTCTTCTTATTCCATACAGACAGGGAGAGTCTTTGAGTTTCCTAAATATGCTAAGCTCTCTTGGAGTCTGTGCAAGGAGGCCTTCAACAGAGGACTCTGTGAGGACTTGGGCATATGTTCTTAGGGAAGTGTTATCTTTAGGCATCTTACTGAAAAATGTCAACACGCTTACCTACGATGATCCCCAAGAAACTTAAAGATACCTAGACACATTTAAATCTCTACTTATATTTGGCCAGGGAAACACTATTTTTAAATTTTAAGTAAGGATTTCCCTAGAATATTTGATATAATATAAAGGTATGAAATTAGTGAATTTCTATAGAAAATACAGTATCTGAATGTGTATATATTTATGTATCATCTAGTCATCTACGTTTTTTAACCAAATTCAACAACTTGATCTGTACTATCTCAAGAAAAACACAATTTAGGAACATACAAATATTACATAAAATATAAAGGAAATAAATTACTACACACATATTGGATCACACATTAACCAATTTTAAATTAGTTGATTGTTTGACCATTTCCAGTACAGCAGGGATTTAAAGTCATAAGGGCACAGGATTTTTTCTGGCTTTCAGTTAATAGTGGAATAAACAGAAATATGTCTAACCTCAGTAAACCTTAGTCCTTTCTGAAAAATGGAAAACAACACATTCTTCCTTGATAGTATGAGTATCACGCGATGTAATGTGCATATGGTTACTAGAACATGATAGCAAAAAAAAACATAGTTCCTACATAATTTCCTCTTAATTTTTAAAGCAAAAATAGGACAGGCATGATGGTGCATGCTTGTAAGTCTTGTATTTGAGAGGCTGAGAAAGGAGGATCACAGGTTTAAGGGCAGCCTTCTCCAAAATGTAGCAAGACTTTCAGCAACCTACTGAGACCCTGTTTTAAAACAAATTAAATAAGCCGGGCGTGGTGGCGCATGCTTGTAATCCCCGCGCTTGGGAGGCTGAGACAGGAGGATCGCGCAGGTTCGAAGCCAGCCTCAGCTACTTAGTGAGGCTCTCAGCAACTTAGCGAGACCCTGTTTCCAAATAAAATATAAAAAAGGTCTGAGAGTATAGCCCGGAGGTAGAAAGCCTCTGGGTTCCACCCCTAGTACCACAAATAAATAAATAAATAAATAAATAAATAAATAAATAAATATTAAAAGGATTGCTGATGTAGCTCAGAAATAGAATGCTCCTGGATTCAATCCTCAGGGGAGAGAGAGAGAGATTGAGAGAAGAAGAGGAGGAGGAGAAGGAGGAGGAGGAGGAGGAGGAGGAGGAAGAGGAGGAGGAGGAGGAGGAGGAGGAGAAAGAGAGGAGGAAAGAGAAGGGAAGAGAAGGAAGAGAAGGGAAGTAGGGGAAAAAGGATAGAAAAGAGAGGGTAAAAGAGAAGAGAAGAAAAAAGAGGAAAATGGAAAGGAAGAAAAGGGAAGGGAAAGAAAATATTTTGAATGCTGCACTATAGTTCACCACAGTGCATGCTGTGTTACATATCTCAAACTGTGAGCTCCCTACATCTAAGGATTAAGAAGGGTTGAGCACCCTCTCAAGCCACATGCTGCCTATAAATTTGAAACTTGAGCCATCGTTGCTTCAAGAGACGCAAGAAGGAGTTTGAAAGAAACAGGTGTCATAAGCTCAGAGAGAAAAGCTTTCTTCCATGAACTAAGAATCTGGGAATTTCCAAGTCTTGCAGACATTGTTGGCCACAGTGCTCCTTCCGTATCTCACTAGATGCGCAAAAGATGGAGATGATGTTGAAGAATGAGAGGAATCTTCTTTTTTATGATATTCTAGTTTAAGACAAGGAAGAACATTTTGGTGATAGCATTCTTCAAAAAATATCATAAAGAGCACAATAATTATGTAATTTTCAGGGAAATGGGTGGAACTGAAGAACATTTTGCTAGGTGAGATTAGCTAGTCACAAAAAGTAAAATTCCAGATGTTCTCCCTAATATACAGAAGCTAAGGAGAAAATGGGACATAGGAAGGACTCTAGACAAAGGAGAAACCATAGATGAATAAAGAAGGTGATCTAACTGAGGGGGCTGAGAAAGGAGAAAAGGGAAATTCCCTAATGTGCATCATGTAATTCACAAACAAATCAACATCAATCACTAAGCCACACTGGAGATGAAGGGAGGGGAGATAGAATGGGGTGGGAATTGGGGAAGGGCTAAATAAGTGATGTGTATACTTATGCCTCTACCATCCTGTACCTCATAATGATGTATGATTACCATGCACTAATGATAAAAATGAAAAAAGAATACATAGCAAATAAATGGAGTTGAATAAGTGGTGTTACATTAACTTAGAGAAAACCAAGAATATTTGAGTTGGGTCCTAACAGCTTCTCATAGAATTGAGTCTTGGGACAAAGCAGGCAGACATTCTGTCACATTGACTTTAACTGGACCTTTCTTATAGTCTTGGTATGGGAGAAAATTGAAGTATCAGAAATAGCTCATGAAAGCTCCAAACCCTGATTGGTACTATGCTAATCAGAGTAGATATAGTCTTTTATTTGTAATTACTTTTTTATTTTTATTTATTTATTTGGTGGTACTGAGGTTCCTGGAAGCCCTTCTACCTCCGGGCTACACTCCCAGACCTATTTTTATATTTTTATTTGGAAACAGGGTCTCTTAAGCAAGCGTGGCTGGCTTCGAACCTGCGCAATCCTCCTGTCTCCGCCTCCCAAGCACAGAGATTACAATAGTGCACCACCACACCTGGCTAATTACTTTGTTTTAAATCAGCATTTATCTACTTATTTTATGAGCACTAAGCTTTTAGGCTGCTAAAATCTTTAGCAAAAGAAAAACTTAACAGCTTGCCTTCTCTTTCTTTCTTCTTTCCACTCTTCCTTCTTTTCTCTCCAACTTTTCATTTTCTTTGGTGGCTTAAGGATTTTCATTTTGAAATAACTTTGTTTGGGCATACTTTAAACATATAAAAGAGAAGAGACATTTTGCCAATTTGGTGAATTTTGACAAATGTTTTCACCAGTGTAATGAAATCTAGTCCAGACATAGAACACCCCTACCTTCCCCTAATGTCTTCTTTTAACTCCTTGCAACAAAACCACAGGAATACTTTCTATGACTATAGAGAGTTCTGTGTATTTTGGAATTTTACATCAATAGAATTGTATAGTAGAGTGATCCCTCAGTATCTACAGAGCATTGATTTCAGACCTTCTGTGAATATCAAAATCTATAGATCTTCAAGTACCTTACATATTGTATCTAGTAATTTTATATAACCTATAGATATCCTCTTATATGCTTTAAATTATCTATAGATTACTCAGAATACCTAATAAAATGTAAATGTTATATAGTTGTTAAAATTATTTATTTAGAAAATAACAAAAAAGTCTATACATGTTCAGCAGTTTTTTTCCCTCTGAATATTTTCAGCACATCAATTATTTGATTCTGTGGATGTGAATTTGGAGGATGCAGAGGGAAAATTGCATATGTGTTTTTGAGGTTATTTTATATTATCATATATATCTTTAGAGTATCTCTTTCTCTAGCTCATTTTCTGTGTATAACACAGTATGTTTCTTATCTCTTATGAATGGATATATGGCTTACTTCTAGTATGTAGCTATTATAAATAAAGCTGCTTTGATTACTCATGTACAAATCTTTGTGAAGATGTGTTTTCATTTTCTGTATTTGTGTAGGAGTGGGTAGGCTGTGTCAAACAGTAAGTTGTTAGTATTTTGAGAAGTTGACAGGCTATAGGAGGTATCCTTAACTTGTTCCTAATTCCAAAAGCAATTATTTTATACTAATTGACATTACGCATCGTTTTCTTTTTAACAGATGTACTTATCATTGAGAGTTCTGTTCCTTATAATCCTAATTTGTTGAGAGTTTTATCTTAAATTTTAAACCTTATTTGATCTGTAATAAATTGTACATTTTATGTATTTATGTATGAATTTAGTTGGCTACTTTTTGTTAATTTTCGCATGTTTCTTCATGAAAGATATTGGTTTTATTTTTCTAATTATCTTTCTTTTTAACATGTTTTATACTTTTATTGGTGCATTATAGTTGTATATCATAATATAATTCATAGTGATAGTGGCATCACACCCACAGCACTTATGCACTAGCTTTTGGTATCATGGCTACGTTATCTCTCCTCATCCATTTTCTTTATGAAAGGAATAGAAGTATTCTTATCACTTTGTGTGTGTGTGTGTGTGTGTGTGTGTGTGTGTGTGTGTGTTTGTGTGAGTCAGTGCTGCTACTTCTGAGGATTAAACCTAAGCACATGCTCCACTACTAAACTATACTCTCAGGAATGGTCTTCAAATGTTTGATATCACTCACCAGAAAAACCACCTGATTCTAGAACTTTCTTTGTGAAAAGGTTTTTATTTATAAGTTAAATATCATTTGTATATGTATATGTGAATATATATGGTAATTGTGTACAAATATGGATATATATCACTCTGAAACTATGATGTATAGTTGCAATAAACCAATTAAAAAAATACTGCATTCATGAACTTTGTAAAATCATGTTGAGTCTGTGAGATGTCTAGTGATTTCTTTCCTTCTATTTCTAGTATTGTTTGTATCTTTTATTATTTTTCTTGATTAGCCTACCTAAAGGTTTATACATTTTATGAATTTATTACAAAAACTTTAATTTTTTGGCTATTATTTTTTATTTCCACTTACTCTTTAATAACTATCAATTTTATCTTTTATGTTTGCTTTAATCTGCTTGTCATTTTCCTGTTTTAGCTTATTTAGATGAAATTTCCCATCACTTAGTCATGTCTTCTGTGTAAGCATTTAAACTCACAAATTCCTCTTTAGTATGTATATTAATTGGCATTCTCATTGGTATAATCCAAAGACTTGACCATGCAACTTAGAAGAAGGAAGATATATTTGCTAATGATTTCCCTTGGAGATTTTGGGTTCCAGTCCAGGTGAGGCCTGGATCAGATTCTCAGGGCATGACAACAGGAAGCAGAGGAGCAAGGGGGAGCACAAGGTCTGCTCTCACATCATGGAGGCCAGAAGCAAGAGAGTGAGCTAGGGGAGGGGGAACCATTTGTAATCCCTAAGGCCAGAGCCTCAGGACCATCTTCTCCAGCCATAACCTACCAGCCTAGAAAAAAGCTCAGATAAATTTATTACAGTGGATTTATCTACTGCTGAGATTATAGGCAAGCTCCACTTCCAACACTGCTAACTTGTTTTCAAGTGAGTTTGGACAGGGGCAGAATTCTACTTCCAAACTGTTATAGTACCCTTTAGATTTATCCCATAAAATTTGCATGCTATACTTTTATTTGCATTCAGTTTCAAACTCTTTTCTAATTTCCCTTCTGATTTCTCCTTTGACCTATGGGTTATTTAGAAGCTCATTGCTTAATTTAAAAATAAATCAAGGTTTTCTAGATATCTTCCTATTACTGATTTTTTATTTTAATGATATTGTGGTAAAATAATATGCTTTTGCATAATTTTGAGCCTTTTAATTTTCCTACAACTTACTTTGTGACCCAGAATATGCTCTATCATGGCAAACTTGTGGAAGCATTGGAAATAAGTATAAATTTGTCTTTTATTGGGTGGCATTTCTGAAGGTGACTCTTAAACTTCAAGTTAGTTAATGAAGTTCATAGTTTTTTTTCTTGTATCCTACAAATGTCCATTATTTCACCTGGATCAACGGTGCTCACAGCATCTGTATTCTTACTGTTTTTCTATTTTTTATCAAATTCTGAGGGATATTAAACATCCCATTACAAATGTAGAGCTGTCATTTCCCCTTCCCCTACTATCAGTATGCACTCCATGCATAGTGAAGCTGCATTATTATGTGTGCACACAACTTGAGTTTCATAACTTTTGTGATTAATTCACCATTTTATCATTATTAAATGTAACCTTCTATTTCCAATAACCTTTCTTTCTCTGGTGTTTACTTGTTACACTAACAAAGAGATTCCAGGATTCTTCTGATTAGTGTTTGTATGCTTTTTTTCCCCAAAACTTTAACACTTAATCTGTATGTTTCTAATCAAATGAGTTTTTATACAAAGCATGTACTTGGCTCTTACTTTATGTCCAAACTACTTCCAGATTTTGATTTTTAATTGGAGTATTTAGAAAATTATGCTTAATATCTTATTGTTTCTTTTCATTTTGGCATTCATTCTATTTGTTTCTATTTCCTTTCTTTTAGACTGAATATACATATCACATAAACAACCTACACATATCTTATAGCCATCATCAATGACTTCTCATTGCTACATCTTTTAATGATATCTCTAAAGTTTATATTTCATTAATTTTCCAGAATCTATAAACAATATTATATGACTTATTATACACAAACCTTAAAACACTATATTTTTATTTCCCTAACTTTGTCACTGTACTATGAATATATTTTACTTCTCTATGTTATAAAAATCTTATACAAATTGAAAGGGCTTTTTATAACATATCTAGGTTTTTAGTATAGTGTTAAGTATATTTATGTATATATAAAATATATTTATTAACATTGAGGTATTAAATATATTGTTATTCTTGCTTAGCCGTCTAAAGTTCTTTTATTTCTAAATAATTTTATTAGTCCATTGCAATTATATGTCATAGTGAGGTTGAAGATGATAAAAACATAAATACACAGAGGTATTTTTAATTTAATTTAATTTTTTAATTATTTTGCAGTACTGTGGATTGAAAACAGGGGCATACTACCTCCAAGCTATATCCCCAGCCCTAATTTTTATTCTTTATTTTGAAAAAGGGTCTAAGTTGTGGCGGGCCTCTCTAAGTAGCTGAGGCTGCCCACACACCTGTAATCCTCCTATCTCAGCCTCCCAAGTACTGGAATTACAAGTGTGTACCACGAAGCCAGGCTCATATAGCTCTTTTAAATAGAAACAACAACAACAACACAACAACAACAACCCTCAGGTAATCAGCCTCTTAATCACCATCTCTGCCACTTTTTACTCATTTGTACATAAACGATTTTAATATTTTCTTTCTTTTCTGCTTATAAGACATCCTTTAGTATTTATGTTATAAATCTACTGGCAACAAATACTCTCATCTTTATGTGTTTGAAAAATCATTATTGTAAGCTGGGCGTGGTGGCGCACGCTTGTAATCCCCGCTCTTGGGAGGCTGAGACAGGAGGATCGTACGGGTTCAAAGCCAGCCAGCTACTTAGTGAGGCTTTCAGCAACTTAGTGAGACCCTGTTTCCAAATAAAATATAAAAAAGGTGTGGGAGTATAGCCCGGAGGTAGAAAGCCTCTGGGTTCCACCCCCCAGTACCACCAAAAAAAAAAAGAAAATCATTATTGTATCATCATTTTCAAAGAACACTTTTCCTGAATACAGAATACTTTCATTCTTTATTTTTTAGGTACTTTAAAAATGTTTTACTACATATTCTATTTTTTCCTAATGAGAAACCCAGGACCATATTTATTGACATCTGTAAGTAATGTGTATTTTTAACTCTCCATATATTTAATATATATTTTTTTACTTGTTTACAACTTAACTATGATGTGACTTGATAGATTTTTCTTATGTTAGTCTTACTGGGGTTTCTTGCCCCTTGGATGAACAGATTTAGAATTTTTAACACATAATTTTCAAAAAAGAAACCTAATTCCTACTATACCCTTATATTGTGCTGGGAAGCCAATGGCATATTTCAGATTCCTCGATATCTCCCCATATAGTTTTCTCTTCTTGCTTTAGCTTAGACAGATTTTAGAACTACATGATCGTGTCTCTTGATTATTTTCTTCTTTTACAGCATCTCATTTGCTGTAAAAAAAAAAAAATGAAGTGGAAAGCCATAGAAAGCACAGGACTATTCTATTAGTCAACTTTCTGTCAGTATAAGAAAAACCTGAGATAACCAACTTATCCAGAGAAAAATTTCATTTGGGCTCAAAGTTTTAGAGGATCCAGTCCATGATCAGTTGATCCCATGGCCTTGGGACCATACCAAGGAAGTGTATCATGGCAGGAGATGTTCATCCATTCAGTGACTTTTTAATCTCAGTTATAAGTTTCATCTCTAGAAGTTCCTTTTGATCCTTTTATTTCATTTCTTTAATATTAAACTAGTGTTTTCCATTAAATATTTGGATGTATTTAAAGTAACTCTTTTTCTGGATATAGACCACAGCTTATTTTTTTCACACTTTGATAGCATGTGTCATGTGGTCAATTTTGATAGGAAGCTGTGCGTGGTCATTCTGCATTAGGTACTAAATTTTCTTGTTTTATTTTAAAATACGGCAGATCTTGATCAGCAGGCAGGAATCTTTGGGTCGGTTTTGGTTCATTAGAGTTTTCAGGGTAGAGAACCCTTGGTCTAGAATGACTTGACACTGTGGCTTGATCTCCTGGCAACTCTAAAATTAGCTTTGTGTTTCAATTCTACTAGAGAAAATGTGACTATCTGGCCTCCTGTGATGAATCTAGGAATTCAGCTTGTGGATCTCAGGTCATTAATGTCTATCTTAGTGGAGGTTTAGCTGAAACTCAGCAGGAGAACCAAGGAGAGCCACAGGCAGATTCTGAACCTCTAGCCCTGTAGAGCTCCTTATTCTCAGACTCTGCCACATGCACTTCAGCTGTGTCAGCCTGACTGAACTCCTGCCCCGACTGCCTCCACTCAGACCACCACTATGCTCTTTGGGATTTTCTCTCCAAGCAACAAGGTCCACAAAGTGATTCTGGGAAGAAAGCTGGGGTGACTGTGACATTCATCCAATGATCCATTTTCTCAAATATCATAGTTGCTCTAGTCCCCCAAACATCCCTCAAAGGTTCATATGTTAAAGACAGGATTCCCAGCAATCCTATTGGGAGGCAACTGCCCTAAGAGAGGTCATGAGAACTAGGTCTCAGGTCACTGGGGATATGGTCTTGAAGGGACATGTGGGACCCCAGTATTTTTGTCTCTTTTTTGCCCTCCTGGTCATGAGGATAGTGGTTTGGCTTGATACACACTCCCACCATGACACGCTTCCTTGCTACAGGCCCAAGTCCAGAGAACCAATTGGTCATGGGATAGAATCTTCAAAACTATAAGTCAAAATAATCTTTTTTTCCTTATAAGTCTGTTGCCTCACGTTTTTCTTATAGTGACAGAAAACTAACTGATACAATAGTCCTGCCCTTTCCGCTGTTTCTACTTTCTGAAAATGGTGGTTGCACACATTTTGCCCTATTTATTCTGCAAGGAGCTATGTTAAGAGGAAAAACTGGTCTCAGCTACTCCATCCCGACTAGAAGAGGAAGTTCCCTGAGCTTTCTTACATGATTTTCCTAAAGCTAAATTTAATTTCAATGGAAACTTCCCTAGCAGGATGCTTAGAATATAATGAGTAGTACTGATCCACAGGTAACCTCCATGGCTTCATCCGCTAGGAAACAGTAACTAACCATCAGATTATTTTTCACCCCAGAAATATGTAAAGTGATGTGACATTTTATCTCACTAAAATACTTCCAAAATAGTTTATGGCTTCTCAATCTCTGGCTTCTTCAAAGAAAGTAGAAACTAGCTGGTTGTGTAAGACCTAACAAATTACCTATCACATAGATATGTGTGTGTGTGCACGCACACACACACACACATAAAAATTCTCAAGAAAAATATATAAAGCAATATCTTCTTACATACTAATTATTATGTTAATATATACAAATAAGTAATATATGTAACATTATTCTAAATGTTACATATATATCTATATATAGATATATACATGTTCATACAAAGGGTAATTAGATTCCAGCAGTTAGTATTATAGTATAACAGTCAGCTATTGTTCTTATTATAATGAATAAAAACTGAAACCCATTGAATGACACTTTACTCCTGTACCCAGATACTTTGTGGCCAAAAATACAGTCATCAATTGCTTATTCCAGCTCTTCATCCTGGGATATTTGTATCATAAGACACAAGTGATGTCCTGTGTTATGTGTATAAAGTCAGCTTAGAGTATGTCTGCCTAAGAATGATAGTCCCTGCTCAGTTAATTAACCTGAGGATTTCAAGTTATTCCATACTTGAAATATTATTGAATTCTAGTAAAATAACACAGCAATAAGAAATCAGTTTTTAGGGTCAGAAAACTTGGTGCAAGATCTTAGCTCCATCACATTTTGTCCAATTTCACACAGAAATTTTCTATGTTCTAGTTTAATTCAATTGTTAGGTGTGAATAATAAAAGTGTCAAATTTATTTAGTTTTTATATTGTTAATGAATTAGCAAATACAATAAATGCCCAAAAGACATTTGCTAGACAAAATATCACATGTAAAAGCTTATTAATAACCAATATTCACTGAATGGCTAATTTGTATTGATCATTAGATCACTACTTTTGAACTCAAAACATAGTTTTATGAAGTTGATTGTTGTTTTTTTCCCAAAAGGTAGAATTTTAAACTGAGTATCAAGAGCAACTGTAAAGAAATTAGGCCAGTGCTCCACGAGAGGCTCCACCTTGAGTATTTCCTCAGTGTAAGATAGCATCTCAGCACAGAGACATAATCCTGTGCAAGTCCTAGAGTCCGCTTGCTTCACTGTGGCACCAGGACAATTGCACTTCACTGTTCTTTGAGATGATTAAAAGAAGTAGAACCTGACAAGTTCTGTCCTTGAATCAAAGCACAAAGTTCATTCTCCAAAGAACATTGTTGGAAAGGGTCCTAGTCACCCCATATCTTCCCCTCCTCAGAATTATTTCATCTAAGCAACGATAGTTCATTAGTCTTTCTTCCATTTTTTTCAATATTTTCATATGGATCACAATTTAGCCTTATTGATCTAGATCATCTGCCTTTTTAGGTGGCTATACTTATGGTCCCTTGTTCTAAGAGAATCTGTCATAACATGTTCTATTTCATTGAATGACCAAATAGCACGAGAGTCACTTTTGTATCATTTTATACAATAGAAACATACATTCATAATTTAAAGTGATTCACTTGATTCAGAAGTGTGAGGTATTATAACTCCTAATTACAACTGGAAGAATTCTGATAATTTATTTTCATAGGTTTATATTTCTTTTCCCTTTTTAATATACATCTATGGATATATTGCAATTATACATCATATAGAGGCGCAGAGTGGCAGGAACATACACGCACACAGCACTTGGTGTGGTTCCCTCTGGACCCCACCCCACTTCCTCTCCCTCTCTGTACATGTTCTTGAGATTGGTATTGATAAGTTCATATATGTACATGGCAGTATTTGAACGGTTTCCTTCATCAAGTCTCTTCCTCATCTCTTCTCCCTTCCCCTGTCCCCTTCCTCCCCTCTCCTCCCTCTCCTGTACTCCTTCAACACTCCACTGAAGTCCATCCATTTTTATCCAACATTATCTGATATCCCTCTTGTTACCCAATGTCTCTCTAGCTCCCACATATGAGAGAAACATAAAATACTATTCACTGTCTCAGCCTGGCTAATCTCATTTAGCATAATATTTTCTAGTCTCATCCATTTTTTTCTTCATGTGATATAACTTTGTTCTTCTTTATAACTGAGTAAAATTTCACTGTGGGTATATACCACAGTTTTGCCATCCACTCATTTGTTCTTGAAATCTTAGAAGAAAAAAATAGTATGGCATTGCCATTGCCATCACAAGTTTGAAAGTAAAACTATGACACATTTACACACAGTGTAATCTTTGACACTTATATAGATTGTCTTCTATACTGACACTGGGTACCTGAGCTGTCATCCGTTCACCACTGAACTGCAACTGAGAGTCAAGGAGAAACTCAAGTTCAAACAGAGTGGGCCATGCCTGGTGGTCACAGGGATTCTCCCTCCCTGAGGCAATGTGTCAATGCCGCTTGTGAGGCAGAAACAACAGGAGAGTGTATTTCTTATTCTGGAATATCTAAAAAAGAAATCCTCAAATTGTTTGTGATCAAAATGCCATTACACGTGCCTCTCATCAGTCATTATCAAACAATATACCAAGTTTCTTTTTCCTTCATAGGCCTAATTGGTTGACTGAAATAAATTATTTAAAATATTTCAAAGACTTCTAATTCGTAAGATAATGATCCTTTACAATCGGCTTATACCTTTGACAGTGGGAATACTTTGCTCTAAAAACAAAACAAAAAAAAAAGACTCAGGCACTTTAGAGGCATCACACATGGCTTTGAACTCCAGAATTCTTATACAGAATTTCTTAAGTACCATAGAAGATCCATAATAATTTATCTATGTTAAGAGGGCTGGATGGTAAGTATTCTCATTATAAAAAATAGCCAGATGGGGTCATATATGGGTTAATTAGTTAGATTTAGTCATTGCACAATGCATACATACTTCAAAACATCCCCTTGCACATAGTAAAAACAAGTAATTTTTATCTCTTCATTTACTGTTTATCTGGTTTTGCTCACCATTGTAACCTTGATATTACCGTGGTGTCTGACACATAGAAGTTACTCATTCCATATCTGCTGGTGAATTAATGAACTGGTTTTCTAAATTGTTAAAAGCTATTCTATCATTCCTTCTATTTCCCATCCCTGTAAATTTCTTCCTTTTTTCCATTAATAGTATTTTCCAATACTATTAATGGGTCAGAAAGAGATTGGAAAGATTAGGAGTCAAACAAGAAAAACCATTTTTAATGCTTGTTATTTAGAAAATATTATCACTTGTATTCTACATCCAGGGCTATTACATGAGTTAATACTGGTATCAGTAAATTAAGTAGATCTCAAAAAGTGGAATAAGTTTAAATAGATAAATCAGTATCTTGGACCAGAAAAATATCAATGAAGACATGAAGCAAAAGGAGAATGATCATGTCAAATAGTCTAAATAACAAGGGGAAATGCCTTTGTTTAAATAGAACACAATTTGGAATTAACATACATATTCATACCCCATAGTTCAAGATTATTTGACTAATTCAAATGACCAAATTTGAAAGTTTAAGATATGTTTAGACAAAAGAAATGCATTTATTTTGCTTGAATCCATACAAACATTTCTGTGGATTCAGAAAAAAAAAAAATAAAGCTGCCAAAAGTATTTTTCTCATAGAGGAAAGGAAACATGGTAGTGAAAGGCAAATATCTATGGTTCCTAGAGTCAGACACCCGCTTTCAAATCCTGTCATTCTCATTTCCTCACTATGGAATAATGCTCAGCCTACCTTGAAAGATTGGTCTGAAAACTGAGGTTTGTATATAACAACATCAAACTTGCTTTTTCCCCCATATTACAAAATCGAATTGGAATTCCATTGTATTGTAACTTTTCTCCCAAGAAATTTAATTATTTTTAAAATTCTTAAGAAAGTGCATGAATGTGAAAAGAGGGAGAGAGACAGAGAGGAATGAAAAGTTAATTTTTTCAAAGTTTTCCAAAATTACAGACTGTAACTGCATTATTTTTCATAAATGAAACCCAGTGGAAACACTGCTTCTCTGTCTATACAAGAAAAAATTTGTTTCCTTATAGTCTAAATATCTAATGATTTAACTTGATGTTCTAGCTGAGTAAGAAAGGAATGAAGAGAAGAAGAAAATAAAAACTTTCCTCCACTGGATGCATCAACAGTGAATGCAAATTTAAGTATGGAGATGGAGAACCCACTGATAAATGTAGTCCTTGCAATATTTATTTTGTAACTAAACTCTGCAGCACATAAAAATTCTGAAAATTTCTTTTTTTTAAAATAAGCATTTAAAACAAACATGTCTCTTGCTTCAGTGAAGACTCAATAGCCTAAATGTTATAATTGCTTTTAAGTGCCAAGGAAGTTGAAGAAATAAAAGATAAAATTACAGTGACTGCTTCCCTCATGAAAAGTCATTCGTTTAGTAATTCAGTAAACAAAAGGGCTTATATAATACTGTTCATCTGTGAAAAATACTTTATGACAAAGATGTCTCTGTGATAAGAATTAATTAAGACCGACCATCTGGTTTGAAGAATTTTCTCTAAAAGTAAAAGGGAAAAAAAATGTCTTGAATCATTTTAAATAGGTAACTTTTATTAGACATAGAAAAATAAATAATATAATATTAATTGATTTAAGCATATTCAGGAAATAAGGGAAATACCTGGCTTAGATAAAAATATCTCTACATATATATTTTTTGACATATATGTACATAACTGGTGGCTCATAGTATCACTGTTTTAACTTAAAATTTTGACTTGTAGATAGAATATTTGGGACTTTGAAAACTTTTCTGTTTAGAAGTAAACTTCTACTCTCAGTTCCCTCAATCTTATGCAAAAGTAAGCTTATAGAACCTCTGGCTGCTCTATTATTTTTATCATATTTTTTGAGTTCTACTGGACATTTTACCAAACATCACTGAACAACATCCATACCATAAAATGCTTCTGACTCTTCAGTTCTAAATCTTCATAACACAACTACATCATTCTAATATTATTCTACTCCTATAAAGACATAGTATCAGGATGACTAATACTGGCCAAGTTTCATGAATATAATTGTTTATTGATCTGATAAGGCAAGAATGGGGCAACTGGTTCCCAGAGCCCAGGTTCTTCCCAATGCATCAGACAAATCTGGATTTAAATCCCTTTGGGTCCTTTACGCGTCATATGGCCTTGGTCAGAAGACAGGTACAAAAATAAATTCCCATGATCTTTCTCGTGACGTTCTTGCTTGATATCGATAGAATGTTTAGCACAAAGTCTCTTGTGGAGCTGGTACTCTAACAGCCGCAGCCAATCAATCTCAGCATTTTCTTAGAGGGATCTTTCTAAGGAAATTTGCAGTCAGGTTTTTGAATCTTCATAATATCAACTTTTTGTGAGAAAGACATGACCTTATGAGTGAATACATATATTAATGCCAACAAATGCATGCTCTCTAAATTCAGTATAATATATTCATAAAAGTTCAAATTCTACTATGGCAATATATATTGTGATCAATTTCACTGACTTGTGTGGGGAGACAGGAGGCAGGAGGGAAAGTGGGGTGAGACGTGAAGGCAGATATGCAAGAGTTTTATGCATGTATGTTTTTAATACATGAAATCCCACTATAATGCACATTTGCAAGACACTAATACATTATTTTAAAACTTAAAGAAGTTATTAACTTCAGTAATATTATACCTTTAACTATATTATATATAGTGGTTTAATGCTTATGATATTATTAATAAAAAAGAAAATTCAGCTTGTTCTTTTCTTCTGGCTAGAACCATGGAGGATATTGAAGAGAAAAAAAATAATAAAACAAAGGTTCCTGCTGTGCCAGACCTCAAGAAAAAAAACGAAGGGATTCTGCAGAGCTGAAGATCTATTGCCTGAGAAAGATGTTGGCCCAAAAGACACATCAGAAGGCAAGGAGAAAGCTTATCTACTTCAATAATATAGCAGATACACAGAACTAAGATTCAAGTGCCTAGGATGGCAGAAAAAAAGCTGTCAATTTTATGAACTTGCAGAACCCAAATTGATCTTTATTATCAGTATCAATGGTGTGAGCCCACAGGCCCATAAGGTGTTTTAGCTTCTCCACCTTTGCCAGATAGTTAGTGGCATCCTTGTTAAATCAACAAGGCTTCCTTTAACAGGCCAAGGATCATGGAGTCATATTGTATACGGGGTATTCATGGCTGGAGCCAGTAAATGCACTAGTATACAAACATGATTATGGCAAATCAATAAGAAAGGAATTGCCTACGCAGATAGCACTTTGCTTCTCTTCTTAGTAAATACCAAATCATCTGCATAGAAGATCTAACTCATGAGATCTATTCTGTTGGAAAATGCTTCAAGGAAGTGCATAATTTTCTGGGGCTCTTCAAGTTTTCTTCTTCGTGAGATTGAATTTAAAAAAAAAGAGGCACCCGTTTTATGGAAGGTGAGGATACTGGCAACAGAAAAGATTAGACAAAGAGTATTATTAGAAAGATGAACTAAGGTATCTACCATTGTATTTGTGTAATTTTGGACAGTTCATAAATAATACCTGGTCTTCAATTGAAGAAAAAATAACAAACTAAATACTTGTGATGGTTGATTATACCTATATCAATTTAGCGAACCTTGGAGTGCCTATTTAACATTTTTCTTTTAGGTGTATTTATGAGAGTGATTCAGGATATTAGACTTTGATTCAGTGAACTCAATAAAATAGATTGTCCAATCCAATGATCCAATGTGACTGGGACCAACAACAAAAGGCACAAAAGGTAGACATTTGCTACAGTTACGTCCTCCCTATTTAAGCTGGAACATCTACTTGCCTTCTGTAGCCCTTAGATTGGGATTTACACTATCAGCCCCTCTGATTCCCAGACCTTCTGACCCATACTGACCTATATCACACAGCACCAGCTTGCCTGGATCTAATCTGATCTGTAGTTTGCAAATAGTAAATGGTAGGATTCTTTAGCCTTGATAATTATGTGAGCCAATTCCATATAATAAACTTCTTTCTCCTAACACACACACACACACACACACACACACACACACACACACACACACACTTCCAGGTCCCTGTAGAGGCTAAAATTCATTAATGTTTAAGTCTCTTTTATAAAATACATATTTTTATATTAGTATTTGTTTATAACTTATACATAGCCCTCCCATGTCATCTTAGATTTCTAATACCTAAAGCAAAGTAAATACTATGTAAATAGCTGCTAACCCTTATTATTTATAGAATAATAACAAGAAAGATGCAGTCCATGTAAGTTAAGTATAGGAGCAATTTTTCAAAAACATTTTTCACCTGTAGATGGTTGACTCTATGGACATAGAATCCATAGATACACAATATATATTTATCTGCAATGCTTGTGTTTCCTTGGAGAATCCTTCCCACTAAAAGCCCATTTCCACAAAGTCTTACTGAAGTTCAGAGGTAAATTAGTTAGCTTTACTGAGGATGTGATTCCATATATTTGTATTCCAGATAAAGATTATTCAGAGCACTCAATGTCATTATCAGAACATATGATTTCTTAGACAAATGTACTTTGTGAGATCAGGGTTTTTTTTCCTTTTCATAGAACTTTCTTTTTAAGAAAATTGATCTGATGAACGTTCTATCAAATGAGAAGACTGTGGGATTTCCGAAATCATGACCAATATGCAAATCACTCAAGTGCAATAGATAAGAAAATATTCATTGGAAGTATTTGAAGTGTGAGTGCATGAGGTGACTTGATACAATTTTAATCTGCAGAGGGATGAAGCATGATCACTGCCTCAGGTAGAAATAAGTTAGGAAATAGAGGCGATGCATTTATTTTTAATAAAGAAGATTCTGTATAAAGTATTGCTATCCAGGTTTTGAACAGCTAAAGAAGAAGAGGAGAACATCAAGGTATCACAGAGGGAATGACTTTGGGGATGCTCTTAGGTTTGGGAGAAAAAGGAGAAGAATTATGCAAAGTGTTGAATAGAGCCCTTTCTCCTGAGACGCAGGCCCAAGAGAGGCAGTGCTGATCAGGTCAGATGGTAATGCTGTGTCTCTGAGCTTAGAGAAAGGCTCATGTGCTTGAGAGCTAGGCTGACGTCAGTGGGATGGTTCAGCTGCCGCTGACAAAAGGGCAGGGGAAGGATGAACAGTATCCTCCAGATGCTAAAATCTCTACAGACTACAACCTTGCTGGGTTGACATTAACAGGAGCATGTATACACACAAAAAAAAAATAAACATTAACCAAGATCCTGCCTCCTCCTCCTCCTCCTCTTCCTCCTCCTCCTTTTTCAGCATTCTAATCCCCGCCCCCTAATCCTGAGAACAGAATCTAACAAGTTGCCTCCTGGAAAAGCTACTATGTCATTTGGACCTGAAAAAGCTTGGCTTAAAGACTGACAGATCATTCATTATCAATACACTTTTATCTTGAAGACAGCCCCTCTACTAGATATTAACAAATGAGAGAGTAAATAGAGAAGAAATGAAGTCAATTAAGATAAAAAAAACTAGAAAAATAAGAAAGGCTGATATAAGTAAGGCACATATAAGAAAATAGAGATTTTATATAACTTGAAACCAAGTAGTGGATACTTTCTGCTGTGTCTACATTGAATGCATCTTGCTTTTCTCAAATGATTCTTCTTCCTCCTACTCATTAGATCTAATAAAATTTGAGACTAAGGAGTAAGAACAGGTACAGCCATTTTTGTGCAAATTATAAGTAACTCTGAATAGAAATCTGAACTTAGCTCAGCCAACCAAAATAATGTATTCCCACTACTTCAGTTGATCATTGTCTCTTTATTGTTGTTATTGTTATTATTTACATTAGCATTTAAAAAGAACAAAGCTAAACCTGGTTCATGCTTGTAATCCCAGCATTCAGGAGGCTAAGAGCAGAAGATCGTGGTTCACAGACAGCCTCAGCTACTTAGTGAGAACCTGTTTCAAAATAAAGATTAAAAAAATAGGGCAAGGGGTGTAGCTCGGGGGTCGAATGCCCCTGGGTTCCATCCCCACACCCCCCCCCACACACACAATAAAATAATAAGGCTATCTGATGTAGAAGTATAAGAAAAGACATAAAGCTTCAGTTCCTTTCTGTTGGTGGAAAATATGTCAATATTGATGCTGCCAGTAGGCAAGTTTCCACCAGAATACCCATCCATCCAGAGAATGAAACCACCTCCAAGGTCAGAGGTAAGAGATATAACATTTTGGTGGCTTAAGTCCCCTATTCTAGGGCCTCTTATACCATCCTGGTCCCTTCCAGGCCCTACAATTTAGTGGCTTTAACAAATTCTCAGCTTCAGCTGAGCCTAGTCTGGCTTTGGTTTCTCTTTTGTTAGCTTCAGTTTGAACTGGTATTAGATATCTTCCCTGATAATTTCTATTCTGAAGTCTATTGAACCTTATTATATTATATTATATTATAGCCTTTCAATGCTGCTCCATTAACACCCTGACATACTCTTTTGTAAGGAGACTAAACTATTTTAAGAAAAACCTTGAGTTTGCTCCAACTTATACTTTAAAAAATCCTCCACAAATCTCAAACTAAGTTTTTTATTACTTACTTGAGATAAAGCTATAGAAACATTCTTGAGAATCACATTCAAACTATTTGTAGAATTATGTTTGTTTTCTCTTCACCTCTAATGCTCTGCTCTTTTCTTTTCCCCGCCTATACATGGAAAATTTGAACTGGTTTTTGCAACACAAATAGAAAGTAGATTATGTAAGGTCATCCTCCTCTGTGCAGTCTTCCTTGAATTCTTTCCTAGCTGGAATTGTCAGTCTTCTCAGCCTCTTGCAAACTTTTACCATATAAGTTGAGGAATATGTCAAAGTTTAGATAGACATTCACATACATGACTTTTTCTTCCTACAATAGACTGCAAACTTTGAGTGTGTGCATAAAAGTGTGAATCACTATTAACTTCCATAATTACAACAATGTATATATATAATCTATTATGCAGAATAGCTTATTACTTTATAAATAATCAATTTTTAACATGCCTTGAATTTTTCACAAATGTATACAGGCTACTTTTTGTTGTTTTGTTTGGGAACTGTTGCTATTGTCTATTAATCTTGATTAGATAAAGGTTGTTTTTGTAATTTGACAGTAGAGAACTGGGCATGGTGGCGCACATTTGTAATCCCAGCATTCAAGAGTCTGAGACAGGAGGATCACAGTTCTTGGACAGCCTCAGCTACTTAGGCCCTTTGCAACTTAGTGAGACCCTGTTTCAAAATAAAAAGAAAATAGGGCTGGTGTACAGCTCGGAGGTAGAATGCCCCTGGTTCTATCCCCAGTACCAAGGAAGAAAGAAAGAAAGAAAGAAAGAAAGAAAGAAAGAAAGAAAGAAAGAAAGAAAGAAAGAAAGAAAGGGCAATTTTCCTGATCTTAAGGATGAGTATACTATCCAAATCCTTTACCCCTAGCTCCTCTTTCCCTAAATTTTCCTATCTTCCTTCAAAATGTTTATTGTTTCTCTGTTTCCAGGTTATTTGAAAGGCAGTTGACATCCTTTGAATAATTTCCAGGGTTTGTTTGTTTGTTTGTTTGTTTATTGTTTCTAAGCATAATAAATACTTTACTGCTGAAGTTGCTTTATTATAAACTGATTAAATAACACATACTGGAAATCATGGTGTTTTAATTACCTATATTCCTCACAATGTCCAAGAAGCTTTGTTTCTCCAGTGATTCAGTAGCCTCTGGCATTCAGTGATTGAACAGTGTGGTTTTGACTATTTATGTCCCTCCCTGAAGACACACAACATGCAATGACTTGTCATTTTTCTTCTGATCATAGTTGAACTGTGGGCACCGTTATGCTGGAGTTAAGCAAAAGCACCTTTTTGGGTGAGTGAGCTTTGCTGAACATTCAGACTTCTCATGTCCACTATGTTTTATTGAGGTGGCATTTAATGCACACATTCAATCCTACAGCAAATACTTATTTATTATTCAGGAAATTCTTATCTTAAAGTAAGGATGCTCATGTTTCATTTTTCTCTGAAAAGAGCAATGACTGGAATTTAGAAGACAAGCGCCTTTTATTTTTCATAGAAAACAAAATTCCAAGTCAAGAAGAATTAGGTTCATTTTTAAGCTCTTGAATTTTTTTTCTGTCCAAGTAAAAAATAGCGTTTAATCTACTCTTGATTGTGTCTCAATATATAAATTACTTTAGGTTAAGAAAGGATTAAAAGACATAATAAATGCCTAGTAAAATCCCTCTCACCATGTGTCCTTATTAAAAGATGAGAATTAGTACATTTTGTTTTGATATTTTGGTCAAGCATTGTATTAGCTTTTTTCTGTCTTTTTAGGTCATCTAGTCTTTGATTTTTCATTCATGGTTACATTTGACCTTTTCCCATAGAGGAGCACAGTATCAATCATTAGGAACTACTTTTAACTTGGAAGTTTTCTCTTCCCTGAAATGACTATACTGTCTTTAATTGAATTTCAATTGGTTAGTGACCATTTTCTATTCTACCTCTTCTTGTAAGATGCAGATAAAGACTAGAAACTTCACAAACTACAATTTTACCATTGTTTAACATCTTATTTTTCAAATATATTCATTTAACATAAACATAAAATATAACACAAACTTTAATGTTTGAAATGCAAAGTGAAAGAGCCTTTATTTTTATCTGTGTTTTTCACTGACTTTGGAAGGACCAAGAAACCTGTTCTTTAAGAGCAAAGTAGGCCCTCTAGTTGTCTAAAGATATTTTGCTGCAGGGAAACTATTTTTCATTCCATCCTTTTGTTCCCAAGAAAATCATAATCTTTTTTTTTTTTTTTTTTGGTGGTGCTGGGATTCCTGGAAACCCTTCTACCACCAGGCTACACTCCCAGACCTATTTTATGTTTTTATTTGAAAACAAGGTCTCTTAAGCCAGCACGGCTGGCTTTGAACCTACGCAATCCTCCTGTCTCCACCTCCCAAGCGCGGGGATTACAAATGGGCACCATCACGCCTGGCTAGGAAATCCTATTCTATGACATTGAAACATGTGTGCTGTACATAACCACTCTTTGGAGAAAGGGGACTGGACTCCATACGAGAGAAAAAGTATGATAAAGCACGAAGAACTATCTCTCAGAGGCATGTTCATATTTTCAGGTTTGAAACTGGAGCTCATTTCTATGGTTTGTACTTCTGCCAATGACTTTTTTCTAAAATGTAAGCCCACCAACTCTTAATTTGTGCAGTTCTACTCCAGAGAAGAATAAAATTATTGAGGGTAAAGTGAAAGAAGCTTCCAAGTTTAAAGTCAATTATAAGGTTGAATCATCATCAAATATCATGGTGGTTGCACCATCAAACATCATAACATCTCCTTGTGGGACTATGAACAGGACCTTGAAAATGAGATGTTAGTATACCCCATTAGTTTTTTTCTTCCCCGCTTATTCCAGTGTACAGGAATTGCCTCCTGGCTAGTCTCTCTGCCTCTAGCCTTGACCTAGTTACACGAACGTTATCGATAAAATGTCTGGCAGGTTCTCTCTAATAAACAACCCTGGCCATGTAACTCTTCTGTTTACTTGAGTTGGCTTTTTGTTTTTCTAATACCATTCAGTGTATTGTGTTTTCTAGCAGAACCCAGACTCTTCCTCAACATGGTCTACATCGTTTTTCCATTATCTTGTCCCTGCTTACAGATACAGATTTCTAGTTTAATCTCCTGCTACTTTATTATTGCCCTAAATATGTAAAAATCAGAGCTCCAGGATTCTCTTGCTGTTCACTCTACCTGGAAGCTCCAGCCTTTCTAAATCTGCTCTCTTTCTCCTCTTCTTTTGGTACCTTAACTCCTACTGTTATTATAAATAATTTCAGACCTGTTTCTTCCTGATACCTTTCTCTGAAATCCCCCAAGATGAACTGAATATCTATTACCAATGTTTGATATGATGTAGAAAATTTCAGACCATGACACTCTATATTTGTGGTTTTTCCTCCCTCTGGATTGTTTTACATTTACATTTGATTCACTATGCACTACCTAATGCTTATCTCATAATACTCACAATACATTTTTGCATAAAGACTATGTATGGAAGGAAAATGATTGATATTAAAAAAATCTCCTTTCTAGTCTTATTAATTCTGCCTGATAGGCCACCAGACTATCGAGATATTGATGTTATCTCTTGACTGGCGAGACTATCTTGATGGGTCTCTTTATTACTCCGTTTTCCTGCAGCCCATTTTAGGCATTGCTGTAGATGAATCTTATTTTAGATACTAGATAATAAGGTACTAAGTGGCCAAAGTTCTCTAGGTTGGGCAGTGGTATAGAGGATCAGTACCTTGGATCTACAATTTTCCTCTACATCTTTGTCTCTGTACTTACTCTTGTTTGTGTCCCCACTAATGTCCTACCTCCTAATTTTCAATGCCTTATTCAGTGTCTCTTCATCTTTGAAACATTCCCTGATTTATTACCCTAGCAAAGTTGGAGTCTCCTCCTTCTTTGTTGCAAAATGTGGTTTGTATTTATTTTATGTCACATTTTAATGTAATAATAATGTGAAATTTACTTCTCCTATTCCAGATTGCAAAATACCTAAAGAAAAACAACCTCTGTCTAGTAGTATGTTACAATACTAAGAATACACTTTTTGGAGTCAGATTTAATAAAAGAAAGTGGCTCTAACTTATGTTCCTTTTATCTACTTCCAATTTTACTTATTGAGACTCTCAAACTTTCTCTGCTATTATTAGGCATGATGGGGCTAGTTTTGGAATGAAAATCCCAAGTGAAGGCATCAATATCTGCTAGTTATTTGACAGCACAGAGTAAGCTAATCTGAGAGCATATCTGGTGATACACAGGCAGAGTGACCGATCATCCTGGTTTCCTGGGAGTTTTCTACTTTTAACACTAAAATATCTGCGTTCTAGGAAGTTGCAGGCAAATGGTGACAACTGGTCTCCCTTAAAGCTAGTTGCACAAATAGTCTTCTATTTGAGTCCAATGAATATAGAATTTCATGTTTCAGAAACTGAACGGCAGAGTGAATTAATTAGGAAAAGATTGAGCTCAAATCAAGTAGGAAAATGTTGTATAAATCCAACTCCAAACAGTGAAGCCATTCTAACAAAAGAATTATGAATAGGTGGGACCTCAAAGTAATAATCAATAGAATTAGGTGACTCACTAGATAAAGGGATTGAAGAGGAAGAACTACAACACCAACAAATTAGCTGAGGCTGTTGCTGAAAAGGAAGACAACAGTGTCATCAGGTTCTTGTCTCTTGCTGAAGTCCATCAGCTCAATATCCCCAGGACATTGTAACAATGCATATAATTAAGTAGGATATTTTAGAAAACCAAAATTTAAGTGGGCAGTTCAAATGAAAGTATCAGATTATATTCTCAGGCAAACAGTCTATATGAAATTTTAGAGCTGTAGTGCAGAACATGTCATGAACATGCCTGAAAAACATGTCAGCATGAAATGTACAGCGCCAGAAAGTCTAATGAAATATGTGTGCTGACTTCTACCTTTTAGTATTTATAAGTGGTAACATGATAATAAAGTAATTGTAAACATTCAATAAAATAGTGATTAAGCATATCATGAAGTGTGGCAAGCACATCTAAGTTAAACTTCAAAAGGAATTAAATATCTATTTGATATTATTATTTTTTTCCCAGCCAGGTAAAAGCCAATCGTGGGTATATATCATATTTTCTTTATCTATTTATCTGTTGATGCCTAGGTTGGTTTCAAAATTTGTCATTTGCAGGAAAATAAAACTAGAGAACATTATGCTAAGTGAAATCAGTCTCAAAAAGTTAAGAGTCATATGTTTTATTTCATATGTGAACGCTGGAGAGAAAATAGAAAAGGGGCCTCGTGATAATAAGGAGTGAGACCAGAAGAATCCTGAAAAAATACTCGGGGAAGGAAGAGAAGAGGGGGAGCAGGAGGCTTGAAAAAGGAAACAACCAGAAAATATTATGTACATATGTGAAGTTACCACTAATAAGCTTACTAACATGTACAAGGAGGGAAAAGGAAGTAGCTGGATTGAGATAGAAGGGAACTACATGAGAAGATGTATGCATGTATGAATGTATCACTTTGAATTTAATAATGATATATAATCATATTGCACAACAAAATTCTAAAACATAGATCAGCTTGTGAAATAAATTGAGTTCATCTACTTGGGAGCTTGGAAAGAGAAAATCAAGACATGAACCTTGGGGAAGAGTGAGCTAGTCAATTCTTCCATGGTTTTATGTGAAAAAATACCCTCTCAACCTCAGTAAAATCTGAGATATAAAACAGATAAGGAAGGAATTGACTTCAGAAAAGGGCAGTGGTACCAGAGACAGACTTGATACTATGTCACATGTTCTGTTGAAATCATGAAGTGACTTTGAAGAAACAGGTTTGGGAGCAATGTCAATGTGTGTAAAATAACCATGTCTTAATATTCAATTGGATTTTGAAATTCGACACTTCAAACTATCTTAAGGAATTTGGTTCTTGAACATTAATTTTGAGGATATGTTTGGATCTTCTTGCTCCAAATTTTACATTACACTACAGAACACTAAAGAATTACAGCTGTGCCAGAGACAATTTTATACTTAATATGCAGTTTGATTTTCCATCAAAATGTTATAACCTTTTTGAGAAAAACTGAATTGGGCTGAAATACTGTTATTGAAATATAGCTATGGAACAGTCTTTTTTCCTCTAAGTAAATTTGCATTGTGTATGTGAAGAAGCAAGAGAGAAGGCATAATGTTTAGAATGCCATGCCTTATAAAGTTTACAAGATATAACCCATTAATACAATCCTTTTTTTTTTCAAGGTAAAGGAAATAACTTGTCTACATAGTTTCTAAGTTAATTCTGATACCTGGGCTTAGCAGTATCCAATATATATTTTTTATTATTTACATACAACCTTTAATCTTATACAACATAACAGGGGCCAAGATGCAATTTCACAGACAACCTATAAATAATTAGGTAGTTTAGGTCTTGAGAATAATAACAACACTTCCCTATGCTTATGCAGTAAATCAGTAGACTAAAGATAGAATTGGAAGGCACATTTTTCAATTTAAAGAAAATCATTTTGATAAATATTTAAAGACACATATGATGTGTCAGGCATTAAATGTATAGTGAACAATAGTGTAGTTGTGCCAGTGATCTTCATGGTGCTTGTGGTTTGCATTGCTTAAATATGGCAACAATGATGCCATGTATCAAACAACCATCAAATATCAGAAGCACACAACAGTAAGCATCTATTTAGCACACGTAACTGGGGGATGTCTGGAGGTTGGCTGGGCTAATTGAGACCTTGCTAAAAGGAACTTCTGGTTTGTTTGTTTGTTTGTTTTTTGGTGGTGGTGGTACCGGGGTTCCTGGAAACACTTCTACCTCCAGGCTACACTCCCAGACCTATTTTTTATACTTTTTTATTTGGAAACAGAGTCTCTTAAGCCAGTGCGGTTGGCTTCGAACCTGTGCAATCCTCCTGTCTCCGCCTTCCAGGCATGGGGATTACAAGAGTACGCCACCATGCCTAGCACGCACTTCTGATTTTTGATGAGCTCTTGCATACATCTCAAGTGGCCACACATCCAGTTTACTAATAATTTCTTCTGTCTGCTATGGAGCTCCTCTCTAGAATATTTCATTTCAATTGTTGTACTTTCTAACTCTATAATTTATGTTTGGTTCTTTCTTTTAAGTTCCGTCTGTTTATTGGTATTATCTAATTGATGAGATAGTGTTCTCACATTATTTTTGGTTCTTTAAATATAATGTTCTTTAATGTTTTGTATGGATATAAAATAACTTCTATAAAATCTTACTCTAGTAAACCCGATATTTAGGCTTCTTTGGGGACATTTTCATTGACTTTTACTGAATTTGATTTATACTTTCTTGATTGTTGCATACTTGACATTTTTATTTTATTTTTATGTGGATCATATTGAAAATGGCATACATTCACACAGTGCTTGATGCCCTCTCCAGCCTGGCTTTCCCTTTCTCCCCCTCCAAACAATGAGTGTCCATGTTGACCATGTTACATTCACATTTATACATATATTTGAATGTAGCACCTCCATTAATCAACCTCAGCCTTCTTCCTCTCCTACCCTTCTTTCTAGCTTTGCTGAGCTTTCCCCTCTATCATCTACTTCCTCTGGTATCTATAATACTTCCTAGTTTGGTCATGTTAGAGAAAACATATGTCCCTCCTCTTTCTGAGCTTGACTGATCTCACTTAATATAATATTTTCCAGGTCTTTCCATCTTCTTGCAAATAACATGATTTTGTTCTTCTTTATTGCTGAGTAGAATTCCATTGTATGTATTTTCCATAATTTTGCAATCCATTTTTCTGTTAATGGAGATCTAGGTTGGTTCTATATTTTGGCTATTATGAGTTGTGCTGCTATGAACATGGGTATGCATATGTTATTATAGTTCTCTGATTTCAACCCTTTTGGAAAGATAACCAGGAGTGGTATAGCTAGATCATATGGTGGATCCTTTCCCAGTTTTCGATGGAATCTTCACACCAATCTCCATAACAGCTGAACTAGTTTGCACTCCCACCATCAGTGTAAAAGCATTTATATTTCCTCACACTCTCACCAGCATTTGTTATTATGCAGAATAAATATCATCAAAATGGCCATTCTGCCAAAAGTAATCTACAAATTCAATGTAATTCTTATCAAAATACCAATGACATTCTTTACAGACCTAGAAAAATCAGTCATAAATTTTATATGGAGAAAGACAAGACCCAGAATAGCCAAAGCACAATTCTCAGCAATAAGAACCATGCAGGAGGCATCACAATCCCTGACTTCAAATTATACTACAGAGCAATAGTAGTAAAAACAGCATGGTATTGGCACAACAGGCATACAGACCAATGTAATAGAATATAAGATACAGAAACAAACCCACACACTCGTATAGTGAATTGATCATTGACAAAGGGGCCCAACTCATACACTGGAGAAAAGACAGGCTTTTCAACAAATGGTGCTGGGAGAACTGGCTATCCATTTGTAGAAAAATGGAATTCAACCGTTACCTCTCACCATGCATAGGAATCAACTTGAGATGGATCAAAGATTTGGAAATTAGACAAGAGACTGTGAAGCTATTGGAGAAGGGCATAGGCTCAACACTCCAACCTATAGGCTCAGGCATTAACTCTCTCAACAAGACCTCCAATGCACAGGAAATTAAAGCAAGAATTAACACGTGGGATGGCGAACTAAAAAGATTCTGCTCATCAAAGAAAACCACCTGCCACCACTCTGATAAGGGGCTAAGATCAAGAATATATAAAGAGTTCAAAAGACTCTACATTAGCAAAACAAATAACCCAATCAAGAAATGGGCAACTGAATTAAATAGACACTTCACAAAAGAAGAGACAGAAATGGCCAATAGATACATTAAAAAAAATATGCAACATCATTAGCCATCAGAGAAATGCAAATCAAAACTATGCTGAGATTCCATCTAACCCCAATCAGAGTGGCAAGCATACTTGACATTTTAAATATAATTTGATGATATGGAAATTAGATTCTAACTCCTCCCCAGAATTATTTGTAGTTGTTACTGTTGCTTCTGCATGTTATAATTTATAAAATAACTTGTATGGAGTTAACACATGTGTGTGTGTGTGTGTGTGTGTGTGTGTGGTGACCCTTTGTATCTTGGTTAGGTTTGTGACCAACTAATGACCAACCAGACAGAGATTTCCTTAAATACTTTGAACTAAGAAGTTTCAAGTCTTTGCTGGAGGGCCCTGCTTATATGTTTAGACCTGCCTTCAATATTCAGTTAAACAGTGGAGTGCATTGGTACAGGCCTGAAATCTCAGTTCTTGGAAAGCTGAAATAGGAAGATCACAGGTTCAAAGCCAGCCTCAGCAATTTAGTGAGATATCAGAAACTTAGTTAGACCCTACTTCAAAGTAAAACAAAAAGAAAGGCTGAAGGTGTGGCCCAGATGTAGAATGTTCCTGGGTTCAATCCTTGGTACCACAAATTAAAAAAAAATCATCTAAGCAATGTATAACTGGGCCCTAACATTTCTTTATTGATTATATATAGTCTCAAATGGAGCTTGAGTGAGAGGCAAAGGCTTTCCCAGGCCATGACTGGAGATGTGCACACTCATCCATATACACACAGCCTTCCAGATCCCTGGGGGTATCTCAGCATTTTTCCGTTCTTTCTATGCACATCTAATTCCTTAGACTTTTGCTCTAAAGTTTTGTGATCAGTCTAATATTTCCCTCAAATGACAAGAATCAGCTTAGGTATTCATGATGTTCAACAATTGTCTCAGGCTGTCTTCAATGAATGTTCCCAGGGAAAAGGCTACTTTTACTGTGAAATCACATTTAAAAAAAGACAATATTATGAGCCAGATGTGGTGATGTACATCTATAACCCCAACACTGAGGAGCCTGAGACAGGAGGACTGCAGGTTCAAGGCCAGCCTCAGCAATTTAGAAAAACCATGATCAGCAGCTTAATAAGACCATATTTAAAATAAAACAAATAAAATAAAGCAAAATACATAGGGTTGTGTGTTAGCTCAGAGGTAGAACGTGTAGGTACACTCGCTACTGCCACCAAAAAATACAAAATAAAGACATCATTATAAATGAGGTCATTCAAGAAATTTCAAATATTGAAAATTCTCTGGGAATGGGACCATAAGAGACCTATACTCAATTCTGTCGGCTGGAGTTGCTGCCAGGTTGCTGATTTCCTTGTGATAATGGACTACTGGTTTTCAAGGCAACCATGGAGCAGAGGAGGGAGTAATGGAACAAGGTAAGTTAAAATGCCACCTATCTACCTCTTCTTACAAGATAGTCTTCCAACAGCTACTATAAATCAATTTCTAGGATGCTGCCTATGTTCGTTTTGATAATGAGTTTTTTTTTCATGAAAAATAATAGAGAAACTCTGGAGTCTTAGTCTGCTATTTTTTCGGGCTTCTTTACACATCTAGATATTAATTGGAGGTCAGCTGGTTTACCATGTTTTCTACTTGTCCTTAACTCTCCTTATGTGACTCTGGCACCTGCCTGGGCATGATCATCTCATAGTGATGGCAGAGACAAGAAGAAACATTAAATCCCTTTTTACAGCCTAGGCTGAGAATAAACCCAAGGTTAGGTATCAAAAATTCTCATTTCATGAGAGAAAACACAAAGCAGTGTGAAGCTTGGGGTTCAAACTGCCACCAAGCCTCATGTGTGGCACAAACACTGAGCAAGTAGCAATTTGAGAGGCATGTTATGAGAGAGTAACATGTTACTGAGTGTTGACTGGATGGGTGAACACCTGCACAGGGTTATGGGCCAGGGAGCAAATGTCTCTGGGCACTTTTTTGCATGGTCACTTGGACCAGATTTAGACTGGGAAGAGAGTATCATACTATATTGATTTTAGAATGGCCATACACAATATCATCATGCTTTTTTTTTTTAAAAAAAAAAAGGAGTCTCAAACATTTCTTTTTTTAAGTAATTTAAACATTAATAATTTGCCAAATTTTTTATCAGCACGCCACTGGTGATATCCTGCTATCTGCAAGGAATAGTGTGATGGAAAGTATGAAGGCCAAAGGAATTAAACCTCAAGCCAAATCCTCCACTGTCGCTTCATTTCTTGCACAAATTCTTTTACTTCCAGGTACACTTTATTTCCTTAGCCATAAAGTGAAGATAATTATACAAGGTTGTTGTGAGGCTCAAACAACTTACTGTATTTGTAAGAGCTTCATAAATGGCAAAAGCATTATGCAAATACAAAAGGCTCTTACTATGCTATAAACCTGAGTGTGATATTGTCCTGCTGGCTTTATTGGCCAATAAATGCTGGGTCTTGACTATGTGTAGAAAGAAATAGGCGGATATTTCACTAACAATTTTTAGCACCATCAGTGCTAAGTTCAGACTCTTCCTGTGTGAAAATTGTTACTTATCTCATAAAGGGAGGACGGCAGGGATGCGAGGGTGGTCCTTTTTGATGACCTAATTTTCAAGAGTATGTTAATGATGTAGAGAGTACAGGAGGACATAGCCGTTTATTTCTGGATTACTGTATAACTTGAGCAGGGTAACTCTGATTTATCATCAACATTATCATCATTTTCTATCTTTAAA
The DNA here is from genome assembly GCF_963383645.1 of Muscardinus avellanarius. NCBI lineage: Eukaryota > Metazoa > Chordata > Mammalia > Rodentia > Gliridae > Muscardinus > Muscardinus avellanarius. The sequence goes on from NC_137796.1 coordinate 26,090,353, forward strand.
GTCATAATGATGACTAATAAGTATTAAAATACTGTATGTGTAATTATTATTTAAAGTACTTGTATTGCAATTCATAAGTACTATTTGTATCTACATTTTTATTTGATAGTTTTATCGCTGATATGACACTATAATTTCTGCTTATACTTATTTTTTATAATGACTATATTAATGACAATGAACTATCATTTATTAATTGATTAATTGGTATATACAAAAGATAGATAATACTTCTATCCCAGGTAGTTAGGTATTATTTATACACACTGTACAGATTTAATATAATGATAGCCCAAGAAGTGTAAGGTGCACAGACAAAAAGTGACTGAGATAAACCCCAAATCAGATTGTCTCACTACCTACTTCACACTGGATACAAGACATTTTTTTTCTCTCTCTCTAGCTAAATTATTTAAACCAAGCCCCCTCAAAGTAATACAATTTTTAACAAAATATTATATTTAGTCTGGCGTGGTGGCGCACGCTTGTAATCCCTGTGCTTGGGAGGATGGTGCAGGTTTGAAGCCAGCCATGCTGGCTTAAGAGACCCTGTTTTCAAATAAAAAAGTATAAAAATAGGTCTGGGAGCATAGCCCGGAGGTAGAAGGGTTTCCAAGAACCCCAGTAATTAATATATATATATATATTATATTATATTATATTATATTATATTATATTTAATATAAATAAGTAATATAATATAGTAATATAATATAGTAATATAATATAGTAATATAATATAGTTATATATATATATATATTTAATAGCTAACATTTGAAGTTCATTCCTGCAATTTAAGACTCCTTTTTTTCCATCCAGCTCTCGGGAAAATACTGATAAAGTGAACTGAAATTAAGTGGGCATAACTTTGAATATTCCTCATGCTGTTTTCACTAAATCTATTAGTTGGTCAGGGATGTCTCAAGATATCTCTGACCCTGCTCCATATTCTTCAAATAGCATAAAAAAGAGCACCTATGTTCCCTGAGAAATAACAGCCAAGTTATGTAGCCCCATTTCTCTGAGAGTCTGGGTCAAACCTTTAATAATATTTTAATATGGTCATCTGCATTTACAGAGAATCACATCTAATGATTAGTCCAAGTTTACCTGAGAGGGTACACTGAAGGAGATGTGAGAAAAGGAAACAAGAAAATCTCTACACTGCAATGTTCATTTTATAGAGATCAGTCTAAGCGCACGATATATTTTTTTTATTTCTCTTTGTGTGCAGAAACACACACACACACATACACACACACACACACACACACACCCCTCCCCATAATATATTTGGAACAAACCAAGTTTTTAATAATTCTTTGGGACTTAGGACACTGTTTTTAAATGGTGGCAAAACCACATACACAAAATATAACCATCTTAACAATTTTTAAGTTCACTGTATAGTTGTGCCCACTACTCATATCTTTGTCCGAATTTTTTATCTTGCAAAATTGAAACTCTCACCCATTAGAAAATGACTTCCCATTTCTCTGTCTCTGTTGCCCCTGGTAAACATTATTTGATTTTTCATTTTTTTGAACTTGACTACTATAGGATTTCACATAAGTGAAATTATATAGTATTTGTCATTATGTGATTGGTTTATTTCACTTAGCATAATGTCCTAAAGGTCCTTCCAAACTGGAGCCTGTGACAGAATTTTCTTCTTTGTTTTGTTTGGTTTAGGTACTGGGGTACCCAATACTAAGGGTATTCTCTGAGTTACAACCCCAATCTTTTTTTTTTTAATTTTTATTGGTGCATTGTAGTCATACATCTTAATGTAGTACAAGATGGTAGAGGCATACATGTACACATCACCCAATTAGCCCTTACCCAATTTCCCCCTTTTTCCTTTTGATGTTTGGCTAAGTGATTAACTTAGATACAGTTTTTAAAGTACCTCATGTACATTAGAGAATTTTCCAGTCCTCTCCCCCAATTCCCTCAATTCGGTTGCCTTATTTACTCATGTATAGAATCTCCTTCTTCATCTAGAGTTCCTCCTATGACTCATTTCTCCCTACCTTCCACATAGTAGGAAGAGCATCCAATTTCTTACTTTTTGTGACTGACTAATCTCACTTAACATAATCTACTTGCATTCTATCCATTTCCTTGTAAATGACACACTTGTGTTTTTCTAATGGTTGAGTAACATTCCATTGTGTACATGTCCCATAGTTTTGTAATCCATTCATTTGTTGATGGACATCTTGGCTGGTTCCATAGTCTGGGAATTGTGAATTGTGTAGCTATGAACATATATATTCATGCATTAGTTTGATAGCTTGGTTCCCATTCTTTTGGGTAAATACTCTTTTTACCTTGATAAAAGATTTGCTAAATTGCTGAGGCTGGCCTTGAATTTGCATCCTCTGTGTCAGCTTCCAAAGTACTAGGATTAGAGATATGCACCATCATGCTAACTCCCAAGCACACTTACGTGTTTTCTTTGTAGGAGAGAGTAAATTGATAGAGGAAGAAGATATACAAACACAGCTTTAAATTTTACTGTGACCTGCCTGGGGTTACTTTGGGAAAAGTAAATAATCTGTATTTCGAAAATGAGTTAAGAAATTACTACAAACAAATAGAAGCTTCTTTCTTAAATTGTCAGTAAATGTCTAATATTTCACCAATATAAAATTACTCAAGTTGCTGCGGATTTCCACAGCCAAACTCTACCAGTTATGTTTCATTCATGAACAAAATTTCTTGTTATTATTCTTCCCAGGTACTCTAATAATGGGATAAATTTGCCATGTAAAATGTACATAAATATTCTTATTACTAAAAAGGAATATTCATCAAGCAAAATTAACACAAATTCAGGTTTATAAAGAATTATGTTCCTTGAGTTTAATTAGTCTCAATGAATCTGATGAATTCTCAACAGTGTGATAAGGCCCTGACCAAGTTGTGTTTGGGAAACAGAGTAGATTCTGGTTATCGAATATCAATAAAGGCAGATTCTATCCTGATTTGAGCCTGTTTGGTCATTTGGTATTATTTCTTAGCCATGAGGTACAATTATTTTCTTTCTATACCAAATCAACTGATGGGGTCTGTCCCATCCAAATGCCTATAATAAAAATCATAACTTTGCTAGATATGATGGTATACACCTGTAGTTCTAGTACTTTGAAGGCTGCAATAGGAGGATCACATGTTCTAGGACAGCCTCAGCAACTTAGTGAGACCCTGTTTCCAAATAAAGTATAAAATAGGTCTGGGAGTATAGCCCAGAGGTAGAAAAGCCCCTGGGTTCCACCCTCAGTATCACCAAAAAAAAAAAAAAAAAAAAAAAAAAAGATTATGGGTTCTATGAAGATGTTGCTTTTAGCCAGGCACAGTGGAACATACCTGTAATTCTAGTACTTGGGAGGCTGAGGCTGAGGCAGGAAACTCACAGATTTGAAGCCAGCTACAGCAATTAAGTAAGACCTTGCTTTATAATAAAAAGACGCTGGGCCTGGTGGCACACGCTTGTAATTCCAGCGCTTGGGAGGTGGAGACAGGAGGATACCTCAGGTTCAAAGCCAGCCATGCTGGCTTAAGAGATCCTGTTTCCAAATAAAATGTATAAAATCGGTCTGGCAGTGTAGTCCAGAGGTAGAAGGGTACCACTAAAATAAATAAATAAATAAATAAATAAATAAATAAATAAATAAATAAATAAATAAATAGACTATGGATTTATTGGGAGATAGACCACCCTGGGTTCAATTCCCAGTATAGAAAAGAAAAGAAAAGGAAAGGAAAGGAAAGAAGTCCAAAGAAAAGAAAAAGGCTGTTTCTAGCAAGTGGTGTCTGGAATTGCTGCTTTCTCTGTCACCATTTTATTACATCTCATGCCATTGATTTTACCTGAACTCTGTAGTGATATGTGTATTGTAAGAATATTTTAGTCTTTCCGGATACAGCGGTTCATTTCTTACCAATTTAGACGGAAGGTGTTCAATTGTATTTTTCTTGCTCTCACTCAGCCTGTTGAAAACACGGCCACAACCATGCTGAGCTGCCTTTCCAACGCCTGGCCTTGAGAAGCCAGCTGTAATTTGCCCCTCTACCTGTGCTTGATCTCACACTGTTCTGAGGACCCTCTGATGTTGAAGTGGCTGCTGTAGATTCTGACTGAAATGAAAATGACTTCCAAGTTGCAGTGACCTAAAAAGGCTCCCCCACTGAACAGGGAATATTGACTTTCATGTTTCCTCCTGTATTGCAATATCGAGACTAATGTTTGACCACAGCACCCTGGGGCTCTGTCATGAAGCCATTTCATACTCTCTTATTTGGAGCAGACCCATTCTAGAGTTCTCTTCAAATATTTCTTTGGTGAATAAATGCTCAACCAAATGGATAGATGGGTCAATTATTCCAGACCTGAGCTGGGAACATTTACTATGAGTTTCCTAGGTGGTCATATTAAGCTTAACCATGATAAATGTTCTACTCTTTCACATATAAAATGAGGAGCCCTCCGTCTTTTTATTTTTAATGATATATGACAGCAGAAAGTTTAATCATCTCCAAATAAAATATACCAAAACCAGACAATAACTCTAATTTGAGATGTACATAGAAATGATAAGTATCTGTATTTAATGAATAAGAAATAGAATCTTAAGAAAGCTAAACACCCAGGATATTGAAGACAAATCTCCAGTGATTTGGTGTTGAAATTACTGAGGAATAATATCATTACTGATTGAACTTTATAATGTCCTTAGCAAAAACCTGGTCAAGCCTACTATAACAATACAAAACTGATACAGGGAATCATGACCCTACATCAGACTTCTCCTAGACAGAGAAAGAGAATTAATTTCATCTGAAGAATGTCAGCTAGTCTGTAATTAGCAACATGGTCTCCTACTACATTCTAATCCTCCACGGTGGTCAAGATGTCCAAGTAATCAGTGAAAGTAAGTTGCAGATGCTTCTTGTTCTACCTCAAACATTCACCCTCTCAACCCACCCCACTTTCTTTGGCAAGTTTTAGATTAATTTTTCAATCAATTGTAATATAAATTTTTTATTTTTTCTTAATAAGGTATTACTACTGCAGGTTCCTATATTGCATTGTAAGGTGAACTGAGAATGAACTCCATCTTGGTCTACTGATACAAGACACAGAGTGACTAAAATGCTCATAAATGCAAATTTCAATTTGTCAACTTTTAAAAAATTTCTAACTTAAGTATTTGAAAAGTGATTTTTATAAATGCATAGCAAAAAGTGATATTTGTAAATACATAGTGAATATGTAACATGTTTGATGCAAATAGATTAGTGGTTTTGTAGCATGAGGGATCTTTGTCTTAGTGGAGAATTACCTTGACTGTGGTGGTAGATACATAAAAGATGTGTGTTCAAATGGTATGGATGAATTTGGCCTGGCATTTTTATGAGAAACCAACTCAATAAAATAATCAAGGCAGAGAAAAAAATGAGAAAATTGTGGATGTATAAAATGGCCTAAGATTGATATAAAACTGGAATTTAAAATTTTGGCTGTACCACTTCTTTACCCTGTAACTTTGGGCACATACTTAGTATTTCTGAAATTTTCTTGCCCATGAAGAGGATATATAGCATGCTAATCATATTGCATGCTGCATGCATATAACTATAGATTTGTCTAAATATGCCAATATAATAGATATTTATGAATAGAAAGTTAACCAAAGAGATAATGTATAGGACAAATAAGCATACAAAAATATGTTCAATGTCATGAGTCATCAGAGAAATACATATTAAGACCACAATGAGTTACTACTACACGTCTAATAGAACAACTGAAATAAAGAAAAATAGTGATGAAGTAATTGCTGTAAAAGGACAACAGAGAAGATGGATCACTGGATCTCTCATCCACTGTTGATAGAATTTTGAAGTGGTACAGTCACTTTGAAAAATAATTTGGCTTTTTTTTTAGCCAGGCATGGAGGCGCACACTTATAATCTCCATGTTTGGGAGGCTGAGACAGGAGGATCGCACAGGTTAGAAGCCAGCCTCAGCTACTTAGTGAAGATCTCAGCAACTTAGTGAGACCCTGTTTCCAAATAAAGTATAAAATAGGTCTGGGAGTATAGCCCGGAGGTAGAAAAGCCCCTGGATGCCACCCCTAGTAACACACACACACATACACACACACACACACACTCACACACACACACACACACACACACACACACACAAATTGGCTGTTTTTAAAAACAAAGATCTAAACATAATACTCTTTGGTACTTATCAAAAGAAAGTTAATTCTGGGTAAAGTAAATTTTAGATAAGAATATAAAACTGCACTCCTGGGGACTTAATAAGAGAAATGTATTTTCTGCCAACACAAAAGAGTATAGTAGCCCAAACTGGAAACAACTAACATGTCCTTCAGTGGATGAAACATTAGCCTGTGGTATGTCATACCTTAATAGGAAAAAAATTTCATATAAGAACATGGATAAATCTCAAGGGATTTATGAGTAAATATAAAGTTATATTTTATATTGAAATCAAGAATATGTCACATACTGTTCTTGGTTATAAAATTATAGACAGAAAAATACATTAGTGGTTTTATACCATAAGATATTTTTGTCTTAATGGATTAGTATCTTACCTTTGGTGGTATATATATATATATATATATATATATATATATATATATATCTCAATTACATGTGTATTAAAGTGATATACAGCCGGGCATGGTGGTGCATGCTTGTAATCCCAGCATTTGGGAGGCTGAGACCAGAGGATCATGGTTCGCGGACAGCCTCAGCTACTTAGTGAGGCCCTCTGCAACTTAATGAGACCCTGTTTCAAAATAATGAATAAAAAATAGGGCAGGGGGTGTGACTCAGAGGTCAAATGCCTCAGGGTTCCATGCCCAGATCCGAAAAAAATAATAAAGTGATATACAAACTCATGTATGTATGAACACACATATGTATGTATGTGTATGTATGTAAATGAATACATGTAATATTATGAAAATAAGTAAAATCTATAATTTTTGGTACTGTATTATAATATCATAATATCATAAAATGTTTCCATTTAGGGAAATTGGGCTAAAAGTACATAGGACTTCCCTCTACCATTTGCAATTTCCAATGAATATTCATTTTTATATTTTATATGTGCATTATAGTCTCACATCACAACGTAGTTCACAGTGATAGTGACATATATGCACACAGGACTTGGTGAGCCTTCTCCCCAGTCCCTCCCCACTCCCCCTTTCTCTGTACAGAGTATTAAAATTGACACTGATATTCTCATGTTTGTACATAATGGCAATAGAAGTGATTTCTTCATTTATTCTCCCTCACCCCTCCTCCCAGGAGACCACCTGCCTGGCTGGCTCTACTGAAGTTTTTCCGCTATGATCTGAAGTCTCTCTGATATCTCAATTACTTCCTAGATTCTACATATAAGAGAAAACATATGACCCCTCACCCTATGTGACTGGCTAATCTCACTTAACAAAATGCTCTCCAGTTTCATCAATTTTCCTGCAAATGACATAATTTTGTTCTTCTTTATTGTGGAGTAAAATTCCATTGTATGTATATCCCAAAATTTTGTAATCCATTCATCAGTTGATGGACACCTAGTTTGGTTTCATAATTTGGCTATTGTGAATTGTGCTGCTACATACATAGATATGCATATATTGCAATAATATTATGAGTTCAGTTTCTTTGGAAAGATACCCAGGAGTGGTAATGGCTGGATCATATGGTGGATTCATTCCAAATTTTCTAAGAAGACAGCATCTTCAACAAATGGTGTCAGGAAAATTGGTTATCAATTTGTAGATAAACAGAGTCAAATCCCTACCTCTCTTCCTGCATAAGACTTAACTGGAGATGAATCAAAGATCTAGAAATTAAACCAGAGACTTTGAAGCTACTAGAAAAGAACATAGGTCCAACACTCCAACATATAAGAACAAGTAGAAACTTCCTCAATAAGATCCCCCAAACTCAGAAAATTAAAAAAAGAATTAATAAATGGAATGTCATTAAACTAAAAAGTTTCTGCTTTTCAAAGAAACCATTAAGAGTCTAAAGAAACAGCCTATAGAATGTGAGGTCTTTGTCAGCTATTCTTCTGATACAGGGCTAAAATCTAGAATATACAAAGAACTTAAAAGGCTTAACACTAAAAATAAAGTAAGTAGCCTAGTCAAGAAATGGGCTTGAACTAAATATACTTCACAAAAGAACAAATAAAAATTGTCAATAAATACATAAAAATGTTCAATATCATTAACAATGAGGGAGATGAAAATCAAAACTACACTGAGATTCCATCTAGCCCCAATCAGAATATACATATTTTATTTTGTTTTTCTTTACATTTATTTATAAGTGGAACATATTGAAAATGGTATACATTTAGACTGTGCTTAGTGCCCTCTCCCCTCTGTTCCCCTACCCCCTCCCCACAATGAGTGTCCAAATTAACCATGCTATATTCATACTTTTACACATATTCGGATGTAGGTCCTCCATTAATCAAGCTCAGTCTTCTTCCTCCCCTGTCTTTCCATTCTAGCTTTGCTGAGGTTTCTCTTCCATTTTCTGGAGTTCCTCTAGTATCCCCAGTTCTCCCTACATATTTTTTAAAAGCTAAGAAGCATACACATTAAAGGCACATCGCTCAGGATATGCAACATAGAAATAACTCAATAACTGCTATTATTTATATGAATAAGACATTGATTCAAGCTTTAGATACATAATCCATGGTTTTTGTTTCAAAATAAATACACTTAATTTTTTTCCATGTATGTATAATAGTAGCATTTTCCTTGCTTATCCCACTAAAATTTTCTCCTTTTTTACTTCCTTCCTTCCTTTTTCTTCTTTTTTCTTGTGGCACTGGGGATTGAATCCAGAACTCCCAACTACATATCCAAATCCTATTTTCTTTTTATTTTGAAAAAGGGTCTCACTAGATTGCTTAGAGTCTTGCTTCCTGCTTCTTGCCTGAGGCTGTCCTTGAACCTTTGATGCTCCTAAGTCAGCCTCCAGAAGTATAGGTGTGCACCACCACACCCCCTTACTAAATTCTTTTAAAGATTCAACTAAGTATGTTTTGAAATACATTTTTCTATTAAGCTAATTTAGTTGACAGTAAAAATTATTAGTGATTAATGGCTGTTTGATATGCTTCAATAAATTTACCACTGACTGTAGTTTACTTGTCAAATAGTTTTCCCAATAAACTACATACACACTAAGAGAAATTTAAAGGGAAGATAGGAAAAAGATTCTTTTCTGCAGAATTACACTTTTCTCTTTTTTAAATAAAAGAGTATAAACAAACCTGGATTTTAAATTTTTACCTCATTTTTAAAAGGCCTAATTCATTATTCCAATTCTGAGATTACAAAATTGTAATACAAAATGCCCAATGTATGAAATTATAATTAAGAACTTAAGTTTTATTCTTATGGGACCACACCTCCATCCTATTCTTAGAGTTTATGCCCATTTACACACACATCAGATGTATGCACAATTAGATGGGAAGATCTCATCATTTTCTTAATGAAATGCTTGAGTGACTAGTTGCATGCTTTCATCCACTTATTCAGGAACTCATCTATATTTCACAGAATTTTCTAATTATATAACAATTGTAACACAATCATTGGTTAATTTATTAATTCATTAATTCATGCATTCATTCATTTTAAAATAATTTTTGATCATCTACTACATTCTAGGAATGTGATTAAGTTGTAATTTTTTCAGTACTGAGGATTGAACCCAGGGGTATTCTACCTCCGAGTTATACCCCAAGCCCTATTTTTTTATTTTTTATTTTGAAATAGGGTCTCATTGAGTTGCAAAGGGCCTCATTAAGTAGCTGAGGCTGGCCTCAAACCACTATCCTCCTGTCTCAATCTCCCAAATGGTGGGATTACAAGCATGCACCACCACCCCTGGCTAAATTGTAAATTTTATACAAACCTTGACTTTATAAAATATAAAATTGTTTAAAAAACAGTCTTTTTACTGCTTAGTGGAGAAGAGCCAGTGTTTGATGTCATTATGGGATTAGAAAAGGTCCCAGTATTACTTGCTGAGGCTGCCCTTCAACCTTCTCTCCTCCTATATTATTCTCCCACCATGCCTGGCTTCATTTATCAAGAAAGCCTACAGAATGGGAGAGCTTTACCAGCTTCCCCTCTGACAGAGGACTAATATCTAAAATATATGAAGAAACTAAGTCTTTACACTAGAAAAACAAATAACCCAATCAACAAATGGGTAAATGAATAGACATGTCACAAGAGAAGAGATACAAATGGCCAATAGATTTTAAAAAATGCTCAACATCATTAGCATTCAGGGTGGTATAAATCAAAACTACATTGAAATTTCATCTAACATCAATCAAAATGGCAATCATAAAAAAGACAAATAACAATAAATGCTGCTGAGGATGTGGGGAAATAAAAAATCTGCTACGGTGTCAGTAGGATTGCAAACTAGTTCAGCCACTATGAAGATGAGTGTGGAGATTCCTTAGCAAACTGAGACTGTATCTGCAATATGGCCCAGCTATACCACTTATATCACTACTGTGTATCTTTCCAAAGCAGTTGAAACCAGAGAATCATAGTAATATATGTTCTGCATACCCATGTTCATAGCAGCACAATTCACAATAGCCAAATTACAGAAACAACCTAGGTGTCCATCAACAGATGAATGGATTACAAAATTATGGGAAATACAACAGAATTCTACTCAGCAATAAAGAAGGACACAACTATGTCATTTTCAAGAAGACGGAAGGAGCTGGAGAACATTATATCGAGATTATTCAGTTACAAAAAGTGAAGGGTCATATGTTTTCTCTAATATGTGCAGGATAGGGAATGATTGGGATACGAGAGAGGTAATGGTATTATCTACAGATAATGGAGGAGAGACCTCAGTGGAGCCAGGGAGGAGATCTAAGGGTAGAGAAGTGGAAAGACTGAGATTCGTTAATGGAAATACTACCACCAGCTATGTGTATATATGTGAATACACCAATGTCAATCTGGGCACTCTGCATTGGGAGGGAAGGTAATGGGCAGGTATGGAGGGGCACCAAGTACTGTGTGCATGTATGTCATTGTCAACATGATTTACATTATGATGGGAGACTATAATACACCAATAAAAGCCTACACACACACACACACACACACACACACACACACACACACACGGAAACAGGTACCATTTGGAAGAAGCATTTGGCTCTGACCTCATGTCCCTGGGAAGGTTTCCTTGAGAAAAGGGCATATAAGTTCAGAACTTGAATATAAAGAAGAAAACAGCAAGTAGAAGCAATTTAAAACTATTTGTGACTCCATGGAGGTGAATAATGGAATATGGGTATCTTATTCAAGTGATATATTGTGTAAAAGATAATGATTTACAAATTTAAAAGTGAAGGATCAAATTTTATCTTGATTTTACAACTCCACCTGCTCTAGGACAAGCCAACAGGGATATATAGGGACTGAAATATTGAAACAAAAGAAAATACTATAACTCGCTAAGGAGGAAGAGTTATGCTATCCTAATTTGACCAGTTCACACTGTATACATGTATTAAAATAAACACATACAATCACTATGTTTTAAAAAGAAAGAGAAAGGGATTAGGAGGAATGAAGTGAAGAAAATATTTTTTTGTGAATCTGAGAGAAGGGACTATAAAGATGACAGCAAGGTCATTTATTGTTTTTGGGTGTTGATACCATGTGCATTGGTGTGTGTGTGTAGGTATGTGCGCACGCGCACACACACACACACACACACACACACACACACACTGGAAATCAAACCCAAGACCTTGCACATGCTAGACAAGCATGCACTACTGAACTATATGCCCTGCCACCCAAATAGCCTCTTCTAAATTGCCTGGGCTGTACTGAGATGTTTCACATTAGTTTGTTTATGTGCTTGCTTTCATTTGCAAAAAAATGAACTAGTATTGGCATTATGGCTTAGGAGTACTCACATTTCAAAAGGAGAAGAACAAAGACATATTTATTGTCCTAATATTCATAATACCAGTTTCTTAAAACCAGGAAAGCACTGAGTCCTTTAGACATTATCAGCACCATCTCAACATTTCAGGGGTGGTTCAGCTACTTGGTACTGACATAAATTTCTTTTTACAAGAAATTCAAGGGAATTGTTGGATGAAGAAAAATGCTTAGTTTTGAAAATGAGCATGATTATCCATAAAACTGATAAAATATTGTGCCCAATTATTAGCTCATGATCATTCATTTAGTTGCGATGTACAGAAGAAAAGTTGGGGCTGTCAGCAGAAGACTATGCATGGAGAAAAAAAAGACAAATAAGAAACATTATTTTGTCATGTTGAAGTATGAAACTTTAGGTAGTGTGAACTAATTTTATTGTTCTCCATTATTCTGACTATAATATTAATGCAGAGAGCAACTAACTTGGCAAAACATGTTTTCTATAAAAATATTCATTCATACATTATCAAGTGAAGCTATTCTCTTAGGAATAACTTGTTTCAAAATTATAATTATCTAATTTTTAAAAACTTGTTTGAAATAGATGTATTTTGAATTAAGATTTTCTTCTAATTTGTCCATACAAATCTATGATATAGTTCTTCCTAAATCTACAGATTTTCACATTTTTTTGTGTACTCTGGGTTAACATAAAAAATCTATTATAATTTTAGGGCCTTCTTTTTTTTCTTTTTTTCTTTAATTAGAGGCTAAAGATAGAATTTCTTGCTGTAGAAAGATCATGGACTAAGAAATCTTTAACACAATTTTACAAGTACAATGAAATGCTGGATAAATTATGTGAAAATATTTTTTAAAAAATAGCTAAACTTACAAAAAGGATTTCTTCATGTTGACAGACACAAACAGGTCTCTGAAAACCAGTGCCAAAGAACTTGACTTCCTCTCTACCTGAGCGTGTGTGTGTGTGTGTGTGTGTGTGTGTGTGTGTGAATGCACACTTGTTTTAACTGGGAGAGAGATGTCAAATGAGACAATGCATAATTAGGTGTGATCAGTCTTCCTACTGCAATGGCTTGAGAGTTAAATTCAAATTAGCATTAAAATATATACATTTGTAATTACAATGTACCAATAAAAGCATAAAAGAAGAGAGAAATAATAAAAACTCCTTAAACCGTTAAAAAAAGAGATAATATAAGAGACCAACCAAATTTGAAAAAGAACCAACTAGGACTTCCAAGAAATTGATATTTCTGTCTCTATAGTACATCATATGAAAGGCCAATAGCAATTTTATCAACATATTAGGTAGAGTAGAAGAATAAGCCACTGGGATGGATATAAGATCATTAGGAAGTCTTTATTCAGTAGAGATAAAAAGATGAGAACATCTGAAAGTTCAAAGACACATTGAAGATCAGACACAAAATTTCAACATACACATAAAAAATTCTAGAAAAAAAACAAGAAAAGAAGAGGAAGAAATAATGTGGAGAAGAGTAATGGCAGAGTTGAAGATGGCTTCGGATTCTGTGGCACCCCTCCCAGCCTGGGGTGGAGTCCATCTCTCCTATATTGAACCTCTATCAGCCCCGGACTTATTTGACCAAAAGAGTACACTCAATTCAGTTTTGGACACAGTCTTTAAGATGACTGGCCACTACTCCTTTTAGACATGTAGCCAGTGAGGTGCCATGTAAGAAGTTCTAGAGAATACATCTTAGAGGGACTTTGAGATTACACGGAGGAGCTGTGCCTGGCTAACGCAAGCCTTTTCCTCATCTCTGCCAAGGCACCAGTCTGTTTGCTTCCGTCATACCTTACCAGTCACCAGCTGGGTAACACTGAGTGACCTCCCTGTGCCCAGGGGGCAGAAACTCACCCAGCTAAGTCCTGCATGAATCACAAAACACAAATTTATGACATATCAGTAAATGTTTGTAGATTGAAGCAATTAAATATGTTAGGAATCAGTAGATACCTGGGACAGAAACGATGCCCCCAAATTTTCCAGAATGAAAAAATAATGAATTTTGCTGAGGGTGCTTTTCCTTGATTCAAATAGATAAGTTGAATTAGGAAATTAAATTAATAGCTCGATTGTCGCTTCAACAAATCTTCATTACAAAGTCAGTGGGAAATAGGGAAGAGAAGGAAAGCAGTGTGCCTGGAAGATGGGTTGGAGAGCCTGAACATGGAACTCTGTACCCCTCTCGGACCCCAGCCATTAATTGCAGGGTTTTTTTTGTTTTTTTTTTGTTTGTTTGTTTTTGGTATGTTCTTATCAGTGTTGCCAAGGCAATTGACTAGTTAACTTATTTCTTAGGTAGGTGGTACCTTCTTGTCTCTGGATAGTGCATTTACTAAGTGCAGGGGTTAATAATCTACCTTGAATTTACCTCTGTTGGATTGAGCTATATTGGTTGCCCATCAACAATGTGTGCTTTGAAGCAACACATGGAGTTTATGTTTCCCATATGAAGAACAAGTCCCAAAGAATGGAAGAGAACAGAGGCACACAGTATAGTCAGTGTAACTGTGCGTATCCTCTAAGAGCAATAAGGCCTTTGCTATTGCCAGGCAGAGGCACTGGAATTTTAGGGTGTTTAATTGTTTTTAATATATTTATAGGGTGAATGGCCTCTATATTCTTTCTACAAGTTAATCATCAGGACAAAGGGAAGAGGGGAGGGGGAATTCTGGACTGTAACAAGCCAAGCTGCCTCCTCTCCCTGTATGAGTGCCTGTACAGCGCCCAAACTCTGACTCTCTTGAAAGTTAATACTGGAGCAATTTTTCAATACTGGCACAACATCATGTACTATGCAAGAAGAAAAAAAATCTATCCCTATGTAATATGCTGTTGTGAGCCAGGCATGGTGCTGCAAGCTTGCAATCCCAGTACTTGGGTGATTGAGACAGGAGGCTCACAGGTTTGCGGCCAGACTCAGCCACCTAGTGAGGCTCTTGGCAACTTAGTGAGACCCTATTTAAAATTTAAAAAAAATAAAATAGGGCTGTGCTGTAGCTTGGAGACATAGTGTCTCTGAATTTCATCCCCAGCAACACACACACACACACACACACACACACACACACACACACACACACACGACACACACACATACATACACACATTCTGTTGTGGGCAGCAAAACACAAGAGCAAAATGAAATTTTGAGGAAAGTAAAAAGAAAATATAGATTACTTATATACAATTCTAAGGTCAAAAGCAAGTCTATTTTACATCAACCCTATTGATTAATATCGGTTTTAATATTAATATTTTTCAACTGATATAGAGAAGTGCATGCTAAATATATCCTGATATATCATTCTTTAGGATTAAGAGCAAAATTAAGACAAATTTTGTTTTTAAAGACTAAAAAAATAGTACAAAGCATCTCTAAATGAACTTTTAGAGGAAGCACTTTGGATGAGGGAAATGAGGATTTGTGAAACAGAGAAAGCAAATGGCAATGGTTATCTGTGAGAAAAATCCAAACAAAGTGACTTAAATAAAAGAAAATCTATTTTGATATACAGAGGGCGTCATTAGCAGATGAGTATTTATACATAAGAATTATTATTGTCACTATTTTCTGAGATTCTGGATATAACAGAAATCATACCCCATATCTCATTTAATTCTCTCCACAAATAAACTATGCACTGATGTCTTCATATAACACTGATAAAACTAAGAATTAGCCAGGCGTGGTGGCGCACGCTTGTAATCCCAGTGCTTGTGAGGCTGAGACAGGAGGATCACACAGTTTCAAAGCCAGACTCAGCTACTTAGTGAGGCTCTCAGCAACTTAGTGAGACCCTGTTTCCAAATAAAATATAAAATAGGTTTGGTAGTATAGCCGGGAGGTAGAAAACAATAAAAAGCTCTGGGTTCTACCCCCAGTACCACAAAAAAAGAAATAAAAATTAATAAAATCTGGGCACAGTGGCACATGTCTATACTCCCAATTCATGGAAGGCTGAGACAGGAAGGTCGCAGGTTCAAAGCCAACCTCAGCAATGTAGTAAGACCCTCAATAACTTATAGAGACCCCGTAACAAATAAAAAGGGCTTAGAGGGTTTGGCTCAGAGGTAGAATGTTTCTGGTTTGATCCCCAGTGGCAAATAAACAATAAAAATAACATGTGTCCTATTTAAAAATAAATGGAAATTAAATGTTATCAGAATTTGAGCAGTTAATAGGTTGTAGTCATGGAGTTTTAACTAATTCAATGGTTGTGAAGATAATGGCCAGATTATCTAAACTATATAATGTCTTTTATATTCTTTCAGATTTTTTTGGCTTTGGTATATTTTTAAGCAACTTGCCCATTTTCTTTTCCCACTCTCTTTATCTCATTCTTCTTTTTTAACAAACATCATTGATACCCTACCAATTACTGTTTATTGCTGGTGACAGAAAATCACCAACCATTACAAAACATGTTCTATGACTAACAGTTATTGTGGAAAATGTTAAATTGCTGGGTATGGTGGTACGTGTCTGTAATCCAAGTACTTGGGAGGTTGAGACGGGATCACATGTAGCAACCTAGCGAAACCTGGTTTCAAAACAATAAAATAGGGCTGGGGATGTGGCTCAGAGGCAGAATGCCCCTGGGTTCAGTCTCCAGCAACACACACACACACACACACACACACACACACACACACACACACACACACATTAAAGCTAAATTATACACTACCTTGTAAAAGTATCCAGTATATGGCATAATCATCTCCCTCTGAAAGACAGATTTTAGCTTTTATGTATTCAGCAGGGGAGCTACTGCCACGCTCATTCAAAAGCTGAGAAAAATTAAACTCAGTCAAGCTATGTGACCAGTCCGAGATTACAGAGCTATTTTTTAACAAGGAAATTTGAAATAATGTCCTATGCTTCTGAAGATAAAACAAATTTTACCATTCATGTTGACACTCACAGTTTATGAGAATCTATTATGTGTCTGACACTGGAATTTAGAACTGTAAGTTATTTGTGATCAGCCTTGTTAGAAAGATTTGATGTACTCAAGTGCAAACAATTCTAAATGGCACTAACCAACATTTGTGTATTGATCACCTACAATTTTCTGCTCCTTGAGTTATTACTATACAAAGGTGCTATAATTGGACACATCTCTGGAATGTAGAAAAGAAGTGACTCAGACAGAAATCACAATCAAGATGTGAGGGAGGGGGATAAAATGCTTAGGGCTATTCAGGCTACACACATACCTTAGGAAATTAAGAAAAATTTTAAAACAGCCTGGCATGGTGGTACATACCTATAATCTTAGTACTTAGGAGACTGAGATGGGAGAATGGCAGATTTGAGGTCAGCCTCAGCAATTTAGGGAGGCCCTCAGCAACTTAGTGAGATTCTATTTCAAAAAATAATAATAATAATAAAGCTGGGCGTGGTGGCACACGCTTGTAATCCCTGTGCTTGGGAGGCTGGGACAGGAGGATTTCACAGGTACGAAGCCAACCTCTACTACTTAGTGAGGCTCTTAGCAACTTAGTGAGACCTTTTCCAAATAAAATATAAAATAGTTCTGGGAGTGTATCCCAGAGGTAGAAAGCCTCTAGGTTCCACCCCAGTACCATAATAATAATAATAATAATAATAATAATAATAATAATAAATAATATAATAATAATAATAATAATAATAGGGCTGAGGGTATAGATCAAAGGTAGAATGCCCCTATGTTTATTCCCAGTATCAAACAAGCAGAAGAACAGTAGAGAATTTGATTAATAAATAATAATTTATTATCATCATGATGTTTTTAAGGGGAACAACATGAAAGGAAGAGAAACCCTAAATTTGGGGCTAGAAGAAACAGGTCTAACTCTAACTAGACTCCATCATTACTTCATGTCTATTCTGATGGAGCTTTACTGTCTTGACCAGGAATGTGTAAAATGACACCTACATCTAACATGTGTGTGAGTGCTGGGAAGAGGAGCAAAATGAGACAACACATACACCTTCATGTTCAGAGCATCAGAGTGTTTGAACATAATGCATGACCGCTTAGAGACTGAAATCTAATAAACTGACAAAAGCAGCTAGTGAAGGAAACAAACGCGATCATTAAACCAGCTTATTTTAAGAACTGAGCATTTTCCTACTATAAAAGAAGAGAAAAATTGACCTATTAAATTTTCTCATAGTGTTTTCTCTATTAATTTTAATTAGGTTGCATTAAATATTCAAAGATCCTTTTAATGGTAACCAAACTTACAATGGAGATGTACTCTTAATTGTAGATGGAACTTGCTTGTGACAGTATCATTCTTTTATTAAAAAATCATGTTTCATTTAAGTGTTGTCCTACTGTGGGATCCCACAGTGTACCTTCAGTGGAGGCACCATATTGGGACACACTCTCAGAGGATGGCACCCTACCTACTAGAACTCTATGCAGAACAAAGGGTGGCTCAGGGCAGGCATCAGGCACCAGATTTCAACACTCATCACAAGCTAAAAATGTAACTTTGGCCATTGAAATAAAACCCACCTGCCTAGAGAACTAAGGAATATGTTTTCCCAGTGATAGTATGTAAACTCCTTCTTTATGATAATCTTTCTTCTTCAAGCTAATCTTTCAAAATAGGAAAATATCTCATAAAAAAGGAGGCATTTGAGTGTGAGAATCACTTAGGAAGACTGAGAGCTAAAGCCCCATTTGATAGAGACAGTGACACGAGCTATACTCAGAAATGATGACAAACAATGGATTAAAGGCTGCTGTGCTCTTTGAGTTTCTTATTCACTTGTTTTATTTTCATTTGTGTATTTTTCACACTGGGTTAGGTATGAGAAAAGGATTCCTAAAGGAAGTGACAAGTAGGCTTTTGTGCAAAGAAAAACAACAACAACAAAAAAGCATTGGGGGAGGATATTACTAATTCCTGTGAAAGAAGCAGTTGGGAATGGCCTATTGCCTTGAAATTTCAGAAACTATAGGATCAAAAAAAGGACAATTGAGCTGGGTAGACACTTCTCAAAAGAAGGCATACAAGTGGCCAATAAATAAATGAAAAAATGTTCAATGTCATTAGCAATCAGGGAGATGAAAGTCAAACCAACACCAAGATTCTTCCTAATTACAGTTAAAATGGCAATCATAAAGAATACAAACAACATCAAATTCTGGAGAGGATTTGGGGAAATAGCAACTCATATACTGTTGGTGGGACCGCAAATTAGTACAGCCATTATGGAGATCAGTGTGTGGTTCCCCAGAAGATTGGGAATACAAGTACACACAGTGGAATTTTACTCAGCAATAAGGAACAAAATGATGTTGTTTCCCAAGAAAATGGATAGAACCGACATTAATCTGCTAAGTAAGATTAGCCAGTCTCAGAAAGTGAATAATTATATTTTTTCTCTCATATGTGGAAACTAGATAAAAATTTGTAAACAAAAAAGACCAGATAAAGGAGCAGAGACGCCAATAAAGCAATGGAGAGGGGTTAGTGAGAAAGGAGGGGGGATAGAAATGTAAAGATGTTAAAAGTTTAATGTGATGTATGTCTACAAAATTACAAATACAAATCTCAATGATTTTATAAGAAAAAA
Organism: Muscardinus avellanarius; assembly: GCF_963383645.1. Lineage (NCBI taxonomy): Eukaryota > Metazoa > Chordata > Mammalia > Rodentia > Gliridae > Muscardinus > Muscardinus avellanarius. The sequence continues at coordinate 26,110,023 of NC_137796.1, forward strand.
AGGGTGGGGTGAGATCTAGAGGGAAACACAAGAAGTGTGTGTGTGTGTGTGTGTGTGTGTGTGTGTGTTTCTATCACTCTATACCTCAGTATGATGTAACAAGGTATCAATAAAAGTATCTTTAAATAATATTTTGAGCTATAGTAAACAGTTTTCTAGTGAGAATGACTGTAATCAAGGTCAGAGGCTATGGTGACACCTGAGGGAGGGATCTCTGCTTATTTAAGAACCTTGAGATTTATTCTGCAAAGGAAAGAACCATTGAGAAATGATGCATTAGTTCCCTAATGCTTTTGTGACAGAATACCACAAATTTAGTGTCTTATGCAAAATAAAATCATTGACTTATATTTTCAGAGTTTTCCAGGACACAATTAGTCTCACTGATCTAAAGTCAAACTGTCTGTTTGGCTGGTTTTTTAGGGGAAACTCTGAGAGGAAAATCTCATTCTTGCCTTTTCAACATCTAGAGGTTGCCTGCTTTTCTCAGCTCATGTTCCCTTTTTTCCTTCAGTCATAACTTCTACTAGTGACTGGGGTCCTTTTAAGTGGTATAAGGCCCCAGTGGGATCGGCCTGAATAATTCAGGACAATCTCTCTGTTAGGATTTAAGAATGGAATGACCCCTGGAAAAGTCATGAATTGGTGATTCAAAACTCTTTACAGGTGAGATAATTGAGTCATGAGGATTCTAATCTCACCAGTGGACAAACTCATCGGTGAATGAATGGATTTTTTGGGTGGTAAGGCTGGCAGGGCAGACAGGGTATGGCTTGAAACAGAGGTCAGATAGATCACTGGGGATGTGGCGTTGGGATCTCTCTCTGTCTCTGTCTGTCTGTCTGTCTGTCTGTCTGTCTGTTCTCTCTCTCTCCTTCCCTCCCTCTTGGCAAATAAATATGTTTTCCTCTAAATTGTGTAAGTTGTGGTCATTTTTTGGGTCACAGCAGAGAGAATACTGATTGAAACATTCTCCAATTTAAATTGCTTAATGTAATCACAAATGGAAGGCCCCTTTATGTAAGGTAACTCACTTGTAGATTTATGGAATTAGTACATGAACATTTTTGAGAAGCCATTATACAACTTATCACAGTTATCAGTAGAGATAAGACAGGTTAAGTGGAATATTTTAGAAGTATCTCTCTCTTCCTCGTGTGTGTGTGTGTGTGTGTGTGTGTGTGTGTGTGTGTGTGTGGCAGAACTGAAAATTGAATGCAAGCTAAATTCCTAGCCCTTTTTATTTTTATTTTTATTTTGAAACAGGGTCCTGCTAAGTTGCTGATACAGGATTTGAATCCACAATGCTTCCCCTAAGTACTGGGATTACAGGTGTGCATCACCATGCCCAGACAGAAGTTCTCTAATACAATGGATGCTAGTTTGAAAAAGAATCAGCCTGGAGGAAGAAGAGGAGTAAAAAAAGAGGTAGTTACTGAGATTCTGATGAAAAAGGCTTATTCCATATCTGTTAATATGCAAGATAAACCCAAACACTCCTGCTTCCCACTTTCTTCACAGGAGCAAATGCTTTTGAATGAGTAGCAGAGACATCTGAGAGTTACCTTTTAACAAAATCTTACTGGGTTGGCAGGGAGTTAAAGGAGAAGTAAGGAATTGGAATCACCTTATTAGGGATGGAAAATTTAGGAAAGGAAAAGAAGATTTAGGTAGAAAATACAGAGTTCAGTCACCATGACTAGATTTTAGAGCACCACTATACACAGTAGGAATGAGAGCCCCTCTGAGTAAATGCAGGCCCTCAGGCACATGGCCTGGTGAATGGGCTACTGCTTTGCATAAAAGACATCTCTATTTTCAACAAAACGTAGCTCCTGGACACAGTAGGAGCCTGACAACAACTACAGTGACAACAGAGGCCCTGAGCTCAGTTCTGTACAGAATAACTATGAGGTACCAGAGAACCCAGGTGGAATTGTCTATAGGCCATTTGCTAAAAGTAACATATATATAACATAACACAATATCAATTCTAATTTGGGAAATATCAGCCAGAATAAAACTTGAAGGTCTTGAGTAGTCAAGATTGTACAAGAACTTCAAGAGACAATGAAGTTTGAATATAGAATTCCCAAAATCACAGTAACATTGCTGGCATCACAGACTCTCTTGATACAGAAACAACGTGGGTGGATATTTAGTTGAATTCATCAGTGCTTCAACCAGACTATACTTTTAACATTTGGCCATTTGCATTGTTTTACATATTTTGATGTATGAAATATTAAAGGCAAATGATTTTTAAAGCAATCATAAAAATGAAGTGAATCTTTACCTAATTTGCTATTATTTCAGAGAATATTAGTATTAGGACATCTATGGTATATCAACTATGGGTGAAAATGGCAGGAAAGTCCCTTGATGCATACCTAAGGCACAGTCGGTTGGAAAATCTCAAGAAAATTCAGAATTGGGAAAGAAAGAAAATGGACAATCTAATTAAAATATTGTCCTTTATTTTTTAATTAATTTATTTTGACACTCAGTTAATTCCCCAAAGGCATGTTTGATCCTAATTATTTGAACTTATGTGAAATATTTTGTCAGGGAAGAAGGCATTTCCTCAAGTTCCATTTGTGGAATTTAGTTATCTACTCAGTATATGTATTTCATTTAACTTCAGCTGATTTGAGACACCCAAGTCTCCATTGGGAGGCACTTGGCTTTTCTCATAAATGTGTAATTTTCAGCTCGAAGAAACACTTGCACCTTCAGGGAGCAATATATTCTCTTTTCCCAGTGGTTCCTTATTTTATTTACCCTGTCAAGTAGCCAACAAGAACATTTTCTCATACTTTACCAGACATAAGGGAAGTTTAAACTACCAGTTTTCCCAACTTTTCCAGAAGAAAGTTGGAAAATATTCTCTAACAAAGTCAGTGATAGTAGTTCTTATGGAGCCATAAGCCACCTGTTTGGAATTATCAATTGAATTAACTTTCAGCATAAAGTCCAATTATTTTTTTAAAATATAATGCATTTTGAAAGTGTTTTCATTTTGTATTTGGCATCTCTGCAAAATGTTAGAAGAAATGAATCTGACTCTTGCAGCATGCATTTGTTAATTGTTCCATTTTGGAGTAACCTAACCATGAAAGAGTGGAAGTGCTTTCTCTCTTACTGATCATTTACTGAGCTGCCTAAAATTGAATATGGCAAGTCCTGATTCTTTGGACGGTTATTTGTTGAAAATGGGCAGAAATGAAGCTATCGGAAATGTTCCTTTTAAATGACTATTGAATAGAAGCTAGTGGCATCTTTCCAATAAAGTAATTTCTTCCTTGGTTAGAATGGCCTTAGTTAGAGGGGAAATCCTATTTCAGCACCATTCTTTCCTTTCCTCATTTATGCTCAAAGCATATTGTATGTAGAGATATCACGCCATGGACCCAGTAATAGTTCTGCTGTAGACAATTTCCACCTGACTGCATTTCTATTACTGTGGATAACCTTCAACTCAGGAATAGCATTCACAATTTATAGAGAATATAGAAAAGAGAGGCCTTCCATATAAATCCAGATTTCTGGCTGTGTGAAGTATGGATGGATTGCAGAACGTTGAAAGTGAATGTGAAATTCTTTTGCATGTGATCTTTACGGGAAGAATGCTAGGGAGTTGCTCACTGTGAAAAAGTTTTTCTGGACGTGATATTGTTATTATTTGTTTTGCAAGTGTCTTATGTTTGTAAAGACATTCCCTTGATAAAGACTTCCTCCAAGGCATGAACAATTCTATGTGTTATGACTAGAAGAGACTGAAAAATTAGAAATCTAGTTTGGCATGAAGCACTGGCAAAAACTAAAAAGCTGATTGCTTTTGTTTACATGGGTCAGGCAGGCTAAAAATTGATTCAGGGAATGTGGGCAGGGGAGGTAGCATTGAAGAGGTAAAGGACATGTCAGCAGAGCAATGGTTACATAAGAGGTGGCCATTATAGCCCTGGATGTTATTGCTGCCGCAGGTAATAATGTACAAGCTAGAGCCAGGCATGGTTGTGCATGCTTGCAATCCCAGCACTTGGGAGGCTGAGACAGGAAGATCGCACAGGTTCGAAGCCAGCTTCAGCTACTTAGTGAGGCTCTCAGCAAATTAGTGAGACCCTGTTTCCAAATAAAAATACAAAATAGATCTGGGAGTGTAGCCCAAAGGTAGAACGCCTCGGTTCCATCCCCAGCACCACACACACACAAAAATAATAATGTACAAGCTAAACTTTAGCATGTTAATTAACACATCTCTGTCTCATTTTTCTCTTTGAAAAAGATATTTGAATTGCCCGGTATGTAAGATTCCTCTCAACCCAAATATGAAGAAAGTATACAATTAGTGAGCACAAGGTGTAAGAAATTTATTTGAATACTAGGTACAAAGTCCAATGTTCTCTGACCTTTTTCCTAACCTGCTATATATTGAAAATGCAATACTCACATAGGTCTATTTCCAGCAGAAGAAGGAGAAAAGGGAAATAGTTATTAGGTCCTTTTAAATCCATATTTTTAGAAAAGTAAAGGCCTGTATAAGATGTCAGGGCATGATAGAATTATAATGGGTGCTCTTCCCACAATGGGCTAGGCTTGGGTATAAATTTTTATCATCTCTCCCTCAACACATCCATTCATCTATCCACCATCAATATTTTCAGCCAACCCAAATGTACTGTAGACTTATTGTGTCCAGGCTCTGTGTAATGACTCAAAATTCACTACTCATCAAGACAATTCCATTACTGCTTCACGAAATGGACAATAAATAAGAGGGTGTATAATAAAATCAACACACAGCTAGTTAATGACACCTGCAAATACTGCTATTTAAAAAAAGGCAGAAAGCAATCATAATTTATAACAAGCTACTCTTTTCTTCGCATAAAGAGGATAACTTGATTATCCCCACAGAAACTAACCTCTCAATTCAAAGGAAGCTGGAGATGCAAGAGGATAAAAGAGTCAAGAATGAAATTCATTTTCCAGTGTTCAGCCATTTATAAGACTGTATTATCACAACATTAACAGTGCTGGCTTCTGAATAACAGATCATTACACTTAGAAAACTCTCCATGCCTGCTATGACTTCTATGATGGTCTTGAGAAGGATTTTGCCCTTGTAAAGACAAACAGAAGTACAGTAACCTTTAGCATCAAATTGGTATTCCAAGTACACTGAAGCAATAAAGAAGAACAATAACAACGAAGTCCTGAAGGAACTAACAAATTCAGCCTTTATTTGGCAGAGAATGGCATGCAATTATAAAGCTATCAAGACTCTAAACCCATAAATTTAATTAAGAATAAAGATGGGTGAGTTCTGAAATACTAATGAGAAAATTTTGTTTTCCTTCTAATGAGGTTATGCAATGATGTCCCAAATATCCTATTCTGGAATAGATTGGCCAATCTTCTGCCTAGGACCATCTAGGACTGAGGGTAGGCTCAGCTGTGAGATGTTTAGTGCTAAACCCTAAAATTATGGCAAAACTGGGGGTAAGTTTATTCCCTACATAGCTTCTATAAGGTAAATTTATGTAAGACTTTCATTATAGAAGTTTCTAAAGCATTTTTACTTGTTCTCTTAAGCACTTTGCAATCCAAGGACTATGGCCCATCTGTTTTTTTTTTTTTTTTCTATTCAAGATACTAAGGATTGAACTCAGACTTCACATATACTAGGCAAGTACTCCATTCCTAAGCTTTACCCACAGCTCTTTTTAAACTTTATTTTGGGACAGAGTCTTATTAAATTTTCAGGGTTGGCATAGAACTCATCTTCCTTCTGCCTCTGTCTCCTGAGAAACTGAGATTATAGGTGTCCAATACCCCACCTAGCATAACTCATCCGTGAAAAAGAAATATTTTAAGACAAGCATGGTGGCACAGATTGTAATCCCAATACTTGGGTGGCTGATACAGGAGGATTGCAGGTTTGAGGCCAGCCTCAACAATTTACCGATACCTCAGCAACTTAGTGAGATGCTGTCTCAAAATAAATAGGGCTAGGAGTATAGCTTAGAGGTAGAATAGAGGTAGAATAGCCCTGAGTTCACTACCCTTCCCCCCCATACACACAGAAGGAATAGTTTACATTCTATTAGTAGATGGATAAAGTAATAATCTAAGAAGGGATATTTTTCTCAAAGAAGTACCAAGAAACAAAAATGCCCAAACCCTACAGAGTCATTGTAGCTATACATTTCCACTCCCAGGGCATCTGCACCTGCTTTTTACCAGTGTCACTAGCAAGTAAGAAAAGGCCTCAGCTGACCATCCTGCTTCTTGCTTACCTAGCACTGCAGTCTGGTGCCATTCAACCAGCTCTACTTCCTCATCTCTGCTTAAAATTGCTCAGGTAAAAGATATCAACATTAGTTAGCCTCTTCACCTTAATTTCCTCACCTTTAAATAATATTTCATATCTATTTGTCACAAGAAAAATTAAGTCTCCTGAGGTTTTTTTTTTTTGGTAAAGATAACAATGGAAATTAATTTTCAAGACTATCTGCACATGCATTGTGTAGTTACATGGAGTGCTTCATTTCATTCTTCACAAAGACCTACGAGGTATTGATTTATACACACACACACAAACGCACACACATACTTACACATGCGCACACACAAGTAGAGAAAGTCATCCCTCTGAATCTGCAAGGGATTGGTTCCAGGGCCCCTGCCAATACCCAAATCCAGGGACACTTGCATATTATTTGCCTATAGCCTTTATACATCATTCTCATATACTTTAAATCATCATTAGATGTCTTATGATACCTAATATAAGTGCTATGTAAATAGTTGTTATACTGTATTGTTCAGAGAATAATGACAAGAAAAATATCTGTACATGCTCACAACACAAACTATTTTCCTTTTGAGTATTTTCTTTCTACAGTTGGTTGAATCTGAGGCTGCAGAATCTGGGGATATGGACCACCAACTGTGTACACACACACACACACACACACACACACACACACACACACACTTAGATTCTTAGATGGATAATTTGCTAATTTACTGATGGCTGAATATACTGAAGAATAAACAATGTAAGCGATATTTTCAAGCAAAAATGGCACATGATATAATTTTTTGTGTCTGGCCACAATATCTTAACTATAAAAATCACTCTTATCTTTATCATGGATATTAATTTTGAAATATTTCTGTATTATTTCTCTTTTCAAAATTGAAAATCAGTGGCATACCCTCAGCCACTGAGTTGGGATCAGATTTTGTATGTGTGTGGAATGGGGATTGATTTTAGGGGCTTTCTTCATCTGAGCTATACCCTTAGTCCTATTTTATTTTTTATTTAAAACAGAGTCTCATTAAGTCGCTGAGGATCTCAGCAAATTGTTGAGACTGACTTAGAATCTACAATCTTCATATCTCAGCCTTCCAAGTATTGGGATTACAGGTGTTCATCACCATTACCTGGCTTGGGGCCAGATGTCTTATTTGCAGAGTAGAAGAATATTCTGTTTTGCTTAGTCTGAGCCTGACAGTAATTGGTGAGCAATTCAACCCAGGGAATATATCCTTTCAGGTGACAGAGATGGCGGTAGAAGGACACTGCAAAAAGTATTGATTTCTAATGTAGTTTTCTCAGGGACATTCTACCAATGAGCTCTACCCTCAGCCCTTTTTTCTCATTTTTTGAAATGGCACAAATTGCTGAGGCTGGCCTTGAACCTTTAATCTTTCTGTCTCAGCCTTTCAAGCAGTGGGACCACAGGTGTGAGCCACTGCACAGCTCTATTTAAAGGATTACGAGAGGAAATAGTTGTTTAAATTTGAGTAACACACGTGAGGTGGACACAAGCTAGACTTCACTTATGAAAATATGAGAATTGTTTTCTATGTTCTAGTCCATTAATCTGCACTGGGTCCAAACAGATTATTTGTAATGGTAGTATGTGAAAGAATAAACAAAAATCTGGATATAAACACTATTATTGTTATTTAAACTTTATGAGTGTTCAGTGTGAGTCATGAGGTCATTCTGGAATCACAATGTAATAACAAAAAATCAGGCCATGTGACATCTTCTAAACACATTTACCTAGTCAGGAATGCTTAAGTATCTATGTATCTAAGTATCTATGTATTATGACCATGTGGAAGTAGATTTGACATGTCTTTGGGTAACTAATTCATCTAGCTGAGACCTGTAATGAATTACCCTTTCCTGCCTTCTATGGGTCATGAGGCCCATGACAGCCTATGGCCTGCTGGCCTGGGTTTACTTGTTTTTCTCACCTTTGTATCTTGTGCTATGGGTGACAGAAAGTTGATCTCTGTGGACTCTCAGGTTAGCCAAATTCTGCCTGGGTTCAGGAAACAGGAGATGATAAAAGACTGTAAGTATGGAAGAATAGGAAACCCAAAGATTTTCTTCTTTTTCTTTTTAAATTAGCTGTAAGCTGGCTCCATAAGGCATGAGGAGTATTTAAGTGGTTTTAGCATCTTTCAAACTGTAGCTCATGAGATCTGATCATTCTGCCCTTACCTTGGTCCTTTCTGGCTAAAAGAACAAAGGTTTTTTGCTTTCTCTAATGTCTGGGTTGCACCAATCTTCTTTTGAATCTCCGGCGAGTCCATCATTCATGTAACAATTTCACAGCATTTTATTTTCTTGATGTATATTTTTAATGGTTTCTCTTTTTTTCCCCTTATTGGATGCTGACTAATCCAAGAGTCTTCTATGTGATAGAGACATACTTTTAAAATATTAATGCATTACTATTTACTAAGAAATTCAGAGATGAAAGGAGTCTTAGCATTTTCTTAGCCAATGGAGCTGACTCCAATCTGTTGTAGGGAGAGGAGGAGAAGCAAATTGTTTAATATCTGAAACTCTTACCTTGCTTCCACAAGATCAGTACAAATACATTCGGTTTCCATGTCAGAACAAAGTGATTTGTAGTTTTATTTGCTTTCCCTAATATTACAAAAAAGGTCCAGACAAGGATTGACTCTTAGCCCAATTTGCTTTCTACTTCATCTCTTCAGATTCAGCGAACCTTTACTGAACAGATCCTGTTATTTTTTTTTTTTCTCAAGCCTTGTCAGGGATTTTTGCCCACATTGTTTTGCTTTATCTTCCTATCAGCCCTTTAAAGGTAGAAGTATTATTAAGAAACAGAGGTTTCGAAAGGTGAAGTGGCTTGCCTACACCCACACTGTAAATAAGCATTGAAAACCTAAACCTGAATTAAGTTCTTTCCACAGCGCGATCCCGCTTCCCTTGATGATTAAGCGCTTATCTGATCTTAAAGTTACAAGAAGAGTTTTAGGAAGAAAAATGATGAGTTTAATTGTGTAGATGTCAAATAAAAAGCAAGTGAATGTGCCTTTTAGCAAGATTTTAATTAATATGATGTCTGATCTAACCCTGATAAGGTAAGTTTTGCCAACACTGTTGTTTTCATTTAAACAATGTTCTTACAAAACATTCCATTCCCTGGATTCAGGAGGAATATTAGTACTTATAAGCTTGCCTCTGGCCTATCATGTAGAATGTGATGTTCTCACAAAAGATTCCATTGAAGTTCTTATGTTAAATTAATAGTAGTCATCCTCATCCTCATCATCCTTTGCAAAGCAATTTAATGCACAAACTTGCAGGATGGAAAGGAGAGACAAAAATCCTTCACAGGCTCACATATGGGGGTGGGAGAGAACCAATTAAAGATTATCTCTGAACCAGGACTGCCAATATGAGATGAGGTGCATAACTAATCAGCCCGAGATACACAACAGGTGAAGTGATGAAAATGTGATTGTGAGAAATGTAACAACAGTCTGATGTGCATAATTCATTTTTCCCATGGAGCCCCTGCCCATCTGCTGTGGCACAATTGCATATCAGAAGATGGAAGAGGGCCATCATTCATTAACTTGCCAAACTCCTCCAGGGTCGGGCTTTGCCTTCATTTTGTTTTTGTTCTTGCACCAAAGACTTGGAAACCACTAATGTTACTCTCTGGGTTTCTGAGCTTTCCAGGCTACAATCTAATCAGCTTCTCTTCTAAAGGGAGCGGAGGTGTGGAGCGCTTTATACACAGAGAGAGTCTAACATCTGCTAAAGTTTCAAAGAGCTGCCTTCTCAGCTATGATGGATTAAAACCATGAGAACACAGGCCTAATCCTACTGTCTCTGGAAACAATACTCTCAGGCTCCCTTTCTCCTCGAGCTCCCTAGGCTCATGCAGGTGTTCCATACGAAGCGCTTCCAGCTCACATTCAAGTTGATGCTCATGAGAATCCTAAACTCTAAGGCATATGTGGAATGAGTAGATGATATTTAATCTAGCTCTCTATATTATATAGATCATTTATTTAATAGAAAATTGCTCCATGAGATGAGTGCATATACATTCCTATCACTCTGGGTCTCGGTATGATACGTAATTACAATGCACTAATAAAAAAGTAAAAAACAACTTTCAGTGTTGACAAATACCACCAAAAAGAAAAAAAAAGTATTGAGATGTCCTCAATTACCTGATTGTATTTCAAGAGTAGTGGTGTATCTTTCCTTTGGTCATACATTCATCTTACAGCTATGTCATGTCATGAGTTCTTTCTTTGCTAGGCCCTGGCATAGGTGTTAAGAATTTAGTAACTATCAAAGCCAGGCATGGTAGTGCACACCTGCTATCCCAGTACTTAGGAAGCTGAGACAGGAGGATCATGGTTTCAAGGACAGAAGGACAGTCTCAGCAAGTAGTGAGACTCTCATCAACCAAGCAAGATTCTGTTACAAAATAAAAATAAAATAGGGCTGGGGATATAGCTCAAAGGTAGAATGCCCCTGGGGTTCAATCTCTAGTAATACTAAAAAAAGGGTTTAATAACCATCAATATCCAGGCTCTTTTTGGAATAAGTTTAAGTGCTGATAGTTGCTTGTTACTGACATTAATGCTCAGCAAGAATGTGCTTTATTTCACTACTTAGTGATATTCTGTTTCAAACTAAAAAAAATATCAAGGTTTGGGGGTGTAGCTCAAAAGTAGAATGTCTCCAGCTTCAGTCCCTAGGACCACACAAAGACAGCAACAACAACAAATTGGGTCTTCTTTTCCCCTCTCCCATGTCTGTCTTTCCAGATCCCTCAATTCTGGCTAGATCATAATTCTATGAGTATGGTGACAGCTTCTGATTCCATGCGTCGCATGTTTAGCCTGTCACATATGACACTCAAGAAGCATTTGAATTACTTCATTTATTTAATGAAAAAATGGTTTCCTCTTTCTGTGATCCTTGTGTTACTCATACAAACGATGTTCCAACCACTACTATTAGATGCTTTTCTGAGTGCATGCTTAGTTTTTTTTGTTTGTTTTGTATACATGTGGTCCTTGGAATTGAACCCAGGTGCATTCTATCACTTAGCTACATCCCCAGTCCTTTACTTATTTTATTTTTTCATTTCAAGAAAGGGTCTCACTAGGTTGCTTAACACTGACCTACAATCCTACTGTCTCAGCCTCCAAGTACTGATATTACAAGTATATGTCATGGTACCACTTTTCTCATGTGTGGCACTGGGAATCATACCTGGAGGAATTTTACCTCTAAGCTACACTACCAGCCCTGTTTTAATTATCTTTTGAAACAGGGTCTTTCAAGGTTGATGAGTGTCTCACTACTTGCCCAGGCTGTCCTCAAACCTATAATTCTCCTGTTTCCCAAGTGCTAATATTATAGGCATGTATCACATATCAAGCATACTATATGGGTTCTCATAATTCATTTAAAAATTAGCTGGAGTTATAAATATACACTGTTTGAGAATAGAATCATATTTTCACCAGTTGTGGTGGCACACACTTGTAAAGCCCGCTTTTGGGAGGCAGAGACAGGAGGATCGCGCAGGTTCAAAGTCAGCCTCGCTGGCTTAAGAGACCCTGTTTCCAAAATAAAAATATAAAAAAATAGGTCTATGAGTGTAGCCCAGAGGTAGAATGGTTTCCAGGAACCCCAGTACCACCACCAAAAAGAAAAAAAAAAAGAATAGAATCATGTTTTAACCATTTTAATGATTCTTTCTAAACACATATCACTATTTTCTCTATATTTTGTTAACTGTATTGTCTGATGAGTTTTTGATTTGACCAATGCAAAAGCAAGTGGCATTGACTAATACTATATAACTAAAATGACCCATTTAGAAATATTTTTCTTTCAATAAAAATCAAAGACAATAGAAGATGAAATATTTGAATATCAAGATTGTATTTAAATTTCATAAATCAGCATAGAAAAGATTTTATTTAAACGATACTATTCTAATATTTTATTAACAACTGAGAGGTTTAGATCCATTGGATAATGAACCAGTGGACCCAGTTTTTAAGTTTCTCTTTTAGAAAATAGGAGAAAGCTTTAAATTAGTTTATTTTTTCACTACTACACCCTGGTAAAACAATTTTTTTTTTCTGGTGAGACTGGGGATGGAAGCCAGGAGCACTCTACTTCTGAGTACAATCTCCAGTTCTATTTTTTATTCTTTATTTTGAAACAGGGTCTAAGTTGAGAAGTGCCTTCCTAAGTAGCTGAGGCTGGCCGAGAACCTGGATCTTCCTGTTTCAGCCTCCCAAGTACTGCGATTACAAGTGTGCACCACCATTCCCAGCTCAATTTTGCTTTTTACCTAACTGAAATTGATTCTGATTTTTGAAAGAAAAAGTTTGTTTTTTTCTGTTACACTGGGGATTCAATTTAAGAGCATTCTAACTCTCAGCTATATTATACCTTCAGCCCTTTTTACTTAATGAAACAAGGTCACACTAAGGTGCAGAGGGTCTTGCTAAGTTTCTGAGACTGGCCTCAAACCTGTGATCCTTTTGCTTTAGCCTCCTAAGTACAGGGATTACAGGCATGACCCATCGCATCTAAAGAAAAGTTCATTATTTTTAAATAAAGGAGTAGAAGGGTATGAGAGAATATCCAAGTCTCTTTGGGGAGAAATGGGTATAGATTTTTATGAAGAATGCATATGTTGAAGTATAAAAACAAATCACTTTCACTGTGGAATATTTCTTAAAACTGAGGGGGTTGGTGAGAGCTCCCCACCTCTGGTTTCAGCAAGATGATGGCCAAAGCTTATGGTTTATCTACAATTTCCAAAAGCAGATTAGAAGTCTAAAGATTTTAGGAACTGCTAGTAGAATGAAGAAATTTTATATCTTTAAGGATTAGATTTCAATATGTCTACCAAGATTGTCAAGAATGTAAAGTTTAACTGGAATTTGAAGGGTGCAATTTCTGCTTTCCTGCCAGAAATCTTAATAAGCCGAAACCATTGGCATGGCCCACAAACAATAAACAAGATTAGCAGAAGTTACACATCTCACTCATTATTGCTTTGTTGAAGAGTCACTCAATTGAGAGAACAGTATTATAGGAGTTATTTACACTGATGTGAATCATTTGGTCCATAAACAAATGAGTAATGACCTGTTAGTCCAGGAGATTAAAAGCTAAGCAGATGTTTCACAAGAATAAAATTCATCAGGGGGAGGAAACAGAAAACAAATTCACTTTCCACATTGGCTTGTAGAGCTCAATGGAGTTAAACAAGTTGGTGTGTTGAGTGGGACAAGAGCGCACTTTTGGCCATTTTTCTCAGAGACATTTATAAAGGAATCTCAAAGGTTCTTTTTGACAAGTTGTTTTTAAACAAGGCAGTAGTGAGAAAATGGGTCCCTGAGTAGCAATCAGAATCCATACAAATCATTGATCCATGAAGCCCCTGTAGGGGGTAATGAGATATCCTCTAGCTTTGTTTTAATTCTAACACTCAGTAAAAGTTTTTCAGGATTTTGGAGAAAGATGACTGATATGAAAGTGAAGGTCAGAGAGGAGGTAGAGAGTGTCCTAATATAATGGGTAAAGAAAGGCATTCTGATATAATATGATTAGAGGATTAATAAGTGACCTAAAAAAGGACATGTGTACATCAAAAAAGGTAAAAAGTAATTATTATAAGTGATACACTAAACTAAGTACTGGTCCTGTAGAGAATTACTGTCTGTCACCAAGAGATGTCTGTCTCACTGAAGAGACTTTATAGCTTTGTAGCAAGGTGTTTTGATTCTGTATCTCTAGGCCCCAACTGATGTACTGAGTACTATTTAGGACCCTGTTCAATTTCTGTCATTTGGTTCCAGAAAATGACTAATGCCAGGGTGAGGTGGGGCATGAATTTTGTGAATCAAAATAGCTGAAGCTGAATCTTAAAATTTTACATATCTTTAATAGCAATATAAATTTTCTTAATCAGACATGGTTAGTATATGAATTAAATGGGGATCTCCTAAAACCATATATTATGCTTTGAATTTAGAACATTCCCCTCACTCTGCTTCAGGGAGACAAGGCAGCCATGTTAAAGGTGGGGCTTGGTTGCTGCAGAGGGGTCCCTGAAGCTGTGTCCTGGAGAATTTCATATGGTCCCTTCTCCCTTGCTCTTTTCCTCTTGCTTCTGGTGTTCATGTTATAGCAGAGTCCTTGTGTGTTCTTTCTGCTCCCTCCATGGCCTGAGCCTCACAGACTTCACTTAACCTAACACAGACTGAACCCCTGAAATCTTCAGAATGATGAGAAAATAACTCTCCTTTCCCTAAGTTGTGATAGCCACGGTTTGGGTTTGGGGTTTACAGTGTTGAGAATGATGATGTAAATATCATACATGTCTAAACTATCCTGTGATGCCCATGTACTAGTATAAAAATATGCCTCATTTTAAAAAGGAATAGGCATAAAAATATTTTACTTTTTATCAAAGATGTGATAGCTTAGTGCCATCCCATGCATAAACATGTGCAATCTTTTCTTGCTTCCGATCATTCAACCTAGGCAAACTGTTTGAAAATCATCTAACTATGCAAACTAGTACATTCATCACAGTGTCCCAATTAAGAGTATACTATTCTTCTCAATGTAATTTAATGATGCCTTCTTAGAAAAGCTTTAAAGCTGCATGAATATTAGAAAAATTTTGAGTGCCTTTGCTAATACGCTGATTACATAATCAATGATACTGATCATGTAGTAGGACAAATTGCCATTGACTTTGAACTGCTTTCGAATTCACCAAACATAAATTACCATAAATATTTAATTTGAACTAACTTTGTTTCTAGAAAAAGCATCAGAGACTTTATTTCATCTATGTGGTTATTTGTAATTCATTGACAATTAGAGTTCTTAATATATTACATGGAGGCTTTTGGCTAAAAATTTTTCTACAGAAAAAAATATATATCAAGGGCAGATTTCCTGTCTCTCTGTAACATACCATGTGCTTATTTCATGCCTAATATCCCCCAACACCCACCCCAGTCCTCATTTTTTCTGTTCATATATGTTCTTATCCTAATTATACTAGGATTCATTATAATATTTATACTAAGCTGACTTGATAAACAGCTAACATTGATATTTATGTCATTAAGAACTTTACATGCACTCATGCTGTCAATGACCTCCTGTCAAAAAACCACCTGGAACACACATACAGTCCAACAAGTTGAATGCATTACTCAAGTAAAGCAAATATATACCATGAGAAGCTAGGAGTACCTCAGTAAAAGCCTGTTAGTCTTATTTTAGGTTTTGTGCTTTGAGCGAGTTGGGGTAGGTCCAAGTAAGTGGAGCCTTGTTCTAAATTGGATGATGTCACAAAGCAGGGATGGGTCAATGACTGGGTATCTCAGTAAGTGGAATCTTTAAGGAGAGAAAGCTGCAGGATTTTTTCTGCCTGTACGAAATCAGAAGCAAAGGAAAGCTGAAGCTGTAACTGTTATAAAAGCAACAGTCATTCCTACTAGTTACGAAAGGGGGTTACTTGGTATTTTGTGGCTTGGATGATAGTCTTATTAGTTTTCAGACTTGATGGAGTCAACCTTGTTTTCGTCTTGAAGAATCATGGACCCTGTGTGATGTTGATATTCTTTGAAAGTGTCCATGTTCAATAATAGAAGATGAAGGTTTAGTTCTGATGTAACAACAGCAGGGCCAGAGGACAGTGCCAAGCTAGCTCCCAGAAGTCACAACTGTTCTCCACGCTTGCAATTCATATAAAATGACAGTAATTAACCTAATTATGCAATGTGGCTTATACTTTTATCATCTCCATTCTACTGATAAGATAAATAAAAGGTAGATTATATAACTTGCTAGAATAAAACAGTGGTCATCATTAGACTGAGTATTTGAACATTTTACTTCCCTGATTACAGAGGCCAAAGAAAACTAAAATTTCCATAAATATACACATGATAGAATTAACCAGTTTACTTTTCCCCTTTTGAGTCTAATTATTACCCTCAGAACTACAAACATTACAATTTTCTAGTCTAAATTTACTTATACTGTACATTTTAAACTTAGATCGTCCCTGTCCCTGGCCCCTTCACAGTCTTTTGGTTTAGAGAGACATTGGTTTGCTTATAATGCTGTTGGCTATAATGATTCAAAGTAAATTATTCCTATGTATTAAAACTAAAATATGTAAACCATAAAAATGTTTCTAGGCTGAGCCACCTAAAACCATGAATAGGTAAAAGATCTCTTTTTTCATACCCAAAGAGATGAGCAGAGAAGCTTTTTAAGTAATCTCTACAACAACTTCTGAGATTGCTTAGGGACTAAATTGACTCACAGCCCAATCATGAGATCCTCAGACAGCTATACAGCACAATGTAACTTCTGATGACTTCCTTTTATACAGGTTGGCTTTATTTTCTACCTGGGATTCAGGCAGTCTAGAAAAAATTTGGCACCATGCATCTCCAGGTTTCACAGACTTAAAGCAAAAGACAGTTGGTAGTTTGACCCAGAATTTTAGTACTCTCAAAAAGAAATATTTTTTTTATTTTTACAGATGTGTCATATGCAAACATTTTTACAGCTCTATAATATATATAGCACATTATAGGAAATATACTTCTTTTAAGGTACACCAATACTTTTATAATGTCACCAAAAATTATTTGACGTGTTCTCTAGTGACAGGTGCAGTATGTCCCCTCCTTTTGAATATGGAAAGGTTCATGCCTGCTTTGACCACGGGAATATGCAGAAATGACAGAATGTGACTTCTGAGGCTATGTCTCTAAATGCCATGCAGCTTCTTATTTGGAAAACTCATTCGTGAGTGTGTGTGTGTGTGTGTGTGTGTGTGTGTGTGTGTTTTACTAAGGATTTAAACCTAAGGATCTTCTACCTCCAAGCTGCACCCCAGCCTTTATTATTTATTTATTTATTTATTTATTTATTTATTTATTTTTGTTTTGTTGAGACTGGGGTTCCTGGAAGCCCTTCTACTTCCAGGCTACACACACACACACACACACACACACACACACATATACATATATATATATATATATTGTATATATAATTTTTTTTAAACAAGGTCTCTTAAGCCAGCGAGACTGGCTTCAAACCGGCGCAATGATCCTCCTGTCTCCGCCTCCCAAGTGTGGGGATTATGAGCGTGCGCCACCACACCCGGCTATTTTTGTTTTGTTTTGAAACAGGATCTTGCTAGGTTGCTGAGAATCTTTTTAACTTGCTGAGGCCTCTTTGGAACTTGCATAAGAAGACCAGTGACTCTAAGATTACTCTGATAGAGGCATGGGCCAGCTCAGATAAGGAACCAGACATGTGAATCAAGCTGTCATGGGCCCTCTGGACCATTTGTCATTATGACACCACTGAAGAAGGTCTCACAGTATCACGTAGGACAGAAGTCCACAGTACCATGTAACCCAGTTAATCCCTGATTGTATTCTTTAATTTTTTGTGCTTTTATTGGCACATTATAGTCTCACATCATAATACAAATCATGTTGACAATAACATACATGCACATGGCTCTTGGTGTACCCCCCACCTCCCCATTTCCCTCCTTCCCAATTCAGAGTACCCAGATGGACATTGGTATGTATTCACATGTACAGAGTGAAGGGCCATATGCCTGCCTGCCTGCCTGCCTGTCTGTCTGTCTGTCTGTCTGTCTGTCTGTCTCTCTCTCTCTCTCTCTCTCTCTCTCTCTCTCTCTCTTTATTTTATAACTGGATAACTGGTGATGGGACCCAGGAGCATTCTAACTCTGAGCTACACTCTCGGCCCTATTTTTTATTCTCTATTTTGAAACAGGATCTCATTAGGTTGCAGAAAGCCTCACTAAGTAGCTGAGGCTGGTCGCAAATCTGGATCCTCCTTTCTCAGCTGGTCGCAAATCTGGATCCTCCTTTCTCAGCCTCCCAGGTACTGGGATTACAACCATGGGCCACCACACCTGGCTTCCATATGTCTTCTTTAATATGTGCAGGATAGGGAGTAATTGGGATACAAGATAAACTCCCTGATTGTATTTCTAACCCACAAAAATAACTGAGACTCTTGTGGAGTGAAAGAAAATTTTTTAAGTAAGTAATGTTCCACTATAAATGTTCAAAATATCAGGGTAAATAATACATGAACTGTTTAGAGACCAGCATGACATGATGAAAAAAGAACAGGAAGGCCAGGGGAGGGACTAGAGGAAATCTCAAGACAAGTAATTTAAAAATTGTATGCAGGACTCACCAAAGCGGACACATGGATAAGTCTGTGACTCCATATACAGATCCTGTGGGTGTTCACATAGATGCCAAAACATTTCATGATTCAGGTAGAAGGATAGTAAAATATAAAATATGATTTCAGGGGGATAGTAAAATATAAAACATGATTTCAGGTAGAAGTATAGTAAAATCTAGCATAAAATGCAGTACAATAGTAAGAAAATCAGTTTTATTTTAACCCTTTTGAAAACATGAAGATTTGGGATGGTATGTCCTATACTCCAAAGTCTAACTTAAACAGAGACAGATTTATAAACAAAAATTCTGTATAAAAATGCAGACTAATTAGAATATAATTGTATGAGGAAGATTCTATGCATTTCAGCACTTAATTTTTTGTGTGTCAAATGATGCCTTTGTTTTCTTTTTTGAATTTTTTATTGGTGCATTGTAGTCACACATCTTAATGGAGTACAAGATGATAAATGCACACATACACACATCACTCACTTAGCCTTTACCAAATTCCCACCCATTCCCACCCCCTTCATTTCTTCTCATGTTTGGCTTAGTGATTAATTTTGATATGTTTGTGGATGTCCATCATGCAATTAGGGAAATTTCCCTCTTGGTCACCTTATTTGCTAATCTATAGTTTCTACTTCTTTGCTAGAGTCCTTCCTATGACTCATTTTCTCCCTTGCTTTCACATATTAGGGAGAGCACCCAATTTCTTATTTTTTGTGACTGACTAATCTCACTTAACATAATGTTCTCCAGTTCCATACATTTCCTTGCAAATGACATAATTTTGTTCTTCTTTATGGCTGAGTAAAATTCCATTGTATAATATCCCATAGTTTTGTAATCCATTCATCTGTTGATGGACATCTTGCCTGATATATAGTTTGGCAATTGTGAATTGTGTGGCTATGAACCTAGATACACATACATTAGTTTGGTTGTTTGGTTTCCATTCTTTTGGGTAGATACCCAGAAGTGGTATTACTGGATCATAGTGTAGGTTTGTTGCCATTCTTCTGAGGATCTTCCATACTGCTTTCCAAAGTTGTCACACTAATTTGCAATTCTAACAATAATGTATCAAAGTTCCCACTTTTCCACATCCTCTCCAGCATTTGTTGTTTTTTGTATTTTGAATAATTGTCATTCTAATTGGAGTTAGGTAAAATTTGGAGTTAGGTAGTTTTAATTTGTATGTCTCTGATTGCTAATGAAGTTGAGCACTTTTTTACATTTGTTGGCCATTTGAATTTCATCTTTTGTGAAGTGTCTAGTTAGTTCACTTGCCCATTTTTTTATTGGGTTATGTTTTCTAGGTGCTGAGTTTCTTAAGTTCTCTTGATATTCGAGATATTAGTCTTCTGTCAGAGAAATAGTTGGCAAAATTTCTCTTCCATTCTATTGGCCCTCTGTTGAGGTTCTAGATAGTTTCCTTTGCTGTAGAGAAGCTCTTCAGTTTAATACAATCCAACATATTGATCTTTTATTTTCATGTGCTTTTAGAGTCTTGTTGAGAAATTTTTTACCTGTGCCTATGTGTTGCAGTGATGTACCTATGCCCTCTTCAATGAGACTTAAGATCTCTGGTCTAATTTCCAAGCCTTTGATTCATTTAGAATTGACTCTTGCCGGGCATGGTGGCGCATGCTTGTAATCCCGGCGCTTGGGAGGCAGAGACAGGAGGATCGCGCAGGTTCGAAGCCAGCAGCGCGCGCTGGCTTAGGAGACCCTGTTTCCAAATAAAAATGTAAAAATAGGTCTGGGAGTGTAGCCCGGAGGTAGAAGGGCTTCCAGGAACCCCAATACCACACACACAAAAAAATTGACTCTTGTCCACAGTGAGAAAGCGGGGTTTATTTCCATTTTTCTGCATATGGTTAACCCGTTTTGCCAACACCGTTTGTTGAAAAGGCTATTTTTCAGTGTATGTTTTTGGCCCCTTTGTCAAAAATCAATTGGCTGTAAGTATGCAGATTTGTTTCTGAGTCTTCTATTCTGCTCCAGTGGTCTATGTATCTATTTTTGTGCCAATACTATGCTGTTTTTATTACTCTGGTTTTGTAGTATAGTTTGAAGCCAGGTATTGTAATTCCTCCTACATAGTTTTAGTGGATGAGAAGTACTTTGGCTATTCTGGGTTTTTTGTTGTTCCAAATAAATTTAAGGACTAATTTTTCTATGTCTGTGAGAAATGACCTTAGTAATTTAATGAGTATTGTGTTAAATTTTTAGTTCATTTTTGAAAGAATGGCCATTTTGATGATAAATGATTCTGCCCATCCAAGAACATGGAAGATCTTTCCATCTTCTAAGATCTTCAATTTTCTTTTTCAATGTTTTAAAATTTTTTTGAAATTTTATTTTATTTTATTTTTTTGTGGTACTGGGGTTTCTGGAAGCCCTTCTACCTCCGGGCTACACTCCCAGACCTATTTTATTTTTGGAAACAGGGTCTCTTAAGCCAGCAAGGCTAGCTTCGAACCTGCGCGATCCTCCTGTCTCCGCCTCCCAAGTGTGGGGATTACAAGCGTGTGCCACCACACCCGGCTATAATTTTCTTTGTCAAGATTTTTTACCTCCTTATTTATTACTAATTATTTTACTTTTTGAGTGGATATCATGAGTAAAAGTATTTTCTGGATTTCTTTTTCAGTGGATATAGGAAAGTTTCTGATTTTTTTTATTTTTTCAGTACTGGGGATTGAACCCCTGGGCATTCTACTTCAGAGCTACACATCCAGCCCTACTTTTTATTTTTTATTTGGAAACAGGGTCTCACTGAGTCGCAAAGGGCCTCACTGCATAGATGAGGCTGTCTACAAACCACAATCCCCCTGTCTCGGCCTACCAAATTCTGGAATTACAGGTGTGCACCAAAAAAAACTGCCTTAGATTCTGATTTTTTAAGATTTTGTATTCCAACATATGGCTAAATTTGTTGATCGGTTCTATAAGCCTTTTGGTTGAGTTTGTTGGGTCTTCTAAGTATAGTATCATGTTATTTGCAAAGAGTGATAGTTTTAATTCTTCTTTTTCTATTTGATTTTTCTTTGATTTCCTTTTCTTGCCTTATTGTTCTGGCTAGAGTCTCAAGTACAATATTAAAAAAAAAAGTGAGGATAATGAACATTCTTGTCTTGTTCCTATTTTTAAGGGGAATTCTTGTAGTTTTTCCCCACTTACTAGACTGCTGACTGTGGAGCTATTCCTTTTTTATATTGACGTATATTCCTTCTATTTTGATTCCTTTTTGTGCAATGCTTTTAGCATAAATGTGTGTTAGATTTTTCTATGGCCCATTCTTCATTCAGCAGTGTGGTGTTCAGTCTCCACAAGTTTATGTGCTTGGGAGGCAGAGACAGGAGGATCACATAGGTTTGAAGCCAGCCTCTCTGGCTAAAGAGACCCTGTTTCCAATAAAAATATAAAATAGGTCTGTGAGTATAGCCCGGAGGTAGAAGGGTTTCCAGGAACCCCAGTACCACCAAAATAAGAAAAAGAAAAGGAAAGTAAAATAAATACTTGAAGAGCACATTTCCACATCTCTTCCTCATACTCATTGGCAGTGAGTCCTGCCCTGGTCTTGGTTAAATTACAGTATCTAACACACTCCATCCTGCAGCCACTAACCTGGTTCCCTCACTCTTTCTTCTTTACTTGATTTTTTTTCCCAGAGATCATTTCCCTATAGTAAAAGTAGTTTGCTTATTTAGTGTACTGTCTGTCTTCCATGCAAAGAAAAACAATTTAGAATTTTTTAATTTAAATGCTGACTACAAACTCCATTGATAAATGCTTGGTATAACATAAATAATTTAAAATAAATATAAGAATGGACATCTATAAACTTTTTCTGAAAAATAACTACATAGATTATTAGTGTAAGTTCTTCTGAAATGATGTCGTAAGGCCCATGTATAAAATGATAGGGGAAGAGAAGGTACATAGCTTTGCAAATCTGCTTAAACAACAAAAATGCTTCCCAAGAACAATTTCAGTCCTAGATGATGTTATCTTAGGAGATCAAAGGAGAAAGGCAATCAAGCCACATTTACACCTGGCATTTGGAGAAACTTCCATTCTGAAGAGTCTTTATACTCTTAGTTACAATGGTACTGGCAACTTAAGCTTACCCAGAAGAGCATTTCCAGACCAACATTGCATCACCAGCACATCTCAGTGATAGTAAAATATAATTTTGAATAAATTATTTTTAGGATATTATTTATAAATGAATCACCACATAAACAGGCTAAAATCTATGGAGATTTATACAAAAGACTCAAGCACAGAAACGAGTATCTTCCCAAGTGATGTAAATTATTTGAAGGAAAATGGTCTAAGGATATATGTAAATATGTAACTAAGGGCATACACACATACATACATATATGCAATCATGTATAGATACATATATACATACATATACACATCATATATATATATATATATATATATATATATATATAATCTTGTTCAGTAGATGATGGCTTACATGTAATAACTAGATCTTACCATATTAAAGGTATTTTAGTATTTTGTAAATTACTTATTTGGATACTTCAATAGTTGATTAAAATTAAAAACAAAATAAAAAGATGATTTATTCAAGTGGAAAGTAAACCTAACCCCTTGCACCATTTACTGTCTCAATCTTCATATAACCCCAGTGGACATCAAGATAATGACTTTAAGAAAGTTGAATACTGGCACAAATATCCTCAGTCAAATTAGATTCTGTCAATAATTTTTACCAAATGTTGACTTTTCATTTTTTAAATTTCAAGATGATTGTATAATCACTTAAATAGCTAATGTATTTGTGCAGTGAGGATAATGAATTTCTGTTTTTTATGGAAGTAATAGAATCTCCAAGCATATTAAACCTTTATGGGTTCATTTTTTTTCAGGGGTTCTTAAAGACTAGCTTTTATTATTCCTCAAAAAAAGACAAAATCTCATGGCTCAGTTCTGGGTTCTAATAGACCAAATGACAGGATGCTGAAGGAAGCAGGAAAGACATGCTGATGGCTCATCCACTCCATCATCTTCCTGCTCCCAAAGCACTCTGTTTTTCATTTCACATCATGTATCAGTAAAAATGCGGCAATGACAAGGTAATAGAAGGATGATTAGCTTTAATGTACTCCCTTTCATGTTTGCAGTTAGAGCAAATATGAACTAATTTATACTCTCAGCTATTTTTCTTTTCAGTGTGTATTGTAACAAATGTGAAAATTGCTGGTGTAAGTGCAATCGATCAATTGAGATGAATGCAAGTCAAGTTCAATGAGTCTTTAACAAATTTTCATAAGGCAGCCCTTCTTGGTAAAAAAACTGCTCGTAATTTCTATGTCAACAGAAGGAATGTAGAATCCTGGCAAGTCCAGGCTTCAGGAGGCAACATGGATTTTTTGATTAAGTAAGTGAGTCAAATAGCAACATATCACATCGGCAAACAATTGGGTGGTGCACAACAAAGAAATCACAGACCTGGCATCAGATTTTAAAGATGCATTTTATGTTATCAACAGTACAGCTAATCGATATTTTGAGGGGATTTAGACAACTCTGAGATTGTACAGTCACTTCTGCATATTTCTCACTGAAATGCACTCACAGATTATTCACCACTTTTGCTTGAAATTCTATTTCTGGATAGCCTTTAAACTGTTTTAAGTACAATCAAAATGATTTGTTGTCCCGTCATCCCAGATGGGAATCTCCTAAAAAACTTAAATTGAGCAATAGATATGTCACTTATGGCCACTTTGAAATGATATTTAAATAGAATAAATTTTATTCTAACAAATAAAATTATTTATTAGAATAAAAACTAAGGGCTTAATAGAACCTTTATCAGACTTATGAGTAAACAAATATATTAATAGTTAAAATCTTGAATTAATTTTCAAGATATATACAATTATAAATTGAATGAAGGTGTCCACTAATTCAAATAATTACCCCCTAAAATATATATTTAAGGATGAGTATATCCATATAGACCTTGTTGAAAATCTACTGTTTGTTCACAAAATAAACATTAAGAAACCTTCTGTGATGAGACACAATAATGATGAGACAGGAAGAAACTATCAGTGTTTCTCATTCAGTTTTGAGAATTTCTGTTATATTTATAACAATGCTATAACATGTGCTAGAATGGAAAAAAATGGAAAACATTATAATTCTGCCTAAGAATAACATAATCTGGAAAGAAAATATCTTTCAAAATTCACCAAGAAATTTAGAAGAATTATACTGAGAACTAGCATGTACATTGAATCATATATCTTAAAGCCACTTTGAGACTAATTTACAATACAAAATTTTAGCAAATGATTATGTATATATGTATGTATGTATATGTATGTATGTATGTGTATATATATATATCATATGTGATATATACATATATCTTATTCTGGATTTGGGGAAATAAGGGTATTTCACTTGCTGCATCTCTATATTGCCTTTATGTCTCACCAAAGTAGAAAAAAGAATCACATTTTTGACAGAAATTAGGTTTTCAAGAAAATAAATTAGAAACATTATAATCAGGAATAGGGAGCAGGACAGGTAAGCTACACCACTAAACATGTGCAAAGGTTCTAGACCCAAGACAAAGCCCCAGTGAAATGCCAAAATTTAACTTGAAGGTTATAGAATACTTCTTTTCCACAAATCTGACCATTACACCACCAGGGTTCGAGTAGAAGAGTAAGGGATTTCATCTGAAAGAGCAGCAGGACATAGATTTTTCTCTAAGAAGTATTTACTGGAAACTTAGAGCCAAGAGAACAGGAAATAATAATACTAGAAGAACACAAAGCCTCTAGCAAGTATACTAGAGAAAATATTAAACACAGCCTAACTTATAGCCACATAAACATGAAGACTCACAGATAAAGTCCTATGTATCTCAGCTCCTATAACTCAATAAATTAAAATACATAAATAAATAAGCCAACAGAAAGATGGGACAAAGCATTCATTAGAACCAGACTCAGATATAATGCAAATGCTGTAATGATGTTGTAATTATCAAAAATATCAAACATATTAAGATGTGAAGTGTTCCAGTAGAAAAAGGAGGGAAGGAACAAATGGAAACTCAAAGAAAATTTTAAACGGTGGAAATTAAAGTACTTTAAACAAAATGAGGGATATCTAGATTCATCATAATACTCGGTATTGCTAAGGGCTGGAGAAAAATACTCAACATCACTAATCATCAGAGAAATGTAAATTAAAAGTACAATGAAATATCACCTCACACTGGCTAAGATGGCTGCCATAAAACTCACAAAAACAAAATAATTATGATGAGTATGTAGAGAAATCGAAACATTTTTATTTTATTGATGGGAATGAAAAATTGTGCAATGGTAATTTTATACCCATGTTTCTTGCAATGTTATTTACAATGCCCAAGACACCTAAACAACTAAATGTTCACAGAGGAGTGATTAAAGTAAATGGTATACACACAACCATTCCACTCTTGTTGTTGTTGTTGTTGCTGCTGTTGTTCAGAGAAAAAGGCAGAGGTTTATTAAGGAAGAGTGAGGATGCATGTTTAAGAAAAAGTACAGGCCAGCTCCAGAGTGTGAGAGGGCCCTGGGGGATCTTTGGGATCCTTTTTTCATAAAGTCCTAGAGAGAGAGGGGTGACTAGGGCACATGGCTTGGGTTGAGGTCTGGACTTTCTCCTGGGCGTTGGGGGAAGGTCAATTAGATTGGCGGAGGTGGCTGGGTGGTATATGACCTTGTCCCTTCTAATGCATTTTTTGTTTACTAAGCATTGCAGGAATCTCAGGAGAGAGGCCATTGTGATTAAGGGTGTGGACTCACTGAGGTTTATGCCTAAAACAGAAAATACCATATAGGATGGAGTTAGAGATTATGAACTTTTCTAATTTTAAAATTTTATTTTTATTTCCTTCCCAATCTGTCTCTTTTCTATCTAATATTTTATTTCTTCTATCCTACCTCAATCCATCCCACCACTCTGAGACTTTGGTTCCTTAATCTTAAGGGTTGATGAAGAATGAAGTTTTATTTTCAATGGATTCTTCTAAGCTGACAAGGGATGTAAGCCCTGCTTTTCAGGGATCAAAAGTCTTGTCCTGACAGATCTAAAAAAGACATGGGGTGGTCAGGTTTCTTTTATATTGCTTATAGAACCATACATTTTGTATTCTGGAAAATAAGGTATAAACATGAGAGAGATTAGCCTCTAACAATAGTAATAAGACCAAAAAAGGGCACCTGAATGCAAAGTATATTGTTATGGATTGGGAGAATATGGTTGTGGGGAAACTGTTCCCAGGGAACCCTGTTAGGGTCCCGGACACAATTTCCCTCAAACCACAACAAACCCAAAACAACCAAAAACAGAAAAAAATGCGGGTTCTTGTTCTGAGCTAAGGATAAGTATTCATAGCTCGAACACTTGCTGAAGATTTAAAGAAGTTTATTAAAGAGATAGAAATACAGAAGATAGTTACAGCCCCATGCCAGAGTGGCATGGAGGGGTGACTCAAATGAATACATGAAAGGGATCACACATGGACTCAACCTTTTTATATCCATTACCTCCATCTTGTTCGTGCAAATCTGAGGTAGTGAAAGTCCCTGTAAGGTGCCTCCATCCTCCCTAGATTATCATGTAGATCTGTCTTTAGATAGAGACAGGCCTAGTTCTCCTCTCCTATTGACTTAATTACTTTTAGCTAGGTTAATTTACATTGGAATAGTTGCCTGCTTTTAGGCAGAAACCAAGTCCTTGCACAGATTTGCCCCTCACCCAATTTTTGAAATATATTAATAATCATACTTTCTCAAATCTTCCTAGGCCATTCCCAATACTGGTACATATACCAGCCAAGAAAATTAGAATTTTATCCCACCAAGATGCTAACCAAACATTTTCTTTCAAAGAGGATATCCACCAATGTAGTCCAGATGAACTGAAAGTGGATAATAGCCCCAAAATCTAACAGGCATCTTTACCAATATCCTGTTGTTGTGCCTAGTCCAAGAAAAAAATTACTTTTTTCTGAAAGAATGATATAAAAAATAGGAGACACGATTTTTTTTTAGTCTGGATAGACATGATGTAGTTATAAAAAAATCACAAAAATAAGACTTATCTTTTTATTTATTTATTTTTTATTTTTATAGGGCTGTTTTTAAACAATTTTTATTGAACATAAATGGTATACATTTAAACTATATTTGGTGCCCTCTCCCTCCTCCATCCCTGCTTTACCTTCCCCCCTCCCACTAATGGTTGTCCAGGGTAACCATGTCATAATCATAATTTTACACATATTCGGATGTAGACCCTCATTAATCAAGATCAACCTTCCTCCTCTCCTATCTTTCCATTCAAACTTTGCTGGTATTTCCCCTCGATTATCCAGAGTCCCACTGGTATCCTCTGTGTTTCCTAGTTTGGGAATATTAGAGGAAACATATGTACCTTCTCCTTCTGTGCTTGGCTGATCTCACTTAACATAATGTTCTCCAGGACTTCTTGCAAATGATATGATCTTGTTCTTCTTTATGGCTGAATAGAATTCCATTGTGTGTATTTCCCAAAGTTTTGCTATCCATTCCTCTGTTGATGGAGATCTGGGTTGGTTCCATATTTTGGCTATTACGAATTGTGCTGCTATGAACATAGGTATGCATATGTTGCTGAAGACTTATCTTGAATCAGTCTTCTTCATTCTTTTGAATAATGCTTTCAAATTTTCCAAAGGTTCAGAGCAATGATGTTTGTAGGTATTTTCAGTTTGTGGGGACATATTCGTAATTTCAGAGCCTTGGCTCTGTAGTCTTGAGAGACAGGTTTAATTCTAGACATATGAATTCAGGAATCCTGTCTCTATAGTTTAACAGCTGCAGGAATGTGCTAAGAACTTAGAAAGGACACTTTCACTTTAGGAGAAGCTGACCCAAGGGTGAGTCCTTTGCCAGGGTTTTTTAATTATCTCTCTGATTTTATCATAATTAACTGACTTATTCGTACATCTCATTTCTTCAATTAAACATGTGACCATATGATTCCATATGTTAAGGTCCTCACTCTCTTTTTGATAATTCCAGTTAGAGTCTTGATCAGGGATAGACCTTTAGTCTCAGACATATATTTTATTACCATATCTCTTTACTGCTTCCTGTATACAAGTCTCTTTTTAGGAACGCAGCAAGTGGAAAAGATTACATGAAGATCCATCCATATTAGATCAAGTATAATAGCTGGGTTTTAAAACCCACTTATAAATTTACCAAGTTTCTCTAAAAATTGACCAATTTTTTTTTACAATGGACAAATTCAACTCAACCACAGAAAAAGGAACATATGCTCTTAATATATTTCATTCTCTATTTAAATTTTACTTTCTATATATGTGTAATATATATGTATATACATATGCATATATACACCCAATATTTTAATTAGAGTGACATGATTTTGGAATGCTAATGTTTTATCACCTTTAATAATCATTGTTTTAAGATGATTTTAATACAATTTAGAAAGACACAAATATAAAAAGTGAGATCACTCAAGCACAGAAAGACAAGGGACATATGTTTTCTCTAATACACCCAAGCTAGGGAGTATTGGAGATACCAGAGGGGCTCCGGATAATGAAGGGAAAACGTCAGCAAAGCTAGAATGAAAAGGTAGGAGAGAGGAAGACTGAGGCTAATAAATGAAGGAGCCATATTCAAATATGTGTGAGAGTATGAATGTAGCATGGTCAACCTGGACACTCATTGTTGGGAGCAGGGGAAAAGAAGAGGCAAGGAGGGTGGGCTCCAAGCACCATCTGAAAGTATGCCATGTTCAATATGGTCCACATAAAAATAAAATAAAATAAAATGCCAGCTTGATTTAAAAAATAATAAAAGTGATTGAGAATTTGCTTCAAAAAATTACTATTGATAATTTTTTGTTTATCAGCGTGGTAAGGTTTTTTTCTTAAGCTATGTATTTTAGAAGATACTTAGGAAACACAAATATGTTTAACTTATAAAGGAGCCAGCAATAACATTATACAAACAGTTAATGTACTTTAAGTTAATCTTAACTTATTATAACCTTAACTTTAACATGTACTAACTTAACCATTGAAATGAAATTGAGAATTTGTAGCTCAGTAAGGTAATTATAATTACAAGTCAATGTGAGTTAAGGGTACTGATAAAAAATTGAAGAATAGCTCTAGATCTTTAAGTCTAGAGGACAGTATTAATAATCAGAAATATTTCCTGAGCCGGGCATGGTGGCACATGCTTGTAATCCCTGCACTTGGGAGGCAGAGACAGGAGGATCTCGCTGGTTCAAAGCCAGCTTCACTGGCTTAAGAGACCCTGTTTCCAAACATAAAAAAGTATAAAATAGGTCAGGAAGTATAGCCTGGAGGCAGAAGGGTTTCCAGGAACCCCAGTACAAAAAAAAAAAAAAGAAAAAAAGAAAAAAAATCAGAAATATTTTCTGATGGTTATATCTCTCCTATACCATATTAAAACATTTATTCAAAACAAAAAGATGTAAACCAAGTCTTAATGATGGATTTCTGAATAGTGCTAAAACATAGATGGCAGACCTTTTAGTAACCTAAATTACAAATACAGTGTATGTTGCATAAAGAGATCACTTATTGGTTAGCTCACACATAAATAAAACCAATAAACCTCTACTTTTATAAGCTCTTAAGAAACATTTATATGAACCTATATACAATGTATATTTATTTCTCAGATATATACACATCTATGGTTACAGAAATATATTTAGGATATCAAAAATAGTAAGCAGCTGGCCGTGGTGATGCAGGCTTGTAATCCCCGTGCTTGGGAGGCGGAGACAGGAGGGTCACGCAGGTTCGAAGCCAGCCTCATTGGCTTAAGAGACCCTGTTTCCAAATTAAAATATAAAATAGGTCTGGGAGTGTAGCCTGAAGGTTGAAGAGTTCCATTTCTAGTACTACCAAAAAAAAAAAAAAATAGTAACCAAAAGTTATAAACCCTAATTTTGCTAAAATGCAGCTTGCTAGGTAATCAAAGATAGTAAACACAAGATATTGTTCTGCTAAAACACAACATTTAAACTGGTTCTTAGTAAATTTTAAGAGTGTAAAAAACCCCAGGAGATATTTATACTCTTGGCATAAAGTCATCTGGCCGAAGTTCATTATTTTCTTTTTATTATAATATCTCTTTATACGTATGAATATTCTCCTATTATTTATTGGTTTTTTTCTGTCTCCTAGCAAATCTTTACTTATACTCAAAACACCATTCTACCTTTTAAAGCAAGGAAACCCTTCAATAATAGACAACATGGCCAAACATCAAAAACATTTTGCTAAGTAAAACAAGCCAGTCACAAAGACAAACACTGCATTATTCTACTTGCATGGGGGATTTAAGGAGTCAAACTTATAAAAGCATACAGCAAAATTGTGATTGTCAAGAGCTAAAGGGAAAGGAAAATGAGAAGTTGAAGTTTCAATCATGCAAGATGAATGCATTCTAGAAAAGAGCTGTACAACATTGTGTCAGTCAGCTTTCCATTGCTGTGACAAACCACCTGAGAAAAATGACTTAAATGACTCATGGTCAGAAGATTCAGTCCATCATCAGATGGCTGTGCGTCTTGGCCTATAGCAAGGCAGAATGTATGGCAGGAGGGTGAAACAACTGAGAAGGAGGATGCAGGACAGTGAAAAGACAAAACTCTTCAAGGATAAACCCCTAGCAACCCTCCTCCTTCAATCAGGCTCCACCTGCCAAAGTCTCTGCCATCTCCCTCTGGCACCACAGAGTGGCAAAGGGAGCCTTTAGCACATGGTCTGGGGGATATTATAGATCCAAACTAAAACAAACATTTACAAAGTGTACAATATGTGCTATGCTATTTTCCATATGCAATTCACTAGATGAATTTATATTTAAGTATTTAAATATTTATAAGATGTATTATTAGGTGAATAACTTAGTAGTATTAGATGAATAAATACCTGAATGGATTGAATAGTGTTGCAAGGAACATGTATATACATATACACAACCCATGTTTAAATATGAACTTCAGGATGTAAAACCATGTTTTAAATAGAAATTTTAAAAGTGTTTGAAATGTCAGAAGATTTCTTTATATATATATATATATTTTTTTTTTTTTTTGGTGGTACTGGGGTTCATAGAAGCCCTTCTACCTCCGGGCTACACTCCCAGACCTATTTTATATTTTTTTTATTTGGGAACAGGGTCTCTTAAGCCAGCGAGGCTGGCTCGGAACCAGCGTGATCCTCCTGTCTCCGCCTCCCAAGCTCGGGGATTACAAGCCAGTGCCACGATGCCCGGCTTTATATATATATTTCAAATAAATTTTATTTCTTGGAGTGGCAATTTGAGCCACCAAATACATTGTTCTACTTTCAATTAAAATAGTAGGATTATATTTCCCTATCTTTCTCCTGAAATTAATGTTTGTTAATTAGTGACTTGTATTGATCAATGAATTTTGGATGGAAATAATGTATGTAACTTCTAGGTGGAAACATTTGAAGTTAATGTGCAATTTTCCATATTCAAATGTTTCTGCCTTTGTAATACTGGGGGCATAGACAGACATTGAATCTATTTCATACTGGATCTTTGACTGAATGTAATGTGGAGTTGAGCCCCTCAGCTACCCTATATAGTTCATGTATTGTGAAAAGAAATAAAATATGTCATTTTAATTGGCTGAGATTTTTTTAGGATTGTTTGTTATGGCAGCAAAAGCTAACCTATTCTGACTGATACACTTGTTATTATCTTTATTGCTTTTAAAAAATAAATTGCTCATATTTTCTATGTATTAATGAGTAAAATATCAAATATTGAATGCATATAAATTGATACAGAATAATTTGATATGCTCTTTTCCTTCAAGAAAAATGATTTCAACAGATTGGAGGGCATGTAACAGTCATATGTCAACAAGTTGTCACTTTGATCATGTAAAAAGAAAGTTACTTTGTGAAATCCTTTAATTTAAAATGTTTAATTATTAATGTTACCCAGAATCCTATCTTCCATGCTCAGTTATGACACCAATCAAAAATTTAAAAATTATACTGATCAAAAATAGAGATTATGATAACTTGTCAGTTGAAAGCTCCTAACTTTTAAGACTGATAAAAGTTCAAAAAGTTGGTAAGTACATTTGAATAAGGCACCATTTCTGCACTAAGTCTGACAGTCCTAGAGGGAATTAACATTGTAACTTGCATACTAGATATGCCAATATAGATTACATTTAAATGAAATAAGACCAAAGGAGTGGGAAACGTGTGTTTCTGTCCCTTCATGTCAAGAGTGCATAAGACAAACTTTGGCCAATAAAATACAAGCAAGTTCAACTTATTCTGTGTTCAGGCTGAAGCATTGCAAAGCTTATGCTTGATTTCTCAACATCTGTTCCCAGCTCTGCTATCAAAGTAGGCTTGTGAACTGTTCTGCCATAGACAAGGAAATGGATTTATCCATGGAACCAGCCTAGGTGTCCATTAGCAAATGAATGGGTTACAAAATTATGGTACATACACACAATGAAATTTTACTCAACCATATAAAAGAATACAGTCATGTCATTTGTAGGAAAATAGATGGAACTCAAAAATATGCTAATTAAATATTAAATTAAATTAGCATAAAATATGCTCAGTGAAATTAACTAGTCACAGAAATTAAATATATGTTTTCATTCATATGTGGAAGCTAGAGAAAAACTGGAAAACAAAGACCTCACATAAATGAAGGGAGACACTAGAGGAATAGGGAAGGAGGATTAGGAAGGAAGGTAGAGAGGAGAGACAGGAGACCTGACAATGGAAACTATTTAAATAACTCTTTGTTCATACATAAAATTATCCCTTTTAATGTAAATAGTATCTAGAGGAGGGCTGGAGTGGGGAGGGACTCAGAGGGAAGCACCCAACAAATTCTACATGCATGTATGTTTTTGTCACTGATTTTTTTTTGTCTCACTATGATTTTTAATTTTAATGTACTAATTTTTTTTTTAAATGAAGTCTTGTACTGCAGCCTGGGCAGGTGAAAAATGGCCACATCTCTGCCAGTACTTTACTGTCTCTGTGGTTCCTCACCCTCTACTGACACCTGAGTGAATTGCCATTTTATGAAATATCTCTTGACTTACTTTCATATAAATGTACCATCTGTTTCTTACTGGGCCCTGTACTGATAGAATCAGACCAAGTCCCAGAGTAATATGTAGAAAAGAACCTCCACATCCACTAATCTGTGACAAATATGTAACCGCAGGAAGAAATCAATCTCATATATTAAGATACTGGGATTTAAGGGTGGTTCGTTAGACTGTATTACCCTAATGTATCCTGAAAAAATACACTTATAGAACTAGATAAGGATTCATAGGTACCCACTTTTCTCAGTCGTCCTCCCAGGAGAGAATGGTTTGGGAGCGGACTGCAAAGAAAAAAAGCCAGGAGAGAGCACAATGTTAGGATGCCATTAGCCCGAACTTTCAGGCAGCATTCTGGAATGCACATGGTATCTCAGAGTTTGCCTTAAACTTAGGGACGAGAACTTGCATTTCATACTGAGCATGGATTGATTATTATGAAGGTTTTCCCACACTTCGACATATGTGCAAAGTCTCCATATTGCAATTATCAGAAGTGCTCAAAGACAAGTAAGGTTAAAAAGATGTCAAAGAGTTTGACAGCAGTGTCTTCAAGAGCCCTTCACAACACAGCATTTTCTTACCAGTGCAAATTAGTTATAGACCATCTCATCTAATTAGTAGAAGGAAACTCGGTGGCCATATTTAAAAAACTGTATGGTTTCAACATACATATACGTTGGGTACACAGGTTTTACAAAGGGCAACTGAAAGACAGCACTGTGTCTTCTAGTACTTTGCTATCTATGGTCCCTTATACTCTACTGACACCTTAGGGAATTGCCAATGCTTTCGATATAAAGTGACAGATATAGGGAGAATCTCTGCTTAACTAACTTCGGATACATTAGGTAACTTTTTCAGAATACTGATGGAAGGATGATATCTGGTGTTAGTGTCCAACAAACTATTTTTTTTTTTACAAAAATATTTATCGTAGGACTACTCTATGCCCAGAGGCAAGACAACATCAAATATAGCAACATTTGTTCCTTTAAAACATGCATCCTAGTAAGAAAGAATAAAGTAAAGAGTTATTATCAAGTGTTAAAAGTCATCACTTGAAAATATCAGCAGGATAAAGGGACAGCCACTGTAAAAAGAGGGGAAACTTTGATATCACAATAGGTCTCTTTGGTCAAATGATTAGTGTTAGTGACCTCAGCAAATCGAATAAATGAGACCTAAAATATCTTCAAGAAAAGTATTATAGCTAGGCGATACATAAAGGGCAAATTTCCAGAGCTTCAAGGTTTTGTTGTGTTCAGGAAACAATGCAAACCAGAGTTCTGATCATGGCCAATAGAGTGAGGACAAGAATATTGGATTATGCAGTTGGAGAGAGCTCTGTCCAGACCAAATTGACTTTTGTAGGCCACGATGAGGGAAGAGGGATGTGAGTGTGTGTGTGTGTGTGTGTGTGTGTGTGTGTGTGCACGCGTTGTTGTTGTTATTGTTGTTTTTACTTTAATTTTAGATCACTCAAAAGATCATAAAGCCCAGCCGGGCGTGGTGGCGCACGCTTGTAATCCCCGCGCTTGGGAGGCAGAGACAGGAGGATCGCGCAGGTTCGAAGCCAGCCGCGCGCGCTGGTTTAGGAGACCCTGTTTCCAAAATGAAAATGTAAAAAATAGGTCTGGGAGTGTAGCCCGGAGGTAGAAGGGCTTCCAGGAACCCCAGTACCACCACCAAAAAAAAAAAAAATCATAAAGCCCAGTGTAGTGACACAAATCTTGTAACCCCAATACTTGCGAAGCTGAGATGAGAGGATTGCAGGTTTAAGGACAGCCTCAGCAACACAGAAAGACTTTCACAACACAGCAAGACCCTGTTTCAAAACAAAAAAGTTTTTAAAAGTCTGAGGGGTAGAATGCTCAGAGGTAGAATGCTTCTTCTGGGTTCAATCTCTAGTACCACAAAAAGAGAGAATGAAAGAAAGAAAGAAAGAGAAAGGGGAAAGAAAAGTAAAGAAAGAGAGGGTTATGAATATAGGAGCATCATTAAGTGACTTGAAATATAAATAAGTAACAAGTACTGGGTTGAATCATCCATCACAAACAGCTGGACACTATATATAATATATATGTGAGAATACCAAAGTCCATCTCAATCCTGTATGGGGAAGAGGGGAAAAGGGGAGAAAGAGGAAGAGAAAAAGTCCACCAAGTGCTGTGTCCATGTATGCTCCCATCACTGTGAACTACATTATGATGTGAGACTATAAGGATTCAATAAAAGTATAAAAAATCATACTTTACACACTGGGCACTAGATAGCACTAACTACAATCCCTGAAAGGAAAAATTAGCTGAGGACTATAACTGTGCCCCTTTCTTACCAGAATGTACTATCAAGATTGTTGCTACAGAGAAGGGGAAGCTAAGCCCAGCCTGGTCAGTCGGTGGGCAGCCCAGCCGAGCTCAAGGAAGCCAAGGTGGCTGGGAGCAGAAGGGCAGAGTTCTGGAAAGAAGAAACTATGCAGAAACAGAAACACAGCTTTAGAAATCTACAGAAGATTTTTGTTTGTTTTTGTTTTTAGTCTTTATTGAATACTTGGCTCTATGCACATAGAGTAAAACTCCATAAAAGTTGGCCTCAAATATCATAATACATTCAAATTTATTTCAAAGGCTCACACCAGGCATGTTGTTGTTCAAAGTTTAACCAGCCAGGGGGTCTAATCCTTAGTGCTCAGCCAGGCCATTTGGTGAAAACTTCAGAGGAGTCAAACCTTAGAACTATGGATTTGTTATCCCTGGAGTAGAGTTTACCCAAAATACACACTCCACAACTTGAAAGCCATCCTCAAAGTCATAAAATTTACCCAAAATAATTTAATTGCCAATATTACCTGAAGAAACAGTACTGCAGGATTCATAAAGCCCACTCTCCAATCAAAATATTTCATACATGCCAAGAAGCAAGAAAAAATATGCCATAACCAAGGGAAAACATCATTCGATAGAAAACACAAAATTTGACAGAAATGACTATAGACAACGAGGCTTAAATTCACTATTATAATTACCAATAGATTTTTAATTAAGAAATAAAGGCAGTGAAGAGAGAAACTGACAATATTAAAAAGTGAAACTTTTCCAGGTGTGGTGGCACACACTTGTAATCCCAGTACTTGGGAGGCAGAGACAGGAGGATTGCATATTCCTAGCCAGCCTCAATTACTTAGTAAGGCCCTCTCCAAATTAGTGAGATCCTGTTTCAAAACAAAGAATAAGCCGAGCATGGTGGTACATGCTTGTAATCCCAGCATTTGGGAGGCTGATCACAGTTTGCAGACAACCTCTTACTTAGTAAGGCCCTTTGCAACTCAGTGAGACCCTGTTTCCAATAAT
The DNA here is from genome assembly GCF_963383645.1 of Muscardinus avellanarius. NCBI lineage: Eukaryota > Metazoa > Chordata > Mammalia > Rodentia > Gliridae > Muscardinus > Muscardinus avellanarius. The sequence goes on from NC_137796.1 coordinate 26,147,243, forward strand.
AATAATAATAATAATAATTAATAATAATAATAATAATAATAATAATAGTTCTGGGGTGTAGCTTGGTTCCATCTCCTGTACCACACACACACACAAAAAGAATAAAAATAGGGCTGGAGTGTAGGTCAGAGGTAGAATGACCCTGGGTTCAATCCACAGTACCACAAAAAAAAGTGAAACTTTTATCAATTAAGACAGTAATATCCTAGGCTGGGCGTGCTGGCGCACACTTGTAATCCCTGCGCTTGGGAGGCAGAGACAGGAGGATAGTGTAGTGCAGGTTTGAAGCCAGCCATGTGCACTGGCTTAGGAGACCCTGTTTCTAAATAAAAATACAAAATAGGTCTGGGAGTGTAGCCTGGAGGTAGAAGGGCTTCCAGGAACCCCAGTACCAAAAAAAAAAAAAAAAAAAGACAGTAATATCCAAATTCCAGCCATCACTAGAAAGTAATAATCAACAGTTTAGATAATTAGAAGACCCTCAAAAATTAGTGGATAAATATACTCGAAATTAATAAAAAGTAAAAAAAAAATGGAGATGAAGAAATAAAAGATGCTCAAAACTGGATTTCAGAAATGCCTAAAAAACTTTTTTCTCTTTTTTTTTTTGGCCTTTGGTCATTTGCATTCTGTTGTAGATCTGCATAAATTAGTTTCCTTACTGGGAGTTAAAATGTTATCTAGTTTGCTCTTTGGGAAATAATAAAGTGAAATGAAATTGAGATGGCATTTGGCCAGCACTCCCTCTCTTGAATTCTAGGGAGATGTATACACAAGGATGAAGCAAGGCAAAGGAAAACTTTATTACCGGCTGACATTTTGTCCCCACAGCCCTGTGAAGAATGTTAGTGATATAGTCTGGAACAATTGGAGGAATCATTTTTTAATCTGCTTCTGAAGCTTATGTAAACCAGAATAAAGAAGGTCGAAAGGTTGTTATTTTTTTGTGTGTGTGTCAATTTTCATCTCCAGGAACAGGCACCATTCTTAAATCCTTGGACTGCAAAGAAAGAGAAAGACTAGCCCCGAAGATGATTGGTTGCCAATAAATTATCAAAAGAAACACCTATGTTCTGTTTCCTAGATTCATCCAAATTACAGTGACTGTCCCCTTGCTTATCTGCCATTATGGAAGATAAAAACAGTTTCATATGAAAGTGAACTTGGCTTGGTATGGTGGCATAGGCCTATAATCAAAACTACTTGGGAGGATGAAATAGGAGAAGCACAGGTTTGAGACCAGCCTTAGCAACTTAGTGAGACGCTCAGCAATGTAGTGAGACCCTATTTCAAAGTAAAACCTAAAATAAGGCTAAGGGTATAGGCTTTGAAGTTAAATCTCTAGTACCACAAGATAATAATAATAGTAATAACAATAATAATAATAAATTATTTATTATAATATGTTATTATAATAATTATTATAATAAAACATTATTATTAGTAAATAGCAAGAGGAGAGAACTCTGTTCCTTTGCTTGATGGCTTTCCTGTCTGGGTTTTTTTTCTTTTTTGGGGGGGAGGGGTCTGGAGATGGAGCCCAGAGGCATTTGATCTCCGAGCTATACCCCCTGCCCTATTTTTTATTCTTTATTTTTGAAACAGGGTCTCGCTAAGCTGCAGAGGGTCTAAGTAGCTGAGGCTGTACGCAAACCGCGATCCTCCAGTCTCAGCTTCCCGAATGCTGGGATTACAAGCGTGCGCCACCACGCCCGGCTCCTGTATGGGTTTTGATTGCTTTGTTTCTTCATGAAGGGTTTTACCTCCCCAGGATGAAGCAAGAGGGCGTGATGCTAGAGCTGATACAGGAGATGCCCCATAATCTTCCACCTGCCCACCCCCAGCATCTCAATGAGCAAGGCTGTATAAAACATGTAGAGGAAAAGAAAATGTCCTTTCCTTTGAACCCTCTACCTCTTTTCTCCTGCATCAATGGCCCCTGGTCTCGAACCAATTTGCAACCTACCTTTGACATTCTCACCTGTTCAGTTGTATTGGCGATACATATTTAGGCTTTTGACTACATAATAAGAGAGGTGGAGATAGAGGTGCAGCTTCGTATTCTGTGAGCTGATCAATTCTGAGATGAAGTAGGCCTCTTAGCATAGAGCCAGAAAGAATCCTAAATACCTTATGCACACCACCTCATGTAATTCTCACAACAACTAAGCTAGAAGGTCATGCCCTCTTCTCTGAAACATAGATAACAGTGGTAATGGAGGAGGTTTAGTGACTTCTTATCTGAAAACCTTAAGAGAATGAAAGAACTAATATTTGAAATCAGGTCTCCTTGACCCCAAGGACTGTGTTCTTAATCAAACCTTAATATTAAATAGATTGAAAATGTTCTTGGAAAAGGGCACATTTCAGAGGCAAACAACCCAACATTTCCTATTTCTAACTGTGGAAAATGATTTCACCTTACTCTCCACTGAAAGTCTTTATCCTTGGTAGTGGGGTATATTGTCAAGGACTCAGGAACCTGGTTATTGGACTTAAATTTTTGGCTGAACATATTGTATTTTTTTCTGACTCAAGTGGGAAATTAAGTCACTCTCATCTATTCATTAAAGCATATTATAACATGCTTGCGAAGAAAAAAAAATGTTTTCCTTCAATTACAAATGTTTCCAAAAGCTAAGGACCAGCTACTTAGCCCAGATTTTCTAGAAAACAAAGCCTAAGGCAAAGGTCCAAGTGACAGCTAGTGGGTTTGTTGTTGTTGTTGTTGTTTTGTTTTGTTTTGTTTTGTTTTTTAACCGTAGGGTAGTAAGAAGAGGGAAAAAATTAGTCAGCCTGGAAAGAAGTGAAAGCAAATACAAGATGGTGCATTATTGAACTGAAGAAGGCAGGGTGATGTCAAAGGTGTGTGGAATCACTGTGCCTCAGAATACTCTAAAGGAAAATGAAGGAAGGAGGAATCTACCTCCTAGTTCTCTACCAGCTACTGGAACTCACTAAGTCCAAGTTTGCCAATCAGAAAATTAATGATCTCCCACAAACTGACCCCTCCAGTGCATGGAATCGTGGGTGAAGGAAAATGAAGCTATGAGAAAATACATAATCTGAATCTCATTAAAAAAATCACAAAATTGGCATTCAGGATTCCTGAAAACATTCTTTAATATTCTCTCTTTCCTTAGGAGCAACTCATGTCAAAGGGATCTGTCATTTTTAAAGCAAAATACAAATAGTAGAATACAGTTTACCAAGCTATATCCCAAAGTAATCAGTCCTATAGACCTGAGTTATCTGTTAGTTTAGTTAATGAGTCTCATTTATGCTCTCAGTATGTACTTATTGTCCTTTGTCCTAGTGGCAGGCACCATTCAACAATCTAGAATTATAGCAGGAAACAAAATAAAAGCTCCTGTTCTGGTAGACTGTTAAGTTACATTACCAAATAATAAGCCTTATGAAGAAAATTAGTGCAATGAGTATTGGCAGGTAGGACAGACTTGGTAGGCGGGTTTTAGTGTTAGTCCTAGTAGTAAGAAAGAGACAGATAAAATTAGCTGGGGGGGGGGGTAATAGTTTTTGAAAAGGAGCAAACCTCAAATGCAAAGATGCAATAGTTAAAGTGGACCTGGGATGCTTGGAGGAGGAAAATGAAAGCTTCTTTTTAATTTTAATTCCCACTTCGATTCTTTTTGGCTGAGATGTGGAGTTAAAGTTCACATGAAAATAATGACATCTGTAGATTCATTTACTAAGAATATTATTGAAGGGAGGAATGGAGCAGGTAATAAAGAGAATTCCTTTATTTCCTCTATGATACAAATACAAAATAACTCTCAAAAACATATTAATGGCTCCTAGAAGGTAAACTATACTAGAGTAAACCTTGCTCAGGCACAAGGTGTGGCTAATTTTTACATTAGCAGTTTTAGTGCATTAAAATTTGTTATTTTCATGACACAAGAAGAAAATTTTGTCCTTTGTCATATGAATTTTCCTGTTGTAAAAATGTCTTTTGACCTAAAGGTAATACTTTGAAGCAGAGGTCTTGTTAAGTATTTAAACCAGAAGCCTACCTGACTTGCCTTTTTTTAACATAAATTTTAATTTCAAAAGATTAGTAAAAATCAAGTACACCTACAGACAAAGCATTTAAGTTATTTTATTTTCCTCTAGAGAATTTTGCGTCTTATTTTTCAAGGTTCTTATGAATTTTCAAACACCTGGAAGAAAAGAGAGAAGTGGGTAAAGAGAAAATGTGCTGCTATTTGGACTTGATTCTCAGTAACTGCACAGAGGCTCACGTAAACCAGTGATAGTGATTGATGTACCATGTATCAAACTCACTGTTAAGGTGCTGATAGCAAGTGCCAGCAAAGGAAAGGTATGCTTGCTGCTACCATTCTCTGATTAAATAAGCATACATTTTCAAGAAATCAATGCACATCAAGAACTTTTAAAAACTAGTGTTAATCTAGTACTACCTCATTTGTTAGCCATAGATTTTTAAGAAAAACTGGTTCTGGAGAAATATTATTGCTCAAAATGTTAGTATGTATATAAAAATTTAAAGAATTAAGTTGTAAGAGAAATAATACTTTTTTCTCTGTAAGAACAAGTAGGTATATTTTGCTGATAACTAAGTATCTAAATTAAAACTTTATTGTATTTTCAACTTTACGCTCTCACTAAATATTTGTGATATATTTAAATTATCATACTTTAAATTATAATTAAAATTTAAGAGTGGTGGCTGGGGCTTGACAGTAATTACAAGGATAAAACTATTTGAGTATTTGACCTGTTCGTATACTTCTTGAGCTCATATTCTGTGATGCACACACTGTGCATTTCAATGTGATATACTACCTCATGATAAGTACAATATGCAGCCTTAACTTTTACCATCCTTTGCTTAATTAAAAGAGGATGCCAAGGTCATTTTCAAACAAAGGTTAACTTATGTGGCTACGTTGTCAGTAGGATTCTTTATCCATCCGAAAGAAAATGTTTTCTAGAATTACAGCAGGGAACAAAAGAAAATGTTTTCTTCATTGTGATCTTGAAATGATGCTAAAAGGTCATGGAGCCTGGTAGATCATGTCTGTGATAAGTTTGAACACTTAGAGAAACAGTTCTTTCCAATTCATGTCAATTTTCATATCAATAATACGACTTAAAGTCCTCAAGGGTTGGCAAGATTTTGAGATAAAGTGCAAATAGCATTTGTCTTGATTATATTTGAAACTAATCAGAGAGAATATTTAAAACTGATTTCTATCATAGGCCAACATGAAGAATAAACATTATTTCCTTTCTTTTTTTTTTTTTTTTTTTTGGTGGTACTGGGGTTCCTGGAAGCCCTTCTACCTCCGGGCTACACTCCCAGACATATTTTTACATTTTTTTATTTGGAAACAGGGTCTCATAAGCCAGCGCGCGCGGCTGGCTTCAAACCTGCGCAATCCTCCTGTCTCTGCCTCCCAAGCGCGGGGATTACAAGCGTGCGCCACCACGACCAGTGACATTATTTCCTTTCTAAACATGGACTTGAATGAAGCTTGAAGCATCTAATCAATATCATTAACATCATATATAATTTTTATATGCTACATAGAAAATGACAACAATATACAGTATTAGATTGATAAGCCTTTTTTGGTAAAATTTACTCTAAAACATTACCTTTTTACTTTTTCCAGGGGAAGACTGAACAAAGTCAACTGTAATATTAGAAATGGTTTATGTCTCTCTCTCATCAATGCTTTTGCCCAAGGTCTACTGCAGTTTATACAACAGATAGCTTGAATAAAGTAAAATTAGATATTTGGAGTATTATTTAGAAGACCAATCATATCTTAAATTTGTTTGATGACATATAACTTCTGTTGATAATTTTTCTATGCATTCATGTCCCTGAAATTCTCTCATTAACCCTCCAATACTAATGACTAATGACTGCCACATTACAAAATCCAGTTAAAATTCTCCAGTTTTCTCCTGACCCCTCAGGAGCACTCAACACAGCTGTTCTACCCCCCTTGGAGAAGTCTCATTACTTGATTGCCAGACTGCCATGTATTCTTAGTGCTCCTCTCACCTGTTGCTGCCCTTTCTCTATCTTCTTTGATGGGTTCTATTTCTCTGTTCTTAATCTTAAGGCATTCAAATATTCAAGGACCAATTCTTTGTTATCACCTCTTTTTATTTATTCTTACTCCCTGGGTAAAGTCCTCTGGTCTATTGGTTTTCAACTCTCAAGAGCCCTCTTTTTTCTCCAGGAAATTCCTGTCTCCTAAGCATCAGATTCATGTATCCAACTGCCTACTTTCAATCACCACTAGACTATCTAATAAAGGGGAAAACCCAATGTATGCTACTAGAATTCTAGAATTGTATCCTAACCTGTTCCTCCTATAGCCTTCCTCATCTTGGCCAATGGAAACCATTCTTTTAAATTGCCCAAGTCAGAATATTAAAATTATTTTGACTCATCTCTTCTCAAATCCTACATCCAATACATCATAAAATCATGGGGCCTCTACCTTTTAAAATATACACTGACCTCTTCTCAGCATATCCACTAACCTTTTGCATTTGAATACAAATGATAAAGTAGGTTGATCTCATTCAATAGAAATGTTTTCTAATATTTGCACATATTTTTAGGAAATTCCCGACTGGTTTTGTTAGTACATATTAAGTCACTAAGCAGAACTGTTTAAATACCACCTGCTGTTATTTGTGCCATTTTATCAAAGTTACATAGAAATACCAAGTTTCAGTTAGGTTGATGGAAATAAAAGAGACCAATATCACCAAGTTAAAGGAATTTTTAAGAATATAATTTTACTCAAGGTTTTTTCCTCCAATAAATGTGAATAGCTCTCAAATATCAAGTTAGAGGAGGAGCTAAAAACTAAAATGTTCAAGATAAATTATTTTGTGTTACAATTTATTCAAGGCTAACGTCTATGTGGCTTGCAGAATCTACTCCACATGGTCCTCTGCTTTATGCTATACTTCAAAACTCAACTCTGTCATGAGGGATGGTTTCAATGTGCAGGTTTTAAATGGGCAAAAAGAAGAGTTGCTTTGAAAAGAAGATAAAAATTAGTGTGGAATATCATATTTGAGAAGCTCACAGAAAAAGCAAATCAATCTCTCTCAAACAGAAATGTTTCCTATAGGCTGGTACAGTGGTGCACACATCATCCCAGTATTGGGGAGGCCGAGATGGGAGGATTGCAGGTTTGTGACGAGTCTCAACAACTTAGTGAGTCCCTCTGCAACTTAGTGAGACCCTGTTTCAAATAAGAAATAAAATAGAGCTGAAGATTTATCTCAGAGGTAGAATGCCTCTGGTTTTAATTCCCAGTACCAAAAAAAGAAGAAAAAAAAAAAAAGAAAGAAAAAGAAACATCTATTTTTTTTATGAAACTTAACAGAGAGCAGAGGATTATAATATACAGTTGAAATCATGGAAGATGCAGGTAACTTTAGGAAGAAGAACAGAAGTAATACCTCAGGAGACAAGACAATGGAGCCAAAAATATTTATCTAGCCTTTGGCCTCAGCGTCTCTATAGACCCCTACCTTTAGCCAGTGTAGCAATACGACTCCTTTGTAGCTTAACTCTGGTCCAAGGAAACGTATTATGTCTTAAAAGCTTTTCCTGGCAAGTAAAGGCCTTTGGTTAATTAATGTGCCTTAAAAAACCAACCTGTGATTCACTAAAATGTCATTCATAACATTCAGGACATCATACTGTCTTCTCTATGAAGCACTTAATAATAATTTCCATTAAGTGCTTCTGTGGGATGTACTTATCGATAACGGAATTCAGTGGCCAAGCTTTCTTGGTTACATTCTAACACAGAGCTTCCTTCATCCAAAATTCTGTTCTGCAAGAAGCAGAAGAAAAACAAAAAGTTGTACGGAGTTGGCCGAAAGCCTTTTATTGTTCATCCTCAGGAAGACAGACTGTTGGTTCGAGGCCTGGGTTTGAATTCTACTACTTTCCTGGCTTTTTCTTTGATCAGCTGCTGCTTCTATGAAATAGGTCCCTTCCTTGCAGTATTCCTGTGAGCATCAAATGATATTAAGTTCATGAAAATAAAGCAACCGAGGTTTGCAGGCCATGGCAGATATCCTGCACTGCTTGAGGTATTAGTCAATGTCTATGTTAGAGAGCATAGGACAGCTCACTGGACTCTGTGTAAACAGGTGTGGAGCTGGAAAAAAAATTTTTCTCAAATACATAGACTGCCCTGAGTGGATAGCCCTGTGATTTTCTGCACTGATTGACTTTATTGAAAGCTTTTCTTCAATGTTTCCCCTGCTTTCTGCATAAACACAAGAATAACCCAAAAAGACAGCTTAAATGCAGTCAATAAAAGTGTGAAACCCTTCTTCCAAGAACATGAAAGTATTCTTATTATATTCTTCAAGGATGTAATATTGTTACTTGATGATTTTAAGATGAAAGCAAACCTATTATTGGTCGGTAACATTCCTTTTCTTATAATACACTGTTATAAATATAAAACTACATTGGGTTGACAACTTTATTTCAAAGGTACTTTAACTTAACTATGTTAATGTCTGAAAGTTTATGACGCACACCCTTGCTGCAAGAACATATGTTGATTGTTTTATGGACTTGCTTTTGTATTAAATATAAGTATAAAATAAAAGAAGGTTCCAAAATACAATGCTACTCTAAAAAGAAATGTGATTGCAGACATATTGCTGCTTTTGCAAAAGCTTCCTAATTTCAGCAAAACGACACAATATGACCAATATGGAAACGTTTGTTAAAGAAGGTAAAATCTATTAGGCAGCAGTAGTCTGATTCTAACAATTCAGACTTAATGAAACATTTAGAATATGCTATTACTGATACTGTTCATTTAAATATGCTATTACTGATATTGTTTCATTAGGTATACAATTTCTAGCTCAGTGTTTTCATGCCTAAGTGACCTCTAAATTGGTCTGCTGCAAATCACCACTAATAGACTCACAACAATCTCCGCCACTCAACCGTTTACAGGAAGAAGCAGTTCAGATTTCTCAGGAGATGGATGCGTCCTTAAACACAAAATATGTGGATTCCCCTCTGGCATTCTTCTTTCTTTCCCCCTTTAACCTTTTGCTTTTGGCTATCTTTCTAAGTCTTTCCTGCTCTTCTTTTTCTCATCCCCTCTCAGCATGTCCCACTATTTTCCCCATACATAATCCGGCCCACCCTAGGGTAAGACTGAACTCAATCTCGGAGGAGAATGATTTACCTTCTAGACTAACAGTTCAATACTGTAATTTATAGAAATATGAGGAATGGAATTTCTAATTGCTCTGTCCAGGTGGCAATTATATCTGTAAACTTACAAAAACATTACAGTTAAAATGGAAAAGTAAAAGAAGACCTGAATTCTCAAGACACACAAATAGCATGGATTCAAACCCTGGATCTCAGTGTCCATACAGCCTGGAATAATACATTTCTTTTCAGTATGCCTTAGTTCGTTCTAGGTGCTATAACAATCCTCAAGGTAGCAACATGTATTTATAACAGTTCTGGAATCTGAGAAATACAAAATCAAGACTCCAGAAGATTCCGTATCTGCAGAGGACTTGTTCCCTGGCTCACAGATGGCTCCCTCTCTGCCTATTCAAATGGAGAGACTAGCTAGTTCTCTGTGGTCTCATTTATAAGGGCATTAATGTTAGGAATGAGTAAGCCCTTGTGGTCAGATTCCTCTGAGAACCCCTCCTCCTCATACCATTACTCTAGGGGTGAGAATTTCAACATAAGAATGTGGGAAAGTATGCAAACCTTCAGACCATGACAGTGAGCTTTGCCCTTCATGGAATAAATCATGCATTGATTAAATAAATATGTTTTGTGTGCCTGCTCTGATTAGACATTGCTCAGTGGGCTGAGTAACAACATAGACAAAAATCCTTGACCCTTGGAGCCTTTAGTCTGTTTCAAGGAGGTGAATCATAAACAAATAAATATAGAAATGTGCAGTGGTAAGAAGTGGAATGAGAAGAAAGCAAATGAAGTGCTTAGCAGTGTGGTCAGAATGTACATTCTCAACAAATACTCCCTTACTTAGGGTAATTTCTAGACAGCTCACCCAGAGGGAAGGAGCATCTCTCACCAAATAAACAGAGTCCTTACTAATCATAGTCCTGGGTTGAAAGCACAGACAAAATAAAGGTCTCGAAGCAAGAGACAATCAACTGTGCCCGCTGCCTGGACATAGGGGTATATATGACATTCCCTCTCTGTTCTATGCAGGTAGTGTGCCTTCCAGCCCCAGAAAGGTGAAAATCCAGGCCATTTTGTTCTGCCCATAAAATAGGGTATTCGATGCCAGAGAAAAAGAAAGTTGTTAGTTCACACTGACAAGGTCTGTAATAAAAATAATATAGAAAGATGTATTGATTTCTGACAGTCAGTTTTCTTGGTTTCCTTGAAGTTTTATGTTTACCATGCCCGAGTAAAAAAGGAGATTTATTTGGGATGGCAATGCGTTGTTCCATCAAAGGAGTCATTTCAGAAGTTCCTTGAAAAATAAGTGGATGGCAAAGAGATGACCTACGTGTTCACATAATTGCAAACTTAGCAGCGGGAAAGGCAAGCAAAGCCCAGTGAGGCCCGGGAATGTCTGCCCTATAAACAGGTGAGTAAAAGAGCAGCTTAAAGGTATGGGAGGGAACCACAGAAAAGAGGGAAGCAGTAAAAGGCCCAATTAAAAGTCAGAGGCTGGTGTTCTCTAGACCACTCTGCATTTGTACATATGTCATTAAGCAAGCCCTGGTGTTTGGGAGGCTGCCCTGCTGTCCCTTCACACACCACCTTCAGCAACTTCAGAGAAATGACACCATTCAACAGGGAAGCCTGCATCTCTTCCCTGATGTGCACTTTCACTTAATTTGCTATTGGGCCTTGGTCCCTAAGAATAGCAGTATTTGGGCTGTTTCGTGCTGAATTGGCAAGGCGACTGAGTTACTCCATGAGGAAAGTCCAATTCATTTCTCGATTTATGCCTCTTAAAGCTCTCTCTGCTTACCGGAATCAATCTAATGGGCCATTTATGGCACAATAATACCCAGCCGATTGGGCTGCACCTGCCAGGGTTATCAAATCATTTGCAGGGCTTACTGTTATATAATTTTAGTCCCCCAGAGTCAAGCATGGCATGCCACTACTGCCTGCAGATTGCTTTGGGGATAAAAAGTATATACATTACTTTACAAATAATATATAGGTATGTCTGTGAATGTGTTTAAGCACTCATCACATATCGCCTTGGGATAGAAACAGGAAATAGTCGCAGTAATTTGCTACAGGCTGAAGATATTTGTAAACCGTGATTATAAATTTAACACAAGCTGCAAGAGTCAAAGCTTATTTGAGCTGAAGGGTAAAAGGGGCCTTGGGGCATTGTTGCTCAAGAGTTATAGGATTTCAAATAACCACAGCTGCCCCCAATTTGGGTTCACAACGTCTGTAGGCAGAGCTCTTCTCCTCTGCCACTATCACCTTTGAATTGTCCCCAGAAATGTTAAGCATCCTTAATGCACTGAATACTATGCCTAGAATATTGGCAGAAATCAGAGCGTTGCAGGGTTAGTCTGAATTGAAATAAGATGAGGTACAAAAGGTGTCTAGCCCATGAGAAACTGCTCAACAACTCCTGGGCATGTTTGAAGGAAAGAAAGCCAGGATGCCTGAAGTACAGGGAGTCCAGGAGAGGCTGGAGCAGAAGGAATTCACTGAAATGCCATTCACGACACAGTTCCTAGCATGATGACCAGCATAGAGTGGCCCCTGCGTGAGGAAGGTGTGAAAGAAAAGGAGGAAAAAGAAGGAAGAGAGGAAGGGAGATTGGTTATTGGCGCCAGAATTTAGATTTCAAGATGATGGAACTGGCATTTTCATGTCTAGGCACACTCTGTTTTGTTTTGTCCAGCGCACATAGTCTTATTTAATTGGCATGACTAAGAGAAAGGTTTGTTTGGTGTGCATGTGTTATGTGTGTCTGTTTTATTGCTTGCTTTGCCTCTGTGATAAGGTGGCATGTTTGAAACAGCACAGACATTTTTTTATACAGACAAGTGCCCCAATTCCATTTCTGATACATTCTAGTGAAGTGCTATTTTAGTCTGTTTTGTGCTGCTATAACACAATACCTGAGGCTTGGTAAGTTATAAAGAAAAGAGGTTTATTTTGGCTTATAGTTCTACCCATTGGTCATTTGAACAGCTGCATCTGGCCAGGGCTTGTGCTATTTTATTTCCCTTACCCCAGGGAGGGGTAAGGGTATTTTATAACAACCCCTTCTCATGGGTACTAATGTACTCTTGAGGACCTAATCTACCCCCAAGAGACTATCATTTATCTGTCCATGAAGGCAGCCATGTCTTCAATACCTCCCACTATATGCTGCCTCTTAAAGGTCCTAACATCTTTAACAACTATACATTGGGGACCAAACTTCCAGCACATGAATCTTAGGGGCAAACAATATCTGAACTATAGCAGGTAACTTCATGTAAGTTACTTTCTGATATCAGGGTTTTTCTCTAAAATTGGGATAATAATGCCTCCACCTTAAAATCACTGTGAGGATTAGATGAAAATCCCAGAAAGTATGAACACAAGTGACCCTAAAGAAGACAGATACCAAGCTATGTGGAGAGCTTCTCATACACACACACACACACACACACACACACACACACACTCTCCACGGGGATCCTCACACAGTACCACTCCCCTTTTCTCCCTGCAACATTCTAAGCCTCCTGCACTAGGTACCAATGGTCAGTAGTGGGGTGCATTGCTCCCAAGCTTTTCTTCTTCTATACTTTCCTTATAATCCCAGTTGTGCCTCAATTTTTCACAGGGCTCTAACCTCTAGATTTGTCAGGGTTAATATATCCATTGGAATTCCACAATCAAAACAAGCACAGTAATGTTCCCTATCTTATATTCTTAGCATCCATTCCTAGAGGAAGCGAAGGAAGAACTGCTTCTCTGATTCAGGATCCTAGTACAGGGCAGAGAAAAATCCTACCATCATCTCAAAACTATGGCAATATAAGTTTTTGAATCTTATTGTGTCTCTACAAAAGCTGTTCAGTACCTCTTTCTACCAGACATTATCTCTCTGATGAAAGCTTATTTAACACTGCAGTTATCTGTCACTAAAAGAAACTCCTTATTCATAATAAAAGTATTACTTGTATTTTTAACCTCTTCATTAGAAAAATATAACATTGCAAAAATATCCATAAAAACCTTAGGAGATGGAAATAATAAATATCATTAAAATAGCCATTCTTCCAAAAATTATCTACAGATTCAACACAATACCCATTTAATTACCAATGTCATTCCTCACAGACATAGAAAAATCTGTCCTTAAATTCATTTGGAACAACAACCAAAAAAAAACCAGAATAGTCAAAGTAGTTCTCAGCAACAAGAACCATGCAAGAGGCATCATAATACCTGACTTCTAATTATACTACAAAGAAATAGTAATTTAAAAAATTTCATGGCATTGACACAAAAACAAACATATAGATCAATGGAGCAAAATAGAAGACTCTGAAACAAATCCACACACTTATGGTCAATTGATTTTTGACAAAGGGCCCAAAACATACACTGGAAAAAAGATAGCTTCTTCAAAAAATGGTGTTGACAAAACTGGTTAGTCATATGCAAAAAATGCAAATAAACCCCAACTTTCTCACCCTGCATAAGAGTCAATTCAAGATGGATCAAAGACTTAGAAATTAGATCAGATACCTTGAAGGTCCCTGAAGAGGGCATAGGGCCAGTACTTTAACATATAAACACATGTAAAATGTTACTCAACAAGACCCCAAAGGCACAAGAAATTCAAAGGAGAATCAATACATGAGATTGCATGAAACTGAAGAGCTTCTGTACAGCAAAGGAAACTATCAAGAACCTCAATAGAGAGACAACAGAATGGGTGAACATTTTTGCGAACTATTCCTCCAATAGAGGACTAGTATTTAGAATATACAGATGTCCATCAAAAGATGTATAGATTACAAAACTATGAGATATGTACACAATGGAATTTTACTCAGCCATAAAGAAAAATAAAATTATGTCATATATAGGAAAATGGATGGAACTGTTGAACATTATACCAAGTGACATTTGTCAGTTGGAAAAAGTAAAAACTGGGGTTTTCTCCCTAATTTGCAGAAATTAGGAGAAAAGAAATTAGAAATTTGGAGAAAAGGTATCATAGGAGGAACTCTAGACAAAGAATAAACCACAGATGAAAAAATAAGGTGACCTAACTGAGGGAGACAGGAGGGGGAAGAGAGAATTTCCCTAATGTATATGATATACATTCATAAACATCAAAGTCAATCAGTAAGCCAAACATGAGAAGGAGGGAGGGAGAAGGGGATGGGGCAGGGATTGGGTAAGGGGTAAATGAGTGCTGTATATGTGCATGCATGACTCTACCATCTTGTACCCCAATAAGATGTATGACTATAATGCCCCGACAAAAAAATAAATTGAAAAATGTAACTAGAGAGCTGGACATGGTTATATACATCTCAATCCCAGTACTTGGGAAGCTAAGAAGCTCAGATTCAAGGCCAACCTCAGCAACTTGGTAAGACTCTGCCTCAAATTAAAATATAAAAGGGCTTCAATGTAGCTCATTGTAGTAGAATGGCCCAAAGTTCAATCCCCACTACCAAAACATATGTATATATAAAACTAGAGAAACGTATGCTCATTTTTAATATCCTAGTAATATGAGCATGGTAGGGGGAAGAGATTTGCTTATCTGAAATAAAAATACAAGTTGAGTGTATCTCCAAGTGTGCCTAAGAATTATTTGCGGTAGTTGTCTCAAAGGCAGGTTCCTGGGTCCCTTTATACATATGCTGACTTGGAATTTGAGAATTCGAAGCCAAGTATACTGCATTTCAATAAACTTTCCAGGTGTTTCCTATGGAGATTATAAAGATCTGCTTGTAGATGATAAATCTGAACAACTCAACAAGTATTTAGATAATACCTAATTTTTCTTCTTTTTATGAGAGTTAAAAATTGCTAGGATAATATCAAGGACAGTAGTATGCATTGAGCACCTATTATGTAGTTAGTTTTCTGCTAGGCATTTGCCCCACAGAGACCCCGTTGCTCTTCACGAGTTGTGAGAAAGTTTGATTCTTCCCAATTTTTAGAGGAATCAGAAAGGTTTAAGAGACATTAAGCCAATCAGAGGACAGTCCCACAGCTGGCAGATGGTCAAATGCAGCTCTGACTAATCCAAACCAAAGAGGATGGCCAGAGTGACCAGGGACTCATTTATCAAATTCCTGCACAGGTCCCTTAAAAGCATATCCTTGGTCATTCATTCAATTTATGTTAGTCAAACTTAGTTGTTTTCGTTCCTTACATTTATGACTCATGTTTCTGTTTACTACTGACAATATGCTTTTCCTACAGTGTATTAATAGTAAAACCCACATGTTACTGTCTGTTTGGCCTTTTATTACAATGTACTTATTGAAAAATCAGTTCCCTGTACAGTTGTTTGCTTCTTGGTCCAGCTGTAGATCATAATCCCATGTTTATGTTCATATGGGTGCTATTAGAATAATTTTAAAACAGTTATTAAAATGTTAGATGGCATGGAAATGTTTTTATAATAAATATCTTAAAGTGTCTAAGTTTTAATTCAAGAACACAAATTTATTTTATAGTATGAAGTGGAAGGAAATTTATAGGAACCAACAGAGGTTAAAAAAGTGATATTTTTCTAGCACATAGTTAATAGTAACAAGCCACCTATCCTAAAACAAAACACTATCACATGACCCTTGAAACAAATAAACCACAATACTTAGAAAACTACTTTTTAGCATTCCATATCTGAACTATTTGAGTTTGTCTCCCTTAGAGTTCAATGACAACCTAACCCTTGACCACATGTGATGTAAAGCCTAACACTAAGGTCTAATACTGTGTGCTTCCTTATCTGGAAAAGTCAGAAGAGATTCAAAAGAACTAACCACAACTTCCCTACTTTCTCATTCAACATTTTCACTGTTGTTATACACAACAAGCGACCACACAACTTAAAGGGGAAAAAAAATATTCGCTCACAGTATTGGAGACTTTAGAGTTTCAGTCATGTCAGACTGGGTCTGCTGAACTCAGGGAGGGGCAATGATAAACAAAGAGGGAGAGAGCAAGTGCTTTAATCCACATCATGGACGCCAGAGCAAGAGACCCAGTGAGAGAAGTGAAAATACAAGCACATTCCCCAGGGCCACACTCCCAGAAACCCATCTTCTCTAGCCACATCCCACCCACCTAGGTTACCACCCAGTATATCTATTAAAACTCTCATGGCTTACTTATCTCAACTCAGAACATTAATACAGGAACTCTTCAGGGACATTCTATATATAACCATAATACCTACCCACTCTGTTCCGGTGGATAAGGCCCCCTACCCATCAATGCTATTATCAAAGGACTAAGTGTAGCCCCTGAACAGCAAGTTCTCTGACAGCTCAGTGAATTATTCAGATAAGCCAATCACCACCTGCCTAAGGAACTGAAAGAAACTTTGCCCTTTTGATACAAATCCTGCCTCCCCAACTTTGGGTTGTTCATATTGTTCTTTGTGTGACTCTCATGAGGCTTTGCATGACACGCAACGTCCTCTTTCCCCGAATATTAGTGCTTGTAGCTAAGTAAACCTATAATGTCATCTGTCCAGTGTTGGGTGCCATACGTCTAACCTCTTTATAACTATGCAGCGGGTGTGGGGGACAATGGCGTGAACAGAAGGTAACTATAATACCATATAATTATTTTCCCTTTTTACTTTCTATGTTCAGAATCTGTAACTCCTGTGACTACCTGAGACCTTTGTGGTAGAAAAAACTAATAAGGAATATCCATTTTGAAAGGAGACTATAAATCAATATCTTCCATCAGGCAAATGCTGGCCATTATTTATATATGAGGAGCAAAATCATTCAGGTTAACCATGAAAGACCAGAGTACATTTGGCATGAGGAACTCAGAGGGGAATCATACTATTCTGGGCATTCTGATGATACAGCTTATAAGGAATAATTTCTTCAGACCTAACTGCTGCCTCCAGTAAAAGCATTTGCTGAGTTTCATATTACTGGAGAATTATGCAAGACACAGTTGGCATAGTTGTAAGAACACAATATACTTCAAAATATACCCAAAAACTACTGGAAAAAAATTTAAAAATCACCAGCCATGGTGGCCCACGCTTGTAATTCCTGCACTTGGGAGGCTGAGACAGGAGGATGGCACAGGTTCGAAGCCAGCCTCAGCGACTTAGTGAGGCTCTCAGCAACTTAGTGAGATCTTGTTTACAAATAAAATATAAAATAGGTCTGGGAGTATAGCCCGGCAGTAGAAAGCCTCTGGGTTCCACTCCCAGTACCATAAAAAAAAAAAATTAAAAAGTCACTCACAATTTTGCTACTTGAAATTACATATGTTAACATAAGGAAGTTCTCTCCTCCACTTCAAAATCCCAGCTCCAAGATGCAGGGCCTTCCTAGTTTGTTTAAAGTTCATAGACATAATTACACAATTACCCATTCCTTTATATATATATATATATATATATATATATATATATATATATATGTGTGTGTGTGTGTGTGTGTGTGTGTGTGTGTGTGTGTGTATAGTTATTTTGCTTTATAAAACTAGGATTATTCAATGTACATGACTAATTTTTTTAGCTCATGGTTTAAGGTCAACTCATACTTCTAACTCATTCCTTATTTTTATTATCGTGACATATTCTCAATATTTTGCTATTACCATGTACACAGACATTGAAGTCAGATCATGATTTGAGTCCTAGATCTACCACTTACTTGCTATATATCTTGGGTAATGTGATTAATCTTTCCTTTTTTTGTGTGGTACTGGGGTTCCTGGAAGCCCTTTTACCTTCGGGATACACTCCCACTCCCAGACCTATTTTTTACTTTTTTTTTTTTTTTAATATGGAAACAGGGTCTCTTAAGCCAGAGAGGCTGGCTCCGAACCAGCACGATCCTCCTGTCTCTGCCTTCCAAGCACAGGGATTACAAGTGTGCGCCACCATGCCCAGCATGTGATTAATCTTTCTAATCCTTTTTATTTTAGATATGAAATGGGGAATCAAATAGCTTTCTATGGAGATTACAAAGATAAAATATGTTTATGTGCATAAATAAATACTTTATACTATATAACTAAGAAGGGTGATAGAGAAATCTAACAACTATTATTACATAGTTTAGCTATTTCATTAAATTATTAAGATATTCCTAAACTCCACACATGTACACACACTTTTGAATTTTGCCATAACTGCACACGATCTTTACTTGTATTTAGATAACAATGCATGTGAGTCATTTAAGTTTACAAGGTGGTTTTTATGGTGTAGAAATTTATCTATCATAAAATGATACATTTGAGTCGCAGTTAATAACCAATAATCACAATTCAATAATAAACATAATCTTCAATTAAAATATGAAATATATTCTGTGCTAAGGCCTAGCCAGAAGACAAAAATCACCTTGACAATCTGAGTAGGAATAAAACTATCATTAAAAAATAAAAGTGTTAAGTGGCTAAAAGCAGGAAAAGAAATTGCAAAGCATTCTAGGAAATGGAGAGACAGGTAAGGAGAAGCTGCTGCCTCCGTGAAGGAGGGTACTTAGAAAGGGCTATACAAGAGAAAGGGTTGTGGTCCCCATGCAGAGATTCTGGTCTTGCATATGGTTCCCTGGAAGGTGGAAAGATTTGTTGACATCACCTGGGGCAGATCTTATCCATCTTAAGCTACCCACTGAGGTCAGCGAACCAATACTGCGACAAAAGAAGCTGATTGCTAAAGTATGTAGATAACCAGAGAGGGAAGTTAGGTGAGAAAAGTACACAGAGACCAGGAAAAGAAGGCTTTTCCACTGCTACGGTCTTTCCCACATCCCTCCAGGGTCCTCTATTCACAAAGCCCAACACTGTACTATCAAGGGAGAAATATTGACTTGGTGTGGTTGAGATAACACATCAAAGCAAAAGAGAGGAGATTTGGGGCTGAATGGTAAAACAACAATTTAAACACATACCTTCCACTTATAACCTAATATCACTTTATGTTGCCTCAATAGGGCATGCACACATTGGGAAATACTGACAGAGCATATATAATTTTATTGTATGTATGTTTGCATGTATGTATGCAATGCATGTATGTGCTTATTTGTTGCTTAATTTTATCACAGAATAATTGTACATGTTAATGGAATATATTATAATTTCTCTGCATTCATATAGCATGTACTGCTCAAATGAGAATAGTTAGCATTTTTTTTTTTTTTTTTTTTTTGGTTTTGGGGATTGAACCCAGGAGCATTCTACCGCTGAACTACATTTCCAGCTCTTTTTATTTTTTTATTAGAAAATAGGGTCTCACTACATTGCTGAGACTGGGCTTGAAAGTGCGGTACTCCTGTGTCAATCTTCCAAGTACTGGGATTGCAGGCGTACACCATCGCGCCAGGTTCTCCTTATCATTTCTTTATGTTTGGAGCCTTTGCGTTCCTTTCTTCTAAAGCGTCATAAAATATTCAGTGGGTTACAGTGAACTAGATTCATCCCATAGTGCTATGGAATATCAGAAGGTCTCAAGTTTCATGTCTATTATCATGGATCAGCCTTGCATCCTTTATATTTCCAAACATTAATTTATTGCTCTCCTGTGTTTGCAGAAGAAAATAAAATTATTCAGTGTCCCCTGGCACTTTCACAGACTCTACTTTTTCAATGCTCCCCAACTGCACTTGAGGCTATTACTACGTTCTGGATCTTTCTAGCTTCCCCCATTCCAAAATGAAGTAGTATCACAGGCTTTGGGGATCTCTGGGCCTTCACTTCATTTTAGGAAACCAAAGGAGAAGGTGATTCATTACCGATAATTGATAGTTTAGTTGCCAATCGTAACAGAATTTTTCTCTCAGAATGTCCAACTTGGCTTTTTGCTAAGTATTTTTCATTCTGAAGAGGTGAATTATAGCATACGATGCTTCTTACTTCTTTCAAAGAGTCAAGCTTTCAAAGTGTTGGGCTAACTTAAAAAGTTTCATCTTACTTCAAATTAGAGAATGGTAACCTTGCACTGACTTTGGGATGTGCTGTAATGCTTATATCAGACTTGGTTGGATCATGAGATATCTCTCATTTTATCAGAATAATCTGAGGCTAGGACTTTTGAGATTTCAAATTTTTAAAATTTTTTATAATGCTGGGGATTGAAAACAAGAGTCTTGTACCTCTGATCTATACTCCCAAACGGATTTTTTTTTTAATTTGGAAACACAGTCTTGCTAAGTTGCTGAGAACCTCACTAAAGTGCTGAGGCTGACTTCAAACCCGAGATCCTTCTGTTTCAGCCTCCCATGTATTGGGATTATCAGTGTGTACCACCACGCCTGACTGAGATTGCGATTTTAACTATACATTTTCTTTTGTTTACTGTATGAACTAGAACGTGTCATTAGATTCTTTTTCTGAAACTCTATTTCTTCATCTATTAAAATTGTAAGGGGGATTTCTTTGTATTTATCCCAAGCTTCCTCAAGATTCTCTTATTTTGGAGGCAGACTCAATAATCAAAATCAGGTAGTATGCTTTGTGACATAGAAAAGGTCATAGGCATCCCTACTCACATTTTCAAATGATACAATTTCATCCTTTATGGTATAAAATCTAGTTATCTGACTGTGACATACCAAGCGTTCCAAGCTTCTGTTCTCTTCTGTAGCCTAGACTCATATCACACCATTTTTCACTTCTTGGATGACTCCAATATTTTATGGGTTCAATTCAGTTGGCTCTTCTGCACACTTTCACACTAAAGTCCTCCACCATCACATCTCCACTTAAATGGCTCTCCTTTGCTCTTTATCAACAAGCCCAGCATCCTTATCCTCTGAAAAGTGTTATGAGAACTTCTTGGCTGGGCTGGAGTTTATTTTGCATTCATGACAACACTTTTCAAGGTTCTCCTAAAGCTGAGTGTTCCCTTGTGAATAGGTGGAGATTCTCTATTTGAATGTCTTCCTGTGAGCTTGAAGGCAGCAGAAAGAGTGTACTAATAGTCATATTTTTATCACTTAATACTAAAATGAATCAAATATCCCCCAACAACAATCTGCTTGTTCCTACATTGTCTACTTCATATTACTTTTAGGAAGTTTTGTAGAACATTATTTATGTTGATATATGCCCAGCAAGTCTGTGTCAATGTTTGATCAGATGTTATCCAATCTGGATGACAGATGCTTTGAGATGGATGACAGCATCCCTGGCCAAAAAATCTCTGCATTTCTGCATCTAGGTGTTAATAGCAGTACCATATCCGAGTGTCGTTTCTGGTCTGGAAATGCTCTACTTCAGTCACAAATGAATATAGTCAAAGACGATTAACTGTGTCACCTTAATAGATGAGGCCTCTCTCCCTGCGCGCCCTTACAGAGTTGCTCACCTAGAAGAAATGCTGTTTTATCAAGGAATGAATAGGTAAAGGGGGCAATCTGGTGGAGAAAAGAGTAAAGCAGATCATTAGCATGGTCAGTGTTTGACCCATGGTTTTTAAGTGGAGTTGAGGTTCAGCAGTTTGGCATTTCTGATATTTCTAACTACCTAAAAACTGAATAAGACCCAAATGTTTTTTTTTTCTTCCATGATTTGGGAGCTTCTCAGATGAGAAAAGGAGAGAAAAATGGGGAAAAAAAAAAACAGAAGGCTGCTTCTAAATCTCCCCATGCTGAATGCAATCTAAAAGTGGCCATTCCACATATCAGTTGTATTAATCAAAATCAGCACTGTTTATAAAGTCTAAGACATATGAGATGATTAAGTAGACTATTTTTTTTTCCTAGCCACTTACTGGAAAGTGATAGAAAAGTAATTTGTATAAGGCTTGAGCAATTTAATTTCAAAGCATTCACTGCAAAGGTATCAGTTGATTTTATGGGATAAACTTGAATTATCATGTCTTAAGGCAAGGGGATGAGGCATCTTTACCCTTTTTAACCAGTCAGTGGATACAATTTCCCAAAAGACACAGTGATAAAAAAAAAAAGGGGTTGCTTTTCATCTGAGGACAAATTTCCAGAGAAAATCCAGCTGTTAGTTTATGGTAGTCTAGGTAGATGGGAAAAAGCTTGCTTCATTCCTGAATGGAATCTGAACATAAGCATCAGTCACAGCAACCTTTAGACTCTCTTATGGCATGCTTTAATTGTGTTTTATCTATGGACATTTAGTGTTGTATAGACACCTTAGACATCAGAATGTATTTGGAATCCCAAAATTTATACCATTGGACAAATGGCTTAACACCCTCTTGCAATCAGAATTTCCATGTACAATATTTTAATATATTATCTAACTTACTTCTCAAGGTATTGATGAAGGGAAAATAAAATCACGAATGGAGCTAAGATTTGAAAATTATATGATTTAGACGTTACCATATAAATTCTTACTTTCACCTCAGTCTGAATTCATGCCTTTTTCTAGTACTCTGCAGAACGCAGCATCAAAAGCTGCTATTTGGGTAAAATTCAATGTGTGATATTTTCCTTGAAAAAGAAAGATGTAATATCAGATGAAAAGCCTTGTATTCTCCTGTTGGTATATATCAGCAAGTATTTTACTCCTGATATATCAATAATAGAGCGAGTGGAAGGTGGACAGAGCCAGTTATAAGACCTATGCTGGCAAGAAAACAACAGTTGACACTTCTAGCTTACCCGTGAAGGACCCTTAAACCAACCTTCTGGGAAATTACCAACCCAGGCATTTTGAGACACTGAATAAGTTCATAAAGCAAAACTTTTTCTTTTTCTTTGACTCAGAAGGAACACAAAAGGAATGACTTTTTCTTTTCCAGTCCTTTCTAGACAAGAGAAAGAAAAGACAGGAGGAGGGGGAGAGAGAGGAAGGCAGGTAAAGGTTCCACACCATGTCACCGCTGTTGGTGGTCTGAGTTCTGTGTTGGGTACAGTACCAGGAAAACAGACGGAACAGCTTCTAAAATATATTCCAATGGTCCTAACCATTTATTGCATTTGTTTTTATGATGTGAATAAATGGAAAAACATATTGGCTTCTTACATTTGTATTGGTTTCTGAAATCAGGTTATGTCATTTAAAAAATCTGTCTACAGAAAAAAAAACTTCAGTTAATTAAATCATTTCAAATAATGACTGAATTTAAGCTTTGGGGGTTGACTGGACTGTGTTGATGTTGTTTACAGAAATCCCTTCCAATAATTTTCTTTGAAGATCAATTGCTCCTTCCAATGAAACAAGTTTTTGCTTCCATCTATTTGGCTATTCAGAGAACTGGCCTGAGGAATGTAGTTCTTTCCAGAACATGGCAAGGTAAGAGGAGGGAAAAACAGAGCCTTCATAAAAACATCAAACCTTCATTTAAGTAGGATTAGCATGTACTCATGCCAAGACTTCTTGCTTTGAGGTATTATCACATTTTCTCTGTTTTTAATTTATTTTGCATTAGGTCCATTATTATATGTAAATAAGAAAGGTAAAGGATTAAATGGAGGAGTTCTTTGTAATGGATCTTAGGCAGAAAAGCAAGGAACATAACACATCAGTTTGTACTGGACTTTTTATTAATTACATAATCTTGCATCAACACCTCCATAGTTAAGTGGAAATAATAACTGCCTTATCTTTCTTGTAGAAATTTTTTGGGGATAAAATATGGTAAATGCTATAATATGAATGACGATGTCTCCCTTAAATTTATTTACTCAAGGCTTAATTACTAATGTGATTGCAATAAAAGGTGACACTTTGGGGAAATTGCTGGATCATTAGGGTGGAACCCACAGGAATGGGATTCTTGTCCTTATAGAAGAGGCTGTAGACAGCTATTTTGCCATTGCACCTCATGCAGATGCAGTAAGTAGACACCACCAAGCTACCAACAAACCAAGCAACAACCACACATCAGGTCTTGAGCCTACTAGTACCTCTATCTTGGAGTTCCTGGCCTTCACAATGGTGAGGAATGCATTTCTGCTGTGTATAAGACCAGGTTCATGTTATTTTGTTATAGCAACCAAAAGAGACTAAGACAGTAAATGTATGTGTATGTATGGGGGGTGAGAAGGAATTTGAAAATTGCCAGAGATGCACGCTAATAAGTGATTTAAAACAAAGAATTTATACTAAATTTTTTTGGTGTGGTACTGGGGTTCCTAGAAGCCCTTCTACCTCCGGGCTACACTCCCAGATCTATTTTTACATTTTTATTTGGAAACAGGGTCTCCTAGGCTTCGAACCTGCGTGATCCTCCTGTCTCTACCTCCCAAGTGCGGGGATTACAAGCGTGTGCCACCACACCCAGCTATACTAAATTTTTAACATGGCTATGCTAACAAACTGGCATCCATGTGTGAAAAGTGTGGATTTAATGACATGACAATTTTACATAAATAAATGAACTAAAGCTTTTAAGGTACATCAATGGCTGTGGGCCCTCATGCATAATACTGGTCGTGATAACTTAGATAGAAAAAATTAAGCACAACAGGCAAATAAAGAAGGATTTTCAGAACAATGAAGCCATTGCAAATTCACCTTCAGGACAAAGGGGAATTAAAACCTTTTTATATATAAAATCATGTTTTGCCAGCAACATTGATGGGATAAATCTTGATTATTCATTAAGAAAAATGACAGCAAATGATTAGCTCTTCCAATGGGCTGGTGCAAATGGAATGGATTCATCTCAAGGGAATGTTTGTCGACTTTTTAAAGATAAATTACCAAGCCTATCTAAAGAATCTCATTTGTCAGAAATGATGAAATAGAACAATGAGTAATCAATATCAAAATTCCATTAACTCCATTCAAGTTATTTGCCATGTGACTAAGGAGTTGACCCCCTTTTGGGTTAATAATAATAATAATAATAATAATATGACATAATACATGCTTTATGCATTTTCTTTTTTCCCAATGACTTTTAGAATGTCAGCAATGAAAAATCCAGAGTAAAGTTTAATTACTCATGACACCATATTTGATCTTAGCACAGCTAAGGCTTAGAAAGGATAAAAGGCCCCATTTATTGATACTTATTATGTGGAAAGGACTTGACACCCATGATTGAATTTAATCCTTGTGTCAGCCTGTAATATTGGAACCATTATCCTAGTCTTATAGATGAAGACAGTCAGGTTAAATAACTAATTCCCGATCACACAGCTAGAAGACCAGAAAGAAAAAGCTGGAGCCCACAGCCACAGGACTTCAAAGCTCATGGCCCTGTCTACTCCTCTGGTCAGGCAGGGGAGTCAAGAGTCCTGGGTTTTCAAGCACAGTAAAATCGTGCAGGTGCTTGCATCAGAGATGTGGGTTACAGGCTCTGTGTGCCACTCAGTGCTGAACTTTATATTTTTCACCATGCAGTGAAATAAAATTCTAGAGCTATTTCAGAATATTTTTTCTTTTCTTTTGGTATAACTGGAGACTTAACTCAGGGATGCTATACCTCTAAGCTATATCTTTAGCCCTAATTTTTATTTTGAAAAATGTTCTAAGTTGCTCAGGGCTTGGCTAAATTGCTGAGTCTGGCCTCAAATCTGCAATCTTCCTGTCTCAACCTCTCAAGTATTAGGATTACAGCCATTTGCTACTCTCCCCAGCTTAATTCAGAATATTGTTAGCTAGTGTTTAAGATACAAAAGCCAGAGCTTTCCCAGAGGGACACAAATGTTTTATTTTATTCTCACATATTTTAGTGAGGAATTATCTAGCATACATTTGCAGAACCTGCTTGCCTACATGAAACATTTTATCTCAATACAAATTTTAATGGGCTACATTTTACATGGGATGTCAGGCTGAATAACTTATTTTGTCACATTTATGTTAGCTTTTTTTTTTTTTCCAGTCATTGCCAGAACTCCATTTGGGTTAATAAGGAAGATGTAACCCAGCCTGCTAACTCTTTTGCACTTCACTCGGGTCTTGGTCTGAGTGGAAATTCAGTGTTGCAGACAACTGAAATGGAAAGGGCAGAAATTCAAAGCTCCCTCTTTTCAACAGTCTTGTCCAACAAGAGCAACAACAACGTCATAGATAATCATAGATAGCCTTCACTGGGACCTCACAATGGGCCAGATACTCTGCTCAGCATTTTACCTTACTGGGTCCTTGCTTTACTTATGGGGACAAGGCTTTCGGAGTTGGTGAGATGTGTGCTGAAATTTTTTTCATTAGTACTTTAATTGTTTTAAATTTTTTATTGGTGCATTGTAGTCATACATCTTAATGGGGTACAAGATGGTGGAGACATACATGCACACATCACCCAATTAGCCCTTACCCAATTCCCGCCCCATTCCCTCCCCATCCCCCTATCTCATGTTTGGCTAAGTGACTGACTTTGATGCTTTTGTTAAGGTAGGTGCTGAAATTAATGAGCGCATGGCATCAGGGCAGAGCATCAGACCTAAGTCCACCCTTCCTTGCTGGTTGACAAGTATGAGCCATTGCATCACTTTGGAGATTATAAATATCATGCCAAATATTATTCCAACTCTGCTTTTGCTAAAGTCTCTCTTTCTTACCATTATCTTACTTGGTGCTTACAACAACCCTGTCAAGTAGGTATGACCATTCACATTCAGCAGACGAGAACAAACCTGAGGTTCATAGGACTAAGTGTCAGTTCCATTATCTGTCTGCTGACACCTGACTCGCAAGGGAAAGAAAGTAGGAAATGAAAATTCACTCTCAAGCAAAACCCCCTTTCTTCCACTTCCCTCCGGCAAAATGAAAATGCACACACTTGCCACACACAAGGCACATTATTTTTGATGTATTTTTATAAAGCTATACATTGTAATTATGTAAATGAGATTGTCATCAACTTTAATCACGCTAAAAATGCTCATCTTTTATATATGAGAAAGAGGAATAGATTCTCATTAACACTGAAGGCCTCAAGAACTTAAATTTTACTTTGAGATCAAAAATTGTTACGAAAAGAAGCCCACATCACTTGTCCCTGTCTACTCTTCCCACCCTACTTCATTTAATGTAATTTATACAAGTAATCATCTTCAAAGCCAAAAGTGATTTTAGAGGAAACTTCAATCACTTACCTTTTAGATTTTAAAAAATGCATCAAGCCATACCAACCAAGTAAGTAGCTAAGTGTTAACTCTCTTCTTTGACTAGAGATACTCTTTTCTTTGCCCTCCTCAGTCTCTAGAGGATTGAGGGGGCCGATAAAGTATATTATTTCTGTTGCATTAATATATCCATTTTTTGTGTATGTGCAGGTATTTTACGTGCATACATATATTTGTACAGAGGAATATACACACACTTTTCAGAACTGGCATGTATTGCAACAAATGAAGAATGCACCTTAAGATGCTGGATGATAGCAAAACCCAAAAGATATAAGCATTTGGTAACCACTGTTCTATTCTCTGCTTTTCAGAGGTAGGGCATAGCCACAGGTGAAGAGCTTCCAATGGATAAGGTTAGAGGTGAACCTGGGGTAGCCTTACAAAAGGGCTTCACTGTGTCCCTCATCTATTCACTCATTCATTCATTCATTCATTCATTCATTTTGGTGCTGTAAGTTGCACGTAGGGACGTCTACCTCTGAATTATACCCCCAGCTCTATTTTTTATTTTGTTACCCTGAAAGAGGACCTCACTAAATTGCTGAGATGGGCCTCAAACCTGAGATCCTTCTGAATCATCCACTCAAATTCTGGGATTAAAGGCAGTGCACCACTGCACCTGGTTCCAAGGCATTCTACCTCTGAGCCACCCCACCCCCAGCCCTATTTTTTAATTGCTTATTTTTTTTAAAGAGGGTCCTACTGAGTTGCAAAGGGCCTCGCTAAGTAGCTGAGGCTGTCCACGAACCACCATCCTCCTGTCTCAGCCTCCCAAATGCTGGGATTACAAGCGTGCACCACCATGCCCAGCTCTAAGTACTTTTAAGAGGCTGGAAAACTTAGTTTTTTTTCACCAAAGGAATGAGTATCTCTTGATCACGAAAAAGAAAACAATGTTTTGTTTTGGCATCCTTCTTTCCTCTTCTCCCTGTATGAAAATTCATTTTTTTTCTTTTTTTTTTTTTTTCAGTACTGGGGATGGAACCCAGGGACATTCTACCCCCAGTCCTATATTTTTAGTCTTTAAATTTTTTGAAACACAGTCTCACTGAGTTGCAAATGGCCTCGCTAAGTAGCTGAGGCTGTCTACGAACCACAATCCTCAGGTCTCTGCCTCCCCAATGCTGGGATTACAAGCGTGTGTCACCACACCCGGCAGAAAATTAGGTTTTCTAGAAACTTGTAGAATTATGGGCTTCTCTTAAACTGTACCACTACTTCCCTAAAAAAAAAAAAAAACAACAAAAAAAAAAAAACA
This sequence comes from Muscardinus avellanarius, assembly GCF_963383645.1. Lineage (NCBI taxonomy): Eukaryota > Metazoa > Chordata > Mammalia > Rodentia > Gliridae > Muscardinus > Muscardinus avellanarius. The sequence continues at coordinate 26,175,792 of NC_137796.1, forward strand.
CCCGTTGAGGGTCTTACCTTGCCTTCTTCCTTTAATAAGCAATAAGTCCATAAATAACTACTTTGTCTCATTCATACATACATGTAGTCAATGAGAGTGAAAATCAGAAGTGTTTAGCCATGGCCCTGGGATCAGCCAACAGTGGATTAAATTTTAACATTGCTGTGTGGGCAAAAGCTTTAAAAAAGCTTTTTATTGGTCACAGTTCTCTTATTTGTGAAATAAGATAACATTACTGCTTAACTTTGTTAGAATTAATCACAATAACTTATGTAAAATGCTTGCATTTTATAATAAATATTAGTTACGTATTTCAGTTATGTTGTTAAAAATAAATGAGTCTTGGTAATCTATTTCTCAAAACAAATGTTTCTTCTAGCTGGTATCCTTTGCATGCCTTTAAATGTAAATATCTAGATAACCCAATGAACGATAACCAAAATTACAGAAAATTTAAGGAGTCATATACCTTAAGTATCCAGAGTGAGTTTAAGTGTAATTTAGTCCAGGTTGTACCTTACTTATCTTTACTTATTTACTGCAATATTCTTGGCTCCACTTGCTTCTATGTTTCTGCTGAGTTCTAAGGAAGACTTCCCCGAGTACTAAAATGTGGCTGCAGTCTACAGCAACACTACAATAAGTGCACTGATCTCATCTGCAAAATGGCTGCACGAGTCCTATACTTCATGTCTGTGGCCCACAATGTTTAAAAGGAGATCAATCCCTATGTTTAAGATTCAAAGGGAAAACATCCATTTCCTTTGTAAATTCGTTCCACCTGAAACCAACCGATATGTCCAAGGGAAGCCATGGTAATAGCAATTTGTCCTGGGCCTAGATTAAATAAAAATCGGTGTAGCAAGTGGGCTAATTTACATATTCCAATCAAGAGGCTGGCCTTAAATCTGGATTTAAATTTATAAAACCTCCGAATTTTCAGAGGCAGTCAGAAGATGGAAGACTGTAGGAATTCGGGTATATGAATGAAGCATTCATAAGCACACTTCTCTTTCTACAGATTTCATTTCTGTATGAATAGCCTAACATTTTCTCAAATGTGAGTTCTCACATTGTGCAGGCACAATATGCACTTTTAGCTTGATATCAAGAGCGCCAGACTTATAGTAGCCCAGACTCCAGCTCAGCCACTAATGATCTGCAGGATGTTCAGTAAGTCACATCTGCTCCCTGGGCATCGGTGTTGTCCCCTGTAAGAGAGGAGGCTGAGATAGGTGAATTCAAAATTCCCATTAGCTTCTTGGGTCTCCATGATAACAATACATTTTCTTTATAAATGGGCAAGATGTCCGTTAAGCAATCTCTCAACTTCTGTTCTGAAAATTACACAAAATAACCCCGTCTCCTTTTATCTTTCCTCACTGGGACTATTTTCTATTCCTTTAATCTTTTTGTTGATATTCTATGGACCTTCTTCAATTTCTCCACATCCCATTCTCTATATGAAATTTCTAACTGGAAAAAAAATCAGACAGAAATATCAATAATGTCTCCTAAGTCAGGAAGGCTGTATTAAAAAAAAAAATGTGCCTTTGTGTTTAGGATTATTTTGTTTTTGCAAATTCCAATCTTAGACAATTTTAGAAAAAGGTTAATATATATTAAATTTATATATGCAAACTTTCATATATACATTAAACTTTTATAAACATATATGCATATATATACAATTTTATATACATATATTTATATATAGTACATATATGTATTTGTATACATTTTATATACACATATGTATATGCATATATGAATGTAAAGTTATTTTATGTATTGTAAAATTTAAACCCAATGAAGTGTACAATTCTTATTATACATTCACTGAAATTTAATATGCATCTACCTGTATAACCTGAAGCTTTATGAAAAAAATAGAAACTTAACATCATTCCAAAATGTCTCTCAGGCTTCTTCCAAGTCAATCACCCCTCCTATGGTCACAGAAAGAACAGTCACTACAAATTTTCCTACTGTGGGTTAAATCTGACAGTTGTAGAAAATAAATAAATAGGATCATGTGGCCATTTTCCACTTACAAATAGACCATTCCAAAGACTTCCTCTGGAATGTAACCCTTTATTTTAGCCTTCTTTTAAACTCTACCCCCATTTTCCTGAGTAAAAATCTTATACCCTCCAAAAAAATAAGATCATATAATATGTGCTCTTTTGCATGAAAGACTACAGTTAAAATTTGATTCACTCTATTTGTGACTGTATGTCGATTTCTGGATTCTCTATTCAGTTTTACAAATTTATATGCTGGTTTTTAGCCAATACTATACTGCCTTGATTCCTGCAAGTTTATATTGTCTTAAAACCAGTTAGTTGATTTTTTTTCTAACTCAACATTTTTTTCAAGCTTATTTTGGCTCTAAGTTTCTTTACCTTCCACATATATTTTAGAACATACTTATTGATAAGTACAAAGAAAAAATTTGGTTGGAATTGCTTTGAATCTATAGGTAATTGTTCAGAGAACTGGTATCTTAGCGGTATTTAGCTTACTACTTAACCTTTCTTTAATATTTTTTTTCTTTTTACAAGAAATGTCTTCTGGCTTCTCTAGTAGCTTTGTTGCACAAAGACAAAAGCCAAGATTTAAAATTGAATCACTAAACCCGTAGTGATGGTGCATACTTGTAATCCCAGAATTCTGAAGGCTGAGACAGGAGGATCACGGTTCAAAGACAGCCTCAGGTACTAATCAGTGAGGCCCTTTGCAACTCAAAGAGACCTTGTTTTAAAATAAAGAATAAAAATAGGGCTGGGGGTATAGCTCGAAGGTAGAATTCCCCTGGGTTCTATCCCCAGTACCTCAAATTAATTAATTAGTTAATTAATCAAATTGAAGCACTAAACTTTGGAAGAGAAGTAATAAATCCAGAAGTTTTGAGGGATTTCCATCTAAGGAAAAATGATGGAAATTAAAAGTAATCTCGCTGGGCGTGGTGGCACACACTTGTAATCCCCGCGCTTGGGAGCCAGAGAAAGGAGGATTGTGCTGGTTCAGAGCCAGCCTCTCTGGCTTAAGAGACCCTGTTTCCAAATAAAATAATATAAAATAGGTCTGGGAGTGTAACCTGGAGGTAGAAGGGCTTCCAGGAACCCCAGTACCACCAAAAATCAAAAAGTAATCTCAATACAGTTTGTTAACTGAGACTGTCAAACTCAGAGAGTGAAGGATCATAGGTTTTCTTTAATGTATGCAGAATAGGAAATAATTGGGATACAAAAGAGACTGCAGATGATGAGGAGAAACCTCAGGGAAGCCAGGGAGTAGATATAAGGGTAGGGGTGGAGGAAGGCTTAGGTTCAGTAATAGAAATAGTACCATAGACTATGTGCATACTTGTGAATATACCAACATCAATCTGGGTATTCTGTATTGGGAGGGAAGAAATTGGAGAGAGGGGACACCAAGAGTGTGTACAGGTATGTCATTGTCAACATGATTTGCACTGTGACATGAGACTATAGCACCAATAAAAGCACACGAAAAAAAAAAAGTATTCTCAAAACACAAAATTCTAAGTTTCAAGATTCAACTGGGCTGGGCGTGGTAGAGCAAGCTTGTAATCCCCAAGCTTGAGAGGCGGAGACAGGAGTATCACGCAGGTTCGAAGTCAGCCTTGCTGGCTTAAGAGACCCTGTTTCCAAATATATATATGTGTGTGTGTGTGTGTGTGTGTGTGTGTGTGTGTGTGTGTGTGTGTATTAGAATACGTTTGGGAGTGTAGCCCAGAGATAGAAGGGTTTCCAGGAACCCCAGTACCACCACAAAGATTTAACTGTTGGATTGACACCAAGATTAAAAAAAAAAAAAAAAAAAAAAGATGCCAGGGAGGAATCACTAAGAATCATTTTCATTTTAATCTTCAAACTGATCAATTCTAGCCAAAATAAATTATGGAAATATAAGGTATACAAGATCCATGCATTAAGGAGTTTGCAGGAGCTTATCACATTGAATTTATTTTATTCTGTTTTATTTTTGCAGTACTGGGGTATTCTACCTCCAAGCTACAGCCCCAGCCCTAGTTTTTATTCTTTATTTTGAAACATTATCTCACTGAGTAGTAGCTGAGGGCCTCACTGAGTAGTAGCTGCAGCTGTTCATGAACCGTGATCCTCTTGTCTCAGCTTCCCAAATGCTGGGGTTACAAGCATGCACCACCATGCCCAGCTGAATTAATTTATTTTGTTTATTAAACTTAATAAACAGGTAACTCTTATCTGGAACAAAAACTCTCAACATGTGAAATACTTTTGCAGATCACCCAACAAGCAGTTAAGTACAACAAACACATTTTTGATGCATACTGAATCTTTTTCCAGAGTAGTTACGTTACTGGGGTCACCATCATGTGCTGCAGATGTTTAAGGGAAGAGTAATGAGTTCAAAATAAGAGATGATGAAACAAACATTATTTCATTTAGGTTTCACAACTTTATGAGATAGTTCCTGTAATTAGCCCTAGCTTATAATGATAAAATGGAAGCAAAAGAAAGTTAAGGAATCATCCAACATGATAAGCCCCCACACCTAGTAAGCAAATCTAATATTTATACTCAGATTAATTTCAGAAGGCAAGCATCTGATTCATGGTAAATATGAAATCAATTATGGTAAATATGCAGAGAATGAGGGACCAACTGATGAAAATTAGGTTGAAGTGCAGGTAGAACCAAGCTTGCCATGGCTTGGTAGATTTTGTAAGTGTCCTTCCTACCCAAGTTATGAGAATCTATTTGTAGATATGGGTGCAAGTAGGAAGGGTGATGTTGTCATGAGAGAAAAACTTGATTTCTTGAAGGGTCTGAAGAGTTCCCAGAGGGAAAACCACCTAAGCACACACAGAGTCATTTGGGCTTATATGACAGAAAATAAATTCAGATAGAGGTGTATTTAGGAAAGTAGTAAATTCAAAATAATGTATAGGCTATCTCAAGAGAGAGACTCACTCTTTATAAGAAATATGATGAAGGGAGGGTTTGGGAAAGTATGTGAGGATGACCTCAGTCGGGTGTCTGGTCATTCTGAGGGTCCTCAGGCTGGATGAGGTCTTCATTATCTGATCAACAGATAAGCTAGAGTTTCCTAAATTACAGTTTTTTTCAATACATTGTATCTGTATTGTTAACTATGCAAAGGCAGTTATTGTTTTTGTTGTTGTTGTTGTTGTTGTTGTTGTTGTTGTTGTTGTTGACTTTACCAAAGACCTATGATTTCCCAGGAATTTGGGGTAGGAAACTTTAGCAGTAGGTTCTTGTAATAAGGTTATATTTTAATTTTCCTTCCTATTTGTCTCCTGTCTACCTATTTCTTCTATCCTACACCCATGTGAAAAGACTGGAGATGGTCCAAAGAGCTACAATGAAAACCAAAAAAGAGCCTGTGACATTCGGTGCCAACTAGAGTTGAAACATAGGTAAAAGAGATGGATTTAAAGGCTCTTTAGCAAGAACTCTAAGAAGAAAATATATGAAGAGGGTAAGTGTAACAAGTCCTTCAAACAGTTTTATTTACTGAGAGATATTACCCTGTATGGATAAAAGAAAATGAACCTTGGAAATAAATTCAGAAAGTCAAATGGGCTAGTATACAGCTTGTTGTAGCAGAGCGGTACCAAGGTGATGTGGTAAAGTGAGAAGAGCTTTCAGCTTGAATCTCAGGTCTGCACTTACCATCCCAGGTAATTTTGGGGCCAGTTGTTTTTCTTTACTAAAACTCTGTTTCTCATGGAAAAACTCAGTACCCAAATTATTAATAACTTAGAAAGGTTTGGATAAAAAATAACACTATAAGTGTGAAAGAGGCATAAAGTTTCATAGATGTGGAAATGCCACTAGTATAGCTATCAATTTGGCATATTAGAGCCCTTCTTCCCCACAATCCATCCCAAATACTGAAAATACCCAAATATTGAAGTAAAGGCATGGTTTGACCTTTGAGGCAGATAGGAACACTTATTAATCAGTCACCAATAGAAGAAGTAAAAGGAGAAGGAAGGAGGACGAGCAAGAGGAAGAGGCTATATATTTCCTTCTACACTATGCTCCTGGAGCCTACTGCTGATCTCTGAGAGAAGATGCAGGAAACTTTGGAGAAGAAGCCTGCTTTCTAGAGTGCAACAAATTGGAGTACACAATTGTCTATGATGCATCTACACAAAATAATTTTTCTTTAGATTTTAAATTGTGGAACCTAATTTCAGGCCAAGAATTGGGCTATCCGAAGAGAAGACCATACCATAGTAAATAAGTCTTGAGAACCAAGTTAGCTGTTCATTCATGATAGCAATGGAAGATTTTTTTTTAATTAGGAGTAAGAGTATCTGGATACTAAGATATAGGGAAAAGTGCAGGGGTTGGTGGAACATGCTTATAATTCTAGTACTTGGGAGGCTGAGACAGGAGGATAGCAGGTTTGAGTTGAGCCTCAGCAATTTATCAAGACCCTCAGAAACTTAGCCAGAACCTGTTTCAAAATAAAAAGAAACCTCCACTGCAAGAAAAGTAATGAAATGAAAGGAAAAAAATTAATGAAATAAGGAGATAAAAGATGTGATTCAGGTTATATCTGATTCTGTGATTAATAGCCTGCTAATTTTCATCATTTCTTGCAAAGATAGTTTTCCCTAAGTTCCTTTGCTAACCCAAATCAAGTGGGTTATGAATTATTTCAGACTGATATATGGAAATTTGCACTGACTTAATGAACATGAAGGGGAAATTAAGGGTTTTCAAAGGCAAGATGCAGTGCAGTAGATTTTCCAGGGAAAGAGGTAACTTGGTATGTGGCACTGTCCTGGATCGTTCCAGATCTCTGATGTTAAAAAGAAATTTTATAACCTCCTGTGCCAGTCCGGGTACCTAGGATCATTATAATAGATCAATATAACTTTTGAGTGTCTCTCTATTTCGTGCAGAGAGCTGGTCTAGCTCTTACAAAAAATATATGGATTTTAAAAGTTAATATTTAGTAAGTTGAGTTCATATGGCTTTAATTTAATAAAAGAACTATTAGAAATAACAAAGTTAATGGGTGAGCCTCACTTTTTCCAAAACTTTATAATAATACATATGCATATTTCTCATCCTGAAATATACTATCAGAACATAAGAAACCTCCAGAGGCAGATATGATGTCCGGGAGTTCAGCATTGCATTGGGGAAATATAATTGACAAGGAGAATGTTCCAGACATAAAGTCAGGATAGATAAAGAAAGTATAGATAGGAAATAAACTGCTGAGCATGATAATAGAATATTTGAAGTGGTCCATTTCTATCTACATTTGAAATATTTTTGGTCAGAAAGTGTTGGGATCTAAATCAATAGAGGTCTTCAGGAATAGTTACCTAAGATATAGGGAAAAACGACTTCAGACATACCACATGCTTCTATGATCGGATGTGTGTGGCTTTTCCCCATATAGTAAGTGATTTCTCAGTAGCACATGCCAACAGGGGCCCTACAATTTAAATCAATTTAGATATTATCTACCTCAAGAGAGTATCTGATCCCACAGATTGAGAGCTCACTTCCGCAAAACCCGCCTCCCCAACTGCAGATGCCAATCTGAGTTCCAACTTATGACCCATGCCTCTAACCAACTATTCAGAGGTATATTGGGATTCCCACAACCTTCCTCCATTAAGGTTTGATAAATTTTATGAAGTAGTTCATAGTATTCCGGAACACACGTTTACCAGGCATTATCATGGATAGTAGAAAGAACACACATGAATAGCCGGCTGAAGAGATGCACAGGGTAAGGTCTGGAAGGGCCCTGAGTGCATGAGCTTCCCTTCCTGGGGAGCTAGGTTATAGCACCTGCCTTCCTGGGAAATATACCACCTGCCAGGCATGTGAACTTGTTTTCACCTACCCGGAAGATCTGCAACCTGGGTCCTTGGAGGGTTTTATGGAGGCTTCATTATGTAGTCAAGATTGATTAAATCCTTGGCCACTGATGATGAACTCAACCTTCAGCCCCTCTCCCCACCTGCTAAGCACCTCATAATATAAACTCAGATGTGGGTGGTGGAAAGGGAATCTTGTTATGAATAAAAAAAAAGAAGAAAAACCACGTAGCTCTCACCTTCAGGGCTCCAGAGCTGCTCTAGAAAAGACACAGTTTAACAGAAGACAATCTCATGCTCTCGTTACTCTGGAACTACAAGGGTTTTAGGGGCTGTGAGTAAAAATGATATGAATAGAAACTAAAATATATACAGTCATCTGTTGGTACACAAGGGTCTTATTCCAGAACTCTCATGGATACTAAATTTCTCTGACTCTCAAGGCCCTTATCTAAAATGGCAAAGTATTTCATGCAACCTCTACAATCTTTCCTTACACTTTAAATAATCTCTAGATTACTGATAATACCCAATACAATCAATCCTATGTAAATAGTTGTTATACTGCATTGCCTAGGTAATAATAACAATAAAAATGGCAATAAAAATTGGTTACATATACAATTATGTTTAATATTTTTATTTGTGTTTGTATAAATACATGGGAGTGGAACCCACCAATAATGAAGGACAAACTATTTCACAGTATCTCAGCCCCATACTGGAATATGCCAGCCTGGGAAGGTAGCACCTGCTGATAGAACTCTGAGACATTCAGCCTGAGTGACTGAGAATCATATGTGGTACAGTTCTGATGGAAATATGCCCACTCCGAGAGAAGGAACAGATTTGGGAAAAAATATTACATGATTCTTCAGAGAGACTATGTTTAAAATGGCAGGTCAATGTGTCCATTTGGCAGTTATAAATGCAAGGCTAAAGTTTAAACAATGAGGAGGATTATAAAGCTGGATATCTGTAGCACTCCCCACAGGAATAAGGAGATCTCATTCTGTTTACCTTTGTTGACTGAACTCCCTCCTCTGCTGAGTCCAAGACACATGCAACCCAAAGCTCCAGAAACATTGCACCTCAAGTCTTCAAGCATTTTATGCTGTCTAGTACGCCCTTTTCCTTTCTCATGGTTTCTCTTTATTTAAGATGGACGGGTCTTGCCTAACTTCCTAACAAACGCCTATCAAACATATAATCATGTTTAAATACGTGGCTTCCTCTAAAGAATTCCTGGCTGATTCTAGTTCATTTTTCTTCTCAGTTTTTACATCACTCTGTACACAGTGGGATCAATGCCTTCTTGGAGCATTTGAATGATTTGCTGTTGTGTATACTTCCCCAGAAGGCTCAATGTACAGTGAAAGAAACACAGAGTCCCAGTACTGTTATCTGTTCATCCCTGGGGCCAAGTGATGCCTGGAATATAGTCTTTGCTTGAAAACTTACTCAAATTTTTTTTTGTTTTTTTTGTTGTTGTTGTTGTTGTTTTTTAGCTACTGACAATTTTCTGCAAATAGTATTACAAGTAAGTAAAATGTCAAAGGAAACGAGCCTAGGAAAAGAAAGATGAGAAATAGATTGATCAAAACCAGGAAAAAGAGAAAAATCCAAAGCGAACCAGCATCTCAGCTAGTAAATAACTCAGAATCACATAGGCTATACTTTCGCCTAACACACACTTTGACCCCACATCAGATGTTTGTTTTAATCTCATTTCCCTTTGGGGGTTTCTTATGTCAATTAGACTGAGAGAAAATTCATGCTTGCTATTTTTTAAAAATATTAAGCTGTAGCTATGGGAGGTGGCACATGCCTGTAATCCCAGGACTTAGGAGGCTTTGACAAGAGGATCACAGGTGTAAGGTCCACACATGGTAGCTTAGCAAGACCCTCTGTTTCAAAATAAAAAATAAAAGAGAGTTGAAAAAGTAAGTCAGAAGTAGAATGCCCCCAAGTTCAATCCCCAGAATCACACACACACAAATTTTAAGTTGTAAGATATATCTTATTACTAATATGTGCAATGTTTTTCTCTTATTTTACCCTAGAATCTCAGCAAGATCCCTGCCACGTTAAAATGACTCTGACAAATGAATCAGGCAAATAGACATGTAAATAGCATGAAAAAAGAGCTCATGTCACTGTTTTAAGATTTGAATTTCATTATTAATTTAAGTATTTATTAAAGTATTTTGTTAATATAGCTTAAAATATAAAAAACTTTGGTAACATTGATGAAATTGTTCATTTAATTACTATACACTTAGGATTTAGTAATGGAAAAGGATCAAACCTATAACAGAGATTTTATTTAGTTAAAAATATTCTTAATATCATAGCATTAAATTATAGACTTGCCATTATTATTCATATTTATTCAAGAGAAGTAATTTGATATCTTACAAAATAAGCCAATACATGGTATAACCTCTTGCAGTCTAATTTTTCATGGATGAGATCTTGCATACTTAATATCCTTGGAGGTTATATTTTAACATAGTCTAATTACCACTTTCCCTTTATTTCTATTCCGTTTGACACAGCCACTTTGCCTAAAATAATTTAATAGTCTTATGAATGAGACAGTGTTAAAACTAGCCTATAACGTCAATTGCCTTTGCTTATGCCAACAACTCTAGAAAATTAGCATACTAGAATGTGAGAACAAATGGTCCTTGGAGGGAAGTGGAAAATATTATTTGCAACTTTTATACAATTTCTGAAGAATTTTAAACATTTCTAGTGTGAACACCATATATCTGAACTAAAAATCACACTCTTTGGTAGTCTAGTTAATATGAATTAAAAACAGATCTTTTAAACCCTTTCTCTTTTATGGCATCCTTGGGCTGCTTGCTGCCTGAGTAGAACCAAATGCATTGGAATAGATAGGGACAGGCTTTAGTGAACATCACGGGGCATTTCTGCCGTCTGTGATGCCTCTACACAGACTCACAGATAGCTGATCTTTGCACATGGGAGGTGATAAAGACAATACTTGGAGGTTCTTGCTTATACCTAAACTCTAATGCTGACCCTTAGCAGGTTGTGCTACTTATGTTACTTTTTCTTAGCCTCCGTTTTCCAAATTCTACAACGGATAATACTAGATCTAACACCTAAGTTGTCAGATCTCCAGAATAAAATGAGTCAAATTAGTACTTCACTCTGGCATATTATATGGTAACAATTCAAATGTTATCACTTGTTTAATATGCTATTGGTTTGAATTCTGTATAATTATTCATTTATTCCCATGTCAATGATACTTTTTGAATCCTTAGGGAGTATTACTTAATAGGACTGAATAGATGCTAAGAATCTATTAATTTGGGGGTCATATTGAGACTTTATAAAAAAGCCAATATAGTTTATAACATTAGACATAAACACGATCCACAATGTTTCTGTTTTTCTAAGTTTTATTTTATTTTTTTTATTTTTATTTTATTTTATTTTATTTTATTTTATTTTGGTACTGGGGTTCCTGGAAGCCCTTCTACCTCTGGGCTGCACTCCCAGACCTATTTTTATATTTTTATTTGGAAACAGGGTCTCCTAAGCCAGCGCGCGCGGCTGGCTTCGAACCTGCGCGATCCTCCTGTCTCTGCCTCCCAAGCGCGGGGATTACAAGCGTGCGCCACCATGCCCGGCTGTTTTTCTAAGTTTTAGATCTGACACTAGTATTGATGTTTCTTAAAATGATAGCCAGTTACATTACCATAAGACATGTATGTATCAAGACACTTTGGAGCAATGTAATAAACACAGAAGGGAAAAAAAGTAAAAGAAACATATGGTCCTAGTCACTACTTTTCATTTCATAGTTAACTATCTTGTTGGGGAAAAAGTTGTAATCTGAAATGGGCCCAAACCACCAGAAATAACTATTCACAAGATCATGCTTGTGAAACACTGAACATTTATAAAGGATATTTATCCTGTAATTCTCAAGATTGTCTTGTCGATAGACTTTTCTTAGCTGAGAGTAGATTCAACCACCGGTAAATGTGGGCAACACTCAAAACTGGCCAAAAAATATTAATGTGCAAATTTAATATTTTGGTCTCTATCATTTGCCATTAAATAGAAACATTGGTGTCACTTCTGCACAGAGGCTTCACTGTGTTAATGGAGGAAAACAGAGCTGCAATCCTTAATGTCCTCAGAAAGCAACCCTGATGAAATAAATCAAAATATACATTTCTTCTTCTCATAGCCGGACTCTAATCTACTCATGGGCTGACTTTAATACTCATTCTAAGATCCTCAAATCTGATTGATGATGTCTTTGAGCACTTCGGAAAAGGATAATCAACCACAGAGGCCAGCTTGAAGCTGAGCTGAATTTTAAAGCCTAAATTTGTGATGTGTTTTGATTTATACTTGCTGAAAGGCTTCAGAAATTCAGAATGCATATGTATGTGTTATCGTTTATAGGCTTAAAACGTAATTTTCATTACATAAAATATTTTGTTTCTGGGGCTCTCCTGACCCACCACCTGACCTTTGGTAAAACTTCATAGAAATCAGGTATGGTGATACATGCCTGAAATTTCAGCACTTGAGAGGCTGAGACAGGAGGCTCACAGAGTTGAGACCCTCAGCAACTTAGTGAAATCTTGTTTTAGGATAAAAAATAAAAAGAGCTGGGTGTGTGTCTTGAAATCAGAATGCCTTTAGATTTCATGGCTGGTCCCAAAAAATAAAAAAAAATCAGATGAGGATTATGATCACCTCGTGTCATCACTGAACACATTTTTCCTCAACAAAAACTACATTTTATATTTTACTAATAGCATTTGTATATACTTTATTGGCAATCATTAGCCAAACTGTAATTATCAAAATATATTTGGCGATTCCTTGGAAAGCACTACTATGATATTCAACACAGGAGTTTCTAAAATTTCTATGAAATAAAAGCCATTATGAAATACCTATCACATAATATATGTGGAGGTGAAGAAAGCAGAGGATATTAAGCTTATTTTGAGGGGCTTGATTAAAGACAACAGAATGTCATATGTTAGGATATTACAATTACAATTTCAAACTCTTTTACCTTGCTCCTAGCACATTCAGTACACAGTAATTGAGAAATCCTGCCTATTGTATGTTTGCGTAACAACATATAATTTACCTTTCTGGAGAACATGCTAGACATGTATAATTACCAAATTTTATTTTCCTTACGAGCTTATTATCTCTGGTTAGGAAAATCAGACAAATAAGTGGCCTGATGCTTACTTTCAGCTACCTGAAAGACGATTTGGGAAGAAAATTGTTTTCTACAGAGACATTAATGTTATCTGATGACAGGGTAAAAAAACGAGAATTACTCTACAGGGAACTCCGGATTGAAGTCTGTAGTTATCGCAGCTCTTATTAGGTGCATAAGAGGACTAATGAGTTTGTTTCTAAGCTGCCTCATTCTCCCAAGAACGGTGATTCACCCCATCACTAATAGAAGGCAGGATCGAGAAGGCACAGATGGGTGCCACAAGAGCCTCCTGTGTCCTGCTTTGGTCTACTATGTGTGTCCCAGTCACACATCAAGGAAAAATTATTGATACAAAATGTTTCCCATAACTACTGAAATGTCTGCCTCACACAGGTCAGAGATGGCACTGAAGTGCTCTAATGCCCTTCTCCTGAATGACTCTGGGATTGTTGTCATCACTCTGCTCTTGGCAATCATGATGTTGTCTTTAAAAAATACTACACTTTTAGCATCAATAGAAACTTTAAAAAGTAATTGTCAAATGAAAAACACTGTTATTAAATAACAACTGGAGCCTTCAGATCATTCAGAATTTTCTATTCTTGAACATTATTTTCTAGTTTCCAAATCCTCACTATAGAAAAAGTAGCTATACTGGTCTTCTTTGTTTAACTGGATTAAGAATATCACCTAAACTTATATTGGGCATAAAATATTTAAAGGGTGTACCTGACCTGCTCATAATATCCAGCAGCAATTAATTCAACTCGAGGAGAAAAACAAAATATAGATTTATTATTTTGTGATAACATAGATATGTTTAAAATGTAAGATACAAGCTGAGTGAAGTAGTCCCAGTAAGTGGAAGGTTTAGACTGGAAGATCACAGGTTTGAGGACAGTGTCAGCAATATAGTGAAGCTTTCAGCAACCTCTAAGACCTGTTTCCAAACAATGAAAAAGGGCTTGGGGTGTATGGCTCAGAGGTAGAATGCCTCTGGGTTCAATACTGGGAATTCACCATATGTTTGACAGGGTGGTACTGGAGATGAGCCCAGGGGTATTCTGCCTCTGAGCTACACTCCCAGCTTTTTTTTTTTTTTTATAATGATAGTAAATGTTTATGTCCTAAATATGGGTGCGCCCACATTTGTAAAACAAACCCTTCAGGACATCAGATCTCAAATAGACTCAAATACAATAATATTGGGAGACATCAACACACCTCTTACACCACTAGATTGATCTTCAAGGCAAAAGTTGAGTAGACTCTTCAGAACTAAAGAAAACTATAAACCAAATGGACCTAATAGACATATACAGAATATTTTTTTAATTTTTTTATATTTTATTTTATTTTATTTTTTTATTGGTGCACTGTATTCATACATCATAGTGGGATACAAACTTTTGTAGACATACATGCACACATCTCCCAGTCAGCCCCCACCCGATCCCCACCCCATTCTCTCAATTTTACTTTTTTTTTTTTTAATTACAAACAGGATCTCTTTAGGTTGCTGAGGCTATTCTCAAACCTGTGATCCTCCTTTCTTAGCCTCTGAAGCACTGGTATTACAGGAATTACAGGAATGTGCCCCCACACCTGGCTAAAATAAGGTTTTATTTGTTAAGAAAATTGAGTCAAGTTTCTGTGCTTAGATACTTGTGATGGTAAAAGTGGGTATTTTGCTCATCCTTATGTTTTTTCCATCTTCTGTCAATGAATATATTAGAGGTGTTACAGAATGGAAATAAAATTGCCATGTAAAACAAACAGCTTGTTCCATCAAAGCTCTTAAGTCTTTAGGTTGAAAGTAATCTTAGAAATAAACAGCTAATATTATACTCAGGGAAGGCCTTTCTAAATTTTTTTTTCTTATTTCTAAGAAAAACATAGGACATTAAATAGTCTATGCTAACTTTAGGTCCTTTTTATTACTTACAGATATCTCTATCCCTTTATACTAACCTAAAACTCACCTATAATTCTCATTCACATTTTTGCCCCCCGGATCCTGTGCGGAATCCGTCCTACAGAAGTCAGTCTCATTCAGACTCAATCAAAACCTCAGTCTCTTCAAAACTCTGCTTACTTCCCCAGGTTGCCATGTTCGCCCTGTCCTCTTACAAAGAATGGCCCAGAGAAGACCATCCATCCTTCAAGACTCTTCTGTGCTCCTAGCAGTCCTGACCTCATTAGACATCCTTAGCTCACAGTTATTCTATGAAGTTTAATTGACAAAAAAAAATAATAATTCAGAATTCACAGTGTCAGGGCTGAACATGTAAAACTGATAAACTCTCTCCTGGTTCCAGATTAACAAAGACTTGAACATGAATGTTCTTAATTACAATGGTGAAAGGCAAGGCACTTTCTCATCCCTTTCCTATGACTTTTTGTATCCTCTGATCCCAGGAGGACATTTTAGTTGGTTTTAATCCCTATACAGAAACTTTCTTTGTTACTCTGGGTTTCGCTGAAGGTGGCATTTCTTCTGTTTTTTTTTGTTTGTTTGTTTGCTTGTTTGTTTTTGGTACTGGGGACTGAACCCAAGGACATTCTATCTCCACGCTTTCCCCCTCCCAAGCTCAATTTTATTATTTGTTTTGCTTTGAAAAGGAGTCTTGTTAGGTTACTGATAGTCTCACTCATTGCTGAGACTGTCCTCAACCCGGCGATTTCCTGTCTCAACCTCTGAAGTAATGGGCTTACAGGCATGTACTACCATACCAGACTCAATTCACATTTCTAAAGCAAGAAAAGAGAAATTCTCCTTCCCTCTCACCTATACATGCTAAGCATCATTATCATCACCACCATCATCTCCACATGACCACTACTCTCACTTATTCATCTATTTAGCAGATATTTATGACCACTGCTTAACAAGTAATATCCAAACCTGACAGTGTTTCTAGAGATGTGTTATTCTCCTTATAATAATAAAGAAGAGGCCTAGAGAATCAATGCCATCTAATGTCACACAGCTGGTAAGTAGGACAGCAACTCAATACCAGGCCAGAAGCCTGACTCTGGGTCCCATTGAATCAGGTCTACCCGAGTCCCAAGAAAATCAAACCAAAGAGTAAAAGTGATGTGGAGAGGAATTTTAATCTGTTAAGTTATACCAAGAAGACAACCTCAAGAACTTAGCAAGACCCTGTATCATAATAAAAAATATAAAAGGACTGGGGGGTGTAAATTGGAGGTAGGATAACTCTGGATATAAACCCAGGACTTGCCCCCCCCCCACAAAAGACCAAGTCCAAAACGCTGTCTTTAGAGGTTCCGCCATGAGTTTCAGGTCTAAGTAGAGGAAGAACTGGGGCAGGGAGCAAGAGGTCTCCATAATTAAGTATTCTCGGTCAGGCTATGGTTTGGTTAATCATTTTCTCAAGTCTGGTTCTATGGAATAGCTCGAAAGAAGTTCTATCTCTTGAGGGGATAATTTAGTTTCAACTGTGAGAGGACTGCTCCTAAAGGAGAGCCTTAGTCCCCATCATGGGGTGATTGCTGCTGCGTGGGGGCAGTCTCATCATGGGAAGACTGACCTGCAAGGCTCTGCAAGGGCAGTAACTAGACACTAGACATTTCTAGGCCCCACTGTAGGGGGTCTGGAACAGGAGAGCAAGGAAATATGCTATAGAAAATACCTTACTCCTCTTGGGAACTGAAAGGGGAAGATTACCAGCTGGATGGGGGCTCCTTAAATGTTAACAAGCCTACATTCAGAGCTGAGTAGAAATCTGACCCAATATTTAAGGTAATAAAGAAACAGGTACAAAATAAGGCAGAGATATGAAACTCTTTATCCTATATTCAGTTACCCATAAACCATCTACATACCCATGTAAAGAGTCAGTGGCTTTCCTTTTTTGCAAAAGTAGCCTTTCATCCCCGTTAAAATACAACTATTTGCAACGTATATTTCCATCAGTTACCAGAGTTCTTGTCATTATATATCTTTATCAAAACTTTATATTGCCAGACTTTGTAATCTTTTGCAGTCTAGAAGGTCCCTCCTCTTTCTTCATACATTAAGAAAAAATCTTAGTTGAGTCATTTCTAAAACTCGTGGTGGTTTTCTTCCTAGCATGTGAAAGGCTTAGGATATTAAGAAAGCCATTTTTTTCTATTATGCCAGCTCCTCTTTTATTATAGCTTTTCTCACATCTATCGCTTTATTGTTTTGCTTTATTCTTCCCCCCAAAGAAGAAAAAGGCCTGGGGAGTCTCCCTCACATATCCACAAACACTCCCATAGTACTGCTTCCTGTTTATAACTGTTTCCTCCTCTATGGAAGGAGCAGGCTAGTAGATCACATTTATCTTTCCTCCCTGTCACACAAATTCCACCAACACAGGCTTCTCCCTCTCATTCACACATTCAGGGCATGCACACGGCAGGTGCCTCGGGACTGACAAATTCTGGGTTTTGATTTCTTAGCGCCCTAAATATTCAGTGTTACCCAGTGGGGGGAAAAGTATAGTTTGAAAACAGCAGATCCTAAAGAGACCTAGATATAAGAACAGACAGAAAATCAGATAGGAACTTGCAATGTAATATACTGACATTCTAGGGAAAAAAATTTGCCCTGAATATATATGGACATCGTGTTATGATTCCAAGAGTTGATGATACTTCTACCCACAATACCACTGAGGATTTACCTAAAACACTTTCTCCAGCTCACCTCGATAATGCCTGTCATCCTTTGCCTTTTTTAAAAATATTTTCCATTTAAGCCACTTAGTCAAATACCTCACGATGTTCAACAGCAAAGGTATTAAAGTCATTTCTTATTTTAGTTAGTGTCATTTTTTATTTTTTATTTTTTTGCACTCTATTCCTTTTCTAAAGGCTTCCCTGTAATGTACCTTAAGCAAATCAAAGGAGTATTTTGGATGCGATTTTTTACCCTAAGAAGTTCTGCGTCTTACTGTGACACTTTAAGGGTCACTGGTGAACAGCATTGATGGTATTCTATGCATGAAAGAGCATTCACTGAACACATTCTTTGTTTCCCAGAAAACATCAAAGATGCGACACTACCAAGTATCCTGTACTCTGGGCTGTCTGAATCAGTGTGATGCTCTTATATTCAGGAGAAATATCTGTAATTGAACAATCTATTTATAAGTAGCATCACATATTCTGCTTACTTTCAGTTTGTCCTTTATATAACCTTTACGGAGCTTTGTGTGCTAGATAACACTTCCATATCACCATCACGACTCTCTGCATGCTGCTCTGACCCTCGGTCTCCTGGGTTCTAACCAGTTACCCCATTTTCTCCTGCCCTGATGAAAGAGGTCAAAGTATTCCAACCAGTGGCAAGTCAACATCTGTCAGCCAGCCATCTGTAAAACCATTGTGGATACCTATGTGCCTATTATCCAGGAAAGTGTCCTTTCCAACATGAGAGCCTTTATTTCTTTCCAGAATTAGAAAAGGTGCCATTGACTATATAGGCTTTACAGGTGACTGTTATTTAGTTGGAGAGTAAATGAGAGTATTTTTCTGTAGCCAGGAAAATCTGCATTGGAGAATTTCTGCACCCTAGCCTTGGACAAGTCACACAGAAAGAGGATGGAAGGAAAGAAGGAAAGAAGGAAGGAAGGAAGGAAGGAAGGAAGGAAGGGAGGAAGGAAGGAAGGAAGGAAAAGAAAGGCAAAAAGGAAGCATATGGTAGTAACAAATACTGTTCCATAGCCTAGTATTAAGGATGGGATCTCAAATGTAAATTACTAGGAATAGTCTGTGTGGCATGTAAACTAGTCACTATTTGAGATTGCTTCACTTATTATTACTAGCAGAAGTAGCAGTTTGCCAGGTATGGTGGCGCATGTTTGTAATCCCAGCATTTGAGAGGCTGAGAAAGGAGGACTGTGGTTCAGACAGCCTCAGCTACTTAGTGAGGCCCTTTGCAATTCAGTGAGAACCTGTTTCAAAATAAAGTACAAAAAATAGAGCTGGGAGTGTAGCTCAGAGGTAGAATGCTCCTGGGTTCTATCCCCAGTACCGAAAAAAAAATACATAAATAAAAATAGTAGTAGTTACATCAGCAGATAGGCAGCTGTAGTAGTTTGATGGCTATTAGGAAGACCACTTTAATGCTCTAGGATTCTCTGAGTGTACCTATCATACTCCTTGATGAGATTTTATTTACAACATAGATATTTTTAGCTGTAGTGGTCATTCTGCTACTTTTGTACTATTCCTTGGTTATGCAAAATTAAACCTGAAGGGCTCTTCATAAAAACAATTGTCTTCCCACCACCAGTTAGAGGGACAGAATTAACTCAAAATCATTTGTAGTCATGATGACGATTATTCCAAGACAGAACCCAATGTTTTTGCCTGCCCTCCAATCATGACCACTCGTTCTTGTCCCCTCAGTGACTTCCTGGTGTTGTCAGGAAATGCCACCCTCTGACTAAGGTGAGTAACACTGTAGACAGTGAGGCTAAGAATGCCAGGATTCAGTGTCTTGGAAGACCCTCCACCTGTCAGGCAACTAGAGAGCACATCCCACAAGCATCTGTAACAGGCACCCTGTAGAAGGTACACCTGGCACTAGCAACACATGGGGGCTATCACTACTGACAGCCAGCAGCAGCCTCCAGCAATCGAGCAGGGGATGAAAAGATGTGAGATTGGAAAATAAACATGTTGTCTAGGGCTGATGGAAGGCCTGCATTTTCTGCACAGGGTGCAGAGTATCTGCAAGCATCAGGTGGTTTATTTACTAACCCCATGTAAACCTGCATTTCTGGGAAAGCCCTGAGTCCAGTGGAAACAGCAAAATGTTGTAACTCAATAATCTACTTTGATGTCCACACACAAACTGACCTCTTCATTCTGCCCAGATGTGGCTTCTGTTTATGGGACATTAAATGTGTATCAGATATTACAGGAAAAATACATGAATTTCCTCATTTCACCTTCGTTTTTTCCATGCAGGTCTGGGGATGGAAATCAGGGGCATTTATCTTCCGAGCTACACCCTCTACCCTATTTTTTTTTTTATTCTTTATTTTGAAACAGGGTCTCACTAAGTTGCAGAGGGCCTCCCTGAGTAGCTGAGGCTCTCTGTGAACCGCGATATTCCTGTCTCAGCCTCCCGAATGCTGGGATTACGAGCATTTTGTACCCATTCCGAAGAGACAAGATGGATCCGGTTATATTTTAAATGTCTCACGAACTCTCATGTTTATATTTAATCACAACTGTGAGTAAATAAGAGGATGGAAACCTAATCTGACTATGGTATTCAGAACTGGGATCTTTGGAGGTAATTATAGTTAAATATTGTCATAAGAGCAGGGACCATCGCTTTTCTGCAAAGGAGGAGAGACCTGAGCCAGGTAACCTAGTTCCTCCTACCACTTGATGATCTACATTGCCTTGAGATTCTGCAGTCTCTACCAACAAAAAAGATTTTACTACATGTGGTCTCCAGACTCTTGAATTTGCCAGTCTTTGGAACCATGAATTGAATAAACCTTTATTCTTCATAAACTATTCAGGCTGTGATATTCAGTTACAGGAACAGAAAAGAGACTCTCCACCCAAAATTTGGTTCACATATTGATGTAGGAGACATCACAGAGAGAGAGAGAGACAGAGAGGGGTGGGGGGGAGAGGAGAGAGAGTTTATTAGTCACAGAATGAATATTTCTGAGTAGAACAGAACAGGTTTCCCTAGCTTGTCCCAAAAGGACTTTAGAAATTATAGAAAGGAGATTTATGGGATTATCTTGGGTTTTGATGGTAATTTGCAGCGATGCTGGTATGAGTACAACAATGGAATGAACTTCTTGCTATCACCAAAGAAGGGAATACTTGGACGTTCTTATCAGCTTGACCATATTTGAGGCAGCCAGGGAAGATGCATTCAGAAGTTGTTTATAAACAAGCATTAAGAATGGAGTCAGGAGGATTGCAGGTTTATGACTAGATTCAGGAAATTAGCAAGACCTTCAGCAACTTAGTGAGAACCTGCTTCCAAATTAAGAAATTAAAAGGACTGTGGGTGTATCTTAGAGGTAGAATGTCCCTAAGTTCAAACCCCAGAACCAAAAGTAAATATATAAATACATACATACATACATAAATACATACATAAGAAGTCAGATGCTTTAGTATAGGTATCTTCCTCTCAAAGCTTCCTTATGAAAATGGAAAAAGTAATAAGGGCTAGGGGTATAGCTTATACATAGAATGCCCCTGGGTATTCTTTGTACCAAACCCTCTGTACCATAAAAATTTAAATATAAATAAAATATAATTTAATATTAATTAAAATTAAGATATAGAAGAAATAAAAAGGGCTGTAGGTGTGGTTCAGAGATAGAATATCCTTGGGTTCAATACCCAGTACCTATGTTAATTATTTAAAAATACAGGACACCCAGTTAGACTTATATTTTGGGTAAATGAGTAATTTCTTAGTACATCTATGTGAGTTCAGTGATATATTGTCTTGTCTAATACTATCTTTGGCAGATATTAACATAAATTGCTCAATACCTCTATGTTTTTGGGTTTTTTTCTTGACTTTACAGATGAAGATGTTACTGTTTGGAACAATTAGTGCTAACTTTTAACAATGCATTAAATGTATAAACACTGAAGTCTGTGTTCTTTTAAGATGCTTTCCATTTTTCTCTATAGTAGACAGTATATCCATGCACGCATGTACTGTGAGTAACTAGGATTGCTCTTCATCCAGAGAGCTGGGTCTGCCCAAGCCCAATGCAATTGTGGAATCACATCACTTTAAGTCTCAAAAGTCAAAGGATGATGTTTTTTTCCCCTTTCTCAGGGAAATAGTGTCTTAGATTTTATAATAACTAAAAAGGCAGCCTTGGGATAGAGCCACCTGGTGAATTAAATGCAAATGCTCACACTTTGATGAGAATATCCCTTTCTAACAGTGTAGTTTCATAGCCTGAAGTCAAAACCCCTTTTGGAAGAAGAAATGCACATGACTCTAGGATTCAAGCCAGCTTGGCACCAAAAATCCTTGTATGTGGCTTTTCTCAGCTGCCAGCCTCTTTGTCTCCTCCCGAGAGAAGGAAAAAGAAAAGAGGGTGGGAGGGGAAGATGGATCCTTTAAGTGCTTTCTCTTAATTGCAAAAAAGTCTTTAGTTTTCTTTTTCTGGCATTTTAGTCTTTGGAAACTATGAGAAAAAGAATGCATTGCTAAGTGGAAACAACCTGTAAATAAGTCCGTGGTGCAGTTTAGAATCTTAGTGGCGGGTAGCAGATTTGGGATTTAAGCACACTAGGTTACCTTTCTTATCTTCGTATATGTGTATTCCTCTGAATCCATCATGCCTCACTCCGCATTCAAAGTTCTTTCTGTTTCTTTGTCTCATTCTTCTTATCAGTCTTACAATTTTCTATCTCCTTCTTAAGATTCATCTCAAGGGACACTGCTTCATGAAAATCTTCACTATTGAGACAGGCAGGGACAACCATGGGGGCAAAAGGGCAGATCATCTCTCTCTAAATCCTGCTAAAAATTTTCCATTATTCATACCTACTCTTTCAACATTCATGGAACATGCTTTTCCCTACACTGTTTTGTTTGGGTTTTTGTTTGTACTGGGATGAAACCCAGGAGCATTCTACCTCCAAACTTTACCCCTAACCATATATTTCTTTTGAAAAAAGGATCTAAGTCGCAGAGGCTGGCCTCAAACCTTCAATCGTCCTGTCTCAGCCTCCCAAGTACTGGGATTACAGGTGTACAAAACCACTCGTGGCACTCCCACCCTCTTAATCAAATCAACCACAGAGACTGGGGCTGCTTGGTGCCAAGATGTTTCCTACGATCTTCCATGGGGAAGAAATTTCTAAAAGAATGGCCATCCTTATAAAGAGTGGAAAAATACCAGCCCTTAACCACCATAGCTGCTTGATAAAAGGCCAGGTCCTTTCTTTACCCAGAGGAACAGCCTGAG
Organism: Muscardinus avellanarius; assembly: GCF_963383645.1. Lineage (NCBI taxonomy): Eukaryota > Metazoa > Chordata > Mammalia > Rodentia > Gliridae > Muscardinus > Muscardinus avellanarius. Next base: position 26,198,890 of record NC_137796.1, read on the forward strand.
TTTTCTCTCAATGAGTGATATTTTCCTTCTTTACAAGGTGAAGCCCCCGCCCCCGGCCACTTTCTCCTCCATGCTTGACTTGCTTTCATTTCTACCTACATCAGAGTTTTCTGTCTCCCATAACACTATTTGATGATTCACTTGTTGAGCTATTTACTTTCCTTTTCTCTCTGATAGCATCTCATCTCACTGTTCACCTCTTTCCAGAGGAAACTAACATTAAACTATTTATTTTATGCCACCAGTATATTTGAGTCCTTGGAAAGTACCATTTCGTTGGACACCTCGGGTTCTCTATAGATGGTGGTTAGGTGTTATTTGTTCAAATGTGTATGGCTGTTACTTTCTCAAGAAAAGCAGTATCATCTGTAAGAATTAATGATTTTGAGGACATTTGCAATTTTTTCTGTAGAAGTAGCAGTTATCTTTTTCCCATCCAAATCGCCCTTTCCTCCTGGTTTCTGCTGGCCTGGCTTGCAGGGGAGAATATGAGCCTTTCCTTGCTATGGCTTTACACTGGAGGCCGGAGTCAGCTCACTCCACATCAAAGGTAGATCAAGAAGACCTCTCCTCCTGTTCCCAGCTGCAGCCTTTGCAATGGGCTGAATCATGCCTCTCAAACCCCAATCCATACGTTAACTTCGTAAACTCAGAATGGGACTGTATTTGGATATAGGACTTTTAGAGAGCTGATCAAGTTATAAAATAAAGCTGTCAGGGTAGGCCCTCATCCAGTCTGACTAGTGTCCTTATAAGAGGAAATTGGGAAATACAGAGGGACACCAAGGATGCACTGGCACAAAGAAAAGACTACGAGAACCAAAAAGTGACCATCTACAAGCCAATGAGCAAGACCTCAGGAGACAGCAACGCTGCTAACACCTTAGTCTCAGACTCTCAGTCTCCAGAGTTGTGAGAAAATAAATACTTGTTGTTTAAGCTACCTAGTTTATCATGTCTTGTTGTGATGGTTCAATCATGTTGATACTGCTTTAACCCACTGTCTCTCAAGAGTGGATATTTAGATGACCTTATAAAAATAAGCTTTTACTAAAGATGCAGACCAGCTAAGTTTTTGTTGCCTTCTGTGAAATTCTCATGAAGCATACTATTGTGGAAATTGCCTCCTATATTATCACCTATTCAGGAAATATCATTTTATGAATGAAGTGACAAAAAATGGATTTAGAAAAACAGTGAGCCAGGTGTGGTGGTGCACACTTGTAATCCCAGTACTTGGGAGGCTGAGACAGGAGGATCGCACAGGTTCAAAGCCAGCCTCAGGTACTTAGTGAGGCTCTCAGGAGCTTAGTGAGACCTGTTTCAAAATAAAATATAAAATAGGTCAGGGGTATAGCCCAGAGGTAAAGGCCCCTCGGTTCTATCCACAGGACCTCAAAAAAAAAAAAAAAGAAAGAATGAAAAAAAGAAAAACAGTATTAATTGAAACCACTTTCAATATTATAAGAAATTTATTGAATTTTCAAAATTAAAATTTATAGGTATTTCTACTATAGAAATTAAAGCACAAATAGCATAGGACATGTAAACATCTGAATAGATTCCCCAAAACTTTTTGAAGTAAAAATATTGCTATTAGACAACAGGATATAATTGTCACTGGAGATAAACTCTTAATTTAGCTCTTAAAGATTGGCAAAGTAAAGTAAGAAAAAAGTGTTGAGTTATATACTTTTTATGCTAAAAGTTTAGTAGTATAAAATTATATGGGACAACAGTAAAATTGTAAACTCTATGTTATATAGAAACATTGTTTTTATTTTATATCATGGAATGCAGATATTTTAAAACATTATTCAGTCTTTAAAAAGAAGATACTAGCCGGGGTTGGTGGCTTATGCTTGTAATTCCAGGACTGGGGAGGCTGAGAGTGAAGGATTGTAGTTTGCAGACGGCCTCAGGTACTACTTAGTAAGGCCCTTTGCAACTTAGTGAGACACTCTTGATTTAGGACTTTTTGACTTTACATAGACATTCACTGGAAGCTGCACTCATAATATAAATTTGATCTTTTCCCAGGCAATCAATGTGTGGCATTATACCTTCCCAACTCTAGGCAGTGGCAGTGAGTGATAGCTCCCACTCAGTCACTCAGGCATGAGCGGAAACAAGCAACACCCTACAGTGTACTGCATTGCTAAGCTAGGATGCGCTGTAGGTTAGGCACATCAATCCCATTGCAAACTTAGGAACATGTATACAGGAAAGCCCAGCATTAGGCATCAGAGTGATGTAGCCTCCAGAAGCTTCACTGTATACCCGTGAGAGAATTACAGTGAACAAGACAAATAACATCTTCATATTATGAGAACAGTTGACATGCACCAGTTTCATGGATTCCTGGAAAAAGAGTAATGAGGAGCCTCAAAGATCCCCGGACTACACTTTGAAAAAAATGCTGCATTAAATTAATTTTTCTAACTTTGCTTAACAGTACAGCAGAGTGGAACAATGCGATGGTTAAACACAGAGCTTCAGAATCCATCTGCATGGGATTCATCCCCCCACGATACCACTTAGTTGCTGTATGACCTTTAGTTTCCAGATACTCATGTGTTAAATAGGATAGAGGGCACCTACCCCTTCAGACTGACCTTAGTACTAGATGACTCAAACTGGCTTGGTGTTATTACTGCTATCATAGTAAGAAAATACTTCACTAAAACTCAGAAGTACCTCTCTGGGCATGTCATGTCATATTATTCAGATATGGCCATAGCCATCTCCTTTATTCAACCCTATTACATTCATGTAGAGAAGAGAGATCATTTTAAAATATACAATAAGAACATTGCAGCTGTTAGTATTTTAATCACTCCATTGAGTTTCAAAGTTCAGTGTTTGGTGAGTGGCTGAGGTGACAGTATTACTATCAGAGAGAATCACACACTACCAGCAACAGAAGGGTCAGGGGGAAGTTGCTCTCTTGTGGACATTTTTGTTTAATTTTTTTTTTTTTACAAATAAAAGCTTCTTTTACTTTAAAACAGAAATTCAATAATTGTCTTCAGATTAGAAAAACTGCCTTCAGAACAGAATTCTAGTGCAATGACTTCTAGAACAGTGGCATAAGGAGCAACGCAGACCCTCTCAGCAGGGAAACAACTATAACTGGTGAAATTTTCTATTTAAATAAATGTAAGTCTCTAGAAATTTTTCCCAAGGCTATACAGCCAATGAACTAACACTTAATTAAGGAAATCTACTAAGTCACAGAACAGCAAGTCTGTGGCATCTAATCCCCAAACCTCTCTCAGCTCCACATGAAAGGGGCTCCACTTTGGTGGGTGCAGTTCACAACATAGGATTCCTTCTCTCCCACCTTTCAGTTAAGGGTTACAGGAGCTCCCTGGGAAATGTGGCTGCCAGTGTTTCTCAGTTCCCCCACTGCACTTTGCAGGACCTCCGTTCTGCACAGGACCAGGGTTCTCTTTCTACACTCACTACACTCAGTCCCCACATGTAGGTAGTACCGGAGCCAGCTGTCAAGAGTACGGGTTCTGAAGTGAGGCGTGAGGATGGAGAATTTAAATTCTAAGGTGTGAGGATGGAGAATTTTAAATTCTAAGACGGGGGAGCCGCCAGCCTACTATCTCTACTGGTCGACCCCTGTTCGTGGGTCAATATTTCCTACGGGTCGACGACTATGCCTGGGTCAGTATTTTCTATCGCACGGACACTCCTGGCCAACGCAGCTTCTGGGTCAATCTCATCTTTATTGTGACGACGCCGACCCCGGGTTTGTTTTTCCAGAGGTATTTATGCACAGCTACAAGTCAATCAACATTCTCATGCTACCACCACCAGAATACAATAAAGACCAATACAAAAACACATCATTACAGATAGGCCTATCAGGACCCTCGTGTCATCACCACCTGATCTTCTCTCAGACCTCTTTGAACTTTTCATAACCCCAAACCTTGTTGACTCTGGGCGAAGGACAGTCAGCTGAGTCAGAGACACCAATCTAGGGGAAGGCCTTGATGGCTCCCAGCAAGGTTGAAGCAGTATGACCCACAGCATAACAGGCTGAGAATACAGTGACCCCAAGTATTCTGTATGCAGTTTGCTTATAACGTGGAGATTGTATGTCAGGACAGACAGGTGAAGGTGACCATTGGCTATTTCCACATCTTGCTTCCCTACTTGTGAAGCAGGGGGTTCAATCCTTGAAAAGTGGGCCAGTGTCAGTTCCTGAAGCTCCAGAGAAGTGGTAGTGGTTTTGCTTAGAGGGCAGGACAGGCTGTAAGAATACACTGAAAACTATAAGAACAATTCTCCAAAGAAACTAAATTTCTTTGGAATAAAGTGTAGGAAAGTTCAAGCCTAAGGGTACCGAGGAGATAGTTATGGTAAGCAATAAAAAGAAGCCTGGTAGCTGCAGGAGAGCAACAAGCAGGCGTGTAAATCAGCTAGTAGTTTACGGAGAGCTAGGGAAAGTGACAGCTCAGAAAATTTCTCCTTAGCACAAACATCAAAAAACTAGGCTCAAAGATGAAGCCTGCAATGGGTCTGAATTTAAATGAGTCATATTTTGAAGCAATTTATATCTTCAGAGAATTATTGAAAACAATAAAGCAATCAATTGGTAATTAGAGAAGACTAAAGGCTTTTTGCAATTCAAACTGAGACAGATAGCTTAAATGAGAAATCACTAAAAACAAGGAGTCACAGAGAACTTTGATAAACCTTTTGTCATTTCAGGAGACTGGGGAAATGCCCCAGCTGTGCTCCTCTGAGGTTAAACATTATAAAGGAAGTAGACTCGCAAAATACCCCGGCCAAGTCACTGAAGAGATAAGCAGATAAAAAAACAATAATGAAGACAAACGTAAACTTAGAGAAACTGCAATATATTAGGTAAAATATGCAGTTTTTACTGAAAATTTATAAGATGTACAAATAAAGAAAGCTGGACCTCATAAGACAAGCAGGGCAGGAGAGGGAGCTAGCAATCAAAATGGCTTTTGAATAGATTTAGATGTCAGACTTAGAAAAACACAAAAATTCAAAATAACTATTGTAAATATCCCAATAATTAAAGGAAACTATATTCAAAGAACTGACATGCTTAGCCATGTCTCATAAAAATGATGATTTACACAGATAGAGAAATTATCATAAAAATTAAAATTCTGCAGTTAAGAGGAAAAACTGAAATGAAAAACCTAAAAGAGATATTCAGCAATATATTTTATCAGGCAGAAAAATCAGTGAATGCTAAGAAAAGGATTACACAATCTGAAAAACAGGAGGAAGAAAAATGAAGTGACCCTTAGAGTAAATTTCACCAACCAAAAGTTATCTAATCATAGAAAAAAAATCATGGAAGTATAAAAAAGAGATGGGGGAACTAAAGGCACAGAAATGGTATTCAAGGGAATCGTGGCTGAAGACTTCTTGAACTTGATGAAAAGTCTTAATCTGCTCTTTCCCCAAACTCCAAATATGATGCATACAAAGAGATCTGCACCTGTGTACATCATAATAAAATGCCAAAAGATAAGAGTATTTTAAAATCAGCAAGAGCAAACCAAGTCCTCACATACAAGAAAACTCCAAGAACATTAACAGTTGGTTTGTCATTAAAATAATGGTGGCCAGGAGGATATGGAAAGATATATTTAAAATCTTTCAACAAAGAAGCTTATATTCAGCAAAGGTGCCTTTCACTACTAGAGGCAAATTAGAGATACTCACAAGCACAAGGAAACAGAGATTTATGTAGATCTGCCTTATAAGAAGTTCTAAAAGAAGCTCCTTGAAATAAATCAGATAACTTCAAACAATATTTCAAATCCACACAAAATTCCAGAGTTCCGATAAGATAACTATGTAATGAGAGTATATAATAAATTCATTTATGATAATGATGAGCATATAATAAATTCTTTTTTTTTTTTTTGGTCCTGGGAATTGAATCCATAGGCACTCTACCATTAAGCTCCACGCCCAATCCTTTTAATTTTAGGAGAAAGGGATAGAGGAACAAAAATCAAGTAAAATATGAAAATACAAATTCAAATGACACATTAATCTATAAGAGTTCAATTGGATGGATTAAATAGGAATGTTATATTAAAAAAATAACGATCCAACTATAGTTGTCTACAGTATACACATATACGTTTAAAATATTAGGGCATGAATAGATTGAAAGTAAAATTGTGAGAAAATTTCAAACATAACACATAATTATTCAATTCAAACAGAACACATACTTATTAACATTAGGCAAATAGGTTTTTAAACAAAAATAGTACTCGAGATAAAAAGCAATATTTTGTTATGATCAAAGGGTTAATCCATCAGAAATACATAATACAGCAATACATAATAATTACAAACATATATACCTGCACCTAAGACAAAAACATTAAAATATATGAAGTAGAAATAGGATTCAACTTAAGTAATTAGAAATTTTATATATCCCACTTTCAGCAATGGATAAAAAATACTAGAGAGACCAACAAAGAAACAGAAGAAGTGAACAATACTGTAAACCAACTAAACCCAACAAACATTTATATGACATGCAACAATAGCAGAAAACACATCATTCTCAAATCTGCATGTAAAATCCCTTAACATAGACCAAAAGAGAGGCCTCAAATGAACTTAAAAGAATTGACATCAAAGTATATTTTTCAACTACAATAAAATGAAATTAGAAAGAAAATAAAAGGAAAGAAAAAATAATTCACATAAGGAGAAAATATGTTAGTCATATATCTGATAAGGCACTTTTATCTAAATAATATAAAAACCACTTACAATCCAAAAATAAAAGTGACAAATAGCCCAATTTAAAATTGGCAAAGTATAAGAAAGAAGGGAAGTGAGGAGGGAGCCAAGGGAAAGCCCACCAAGTGCTGTGTGCATGTATGTCACGATCACTATAAATTTCACTACAATGTCAGAATACAATGCACCAATATAAGTATAAAAATAAAATGGGCAAAAAAGTAAGAATTTCTCCAAAGAAGATACACAGATGGCCAAAAGTTATATGGAAAGATGTTCAACACTGCTAGCATTAGAAAATGCAAATCAAAATCACATTGAGGTAACACTTCATACATACTAGGATGGTTATGATAAAAAAGCAAACAGGTAATAGCAGCTGGGCTGGGACAGGAGGATCACAGGTTCAAGACCAGCATGCAATAACTTAGTGAGACTCTGATTCAAAATAAAAATGGCTGGAGTATAGCTCAGTGGTAGAGCATCCTTAGATTCAAATCCTAGTAACACACACACACACACACACACACACACACACACACACACATTTTCCTCTTTCAAAGTCCCTCCACCTTTCCACTGAAATCTTTCCTCCTCTTTTATCTGAAGTTCCTTCTTTTTCTCAATTTCTCTCTACCTTCCACATATAAGAGAAGCATATGACCCTTCACTTTCTGAGACTGGCTGATCTTAGCATAATATTCTTCAGTTCCATCTGCTTTCCTGATAAAGACATAATTTTGTTCTTATTTATGGCTGAGAAAAATTCCATTGTGTGTATATACCAGTGTTTCATAATCTGTTCATCTGTTGATGGACACCTAGCCTGATTCTATAATTGGGCTATTGTGAATTGTGCCGCTGCAAACATAAATGTACATGCACTGTTGTAACATTCTGATTTTAATTTGTTTAGAAGAATACCCAGGAATGGTATAGCGGGGTCATATGGTGGTTCCATGCCAAGTCTTCTGAGAAACCTCCATGCTACTCTCCTATACTAATTCACAATCCCACCAGCAGCGCATAGGGGCTCCTCATTCCTCACATTCTCACCAGTATTTGTCATTGTTTGTATTCTTGATGACTGCCATTATAAATGGAGTTAAATGGAATCTCAGTGTAATTTTGATTTGTACCTCCCTGATTGCTAATGATGTTGAGTTTTTTCTTCATATACTTATTGGCCAATTTTATTTGTCCCCTTGCTGCCTCCTTTAAACTCTGAAAAGCCTAATCCCTCCCTTGCCTACTTGTACACTTCATTTAAAAACAAAACACACAAACACATACAAGAAAAATTAAGTCTAAGGCAAATTAGGTCTTTTTGACCAGGCCGTCACTGGACAAACCTCCAGGATTTTAGATTTGGACTTGTGTCCTAAAAGCATCATTTTTTTTTTTCATTCTTACAGTGCATGGCACATAGAACACACTAAAATGCTTGTTGAATGAATATTTAATAGTTCTATCTTCTTAAACATCTAATTCACAAGGCATTAGTGAGGTGGTGAATATCTAACACCATTTATCAGAGAGGGTTATTTCTGTACAGTGTTTGATTTACTCTTAACATAACCACACACGTACATGCACATGCACAAACAAGAAAACCTCCCATCCCTGTGGCCATTCAATAAATAAATAAATAAATTAAGGACACAGACAACGCTTGTCAAAGTACGACTTCCCACGGGAGAATTTGGCTCTTCTCTTTCATCTATCTAGGCAAGTCGAGAGGCTTTTGACCCAATTTAGCATAGATAAATGACCCGTGATGTGAAATTTTCCAACAGTTTAATAATGCATTTAACTCAAAGTGACACTTGCTCACAGCTGCCTCTCAGCACTTTGGAGGCGATATATGTCTCTTTGAAATGATGGATGGTGAGGAGGCAGGCGTGTGTGGGAGAGCCCCCACCCATCTCCCCTAGGGAAGAAGCGAGGAAATCCTCTTCAGATTGCCCACAGCCAATGCAGAGTGTGTGAGGCTTAATAGCTTCATTTTCCAATGTCTTTATGGTTATTACTATTAGGTTAAATTCAGTATGCAGCTTTTTGTACCCTGTATAATACTCCTTTTTTTCTGGCATACACTTAAAAGCTTTTATTGATTTCCTTCTATAAAATATCAAGAGCAGAATTTCTTTTGCTTGTTGCTTAAAATGCTTCTGAACTCCACAGAATAGCTGAGTTGAAACAAATTGTTGTACTGTACGTGATTTAAAAATCATGTGCTATAGAAAAAAATATCTTTCCTTGCTTTTGTTCAGCTCTATAGTCATAAAACTAATAAATCCAAACAGAGGATGTTGATTGAGTTTAAATGCTAATTAAAATGAAAAAGAAAAGGAAATAGGATTAGCTACCTATTTTCTGGTTTTTACTTTTTAAAAAAATATAAAATTTTACTGGTGTGTTGTAGTCTCCCATCATAATGTTGTTCAAGCCGGGCGTGGTGGTTCATGCTTGTAATCCCGGCATTTGGAAGGCTGAGACAGGAAGATCACAGTTCGTGGGCAGCCTCAGCTGCTTAGTGAGGCCCTTTGCAACTCAGTAAGACTCTGTTTCAAAAATAAAAGGATAAAAATTAGGAATGGGGGAAAGAGTTCTGAGCAGAATGCCCCTGGGTACCATTCCCAGTACCATAAAAAAAATGATAATGTAGTTCAGAATGATGGGGGCTTACATGCACACAGCACTTGGTGAGCATCCCCCCAAACCCCAGCTCCTTCCTCCCATTCCGCATACATGATATTGACATTGTTTTCTACCTTTTTTGAAGTACATTCTATATTTTGTCATAACAAGGTGTGTTCTGTGGCAGACATTAAGAACAAAGAATTTTTCTATTTTATATGATCACATAACCTTTTCCAGACATATTTATAACCCTTCAGTGGATATAATAAACAACTGAAAAATACCTTGAACTGCTCTCTATCTATAAAGATGTTTTATTCAACCATATTCTTTGAGTTTGTAATGACTTTGGGAGACATTCCAACACTTAAGTGATCAGTAAAGTATGACAGAGTACTGGTATGCTTATTTGCTAAGTTTAATATTCTGAACTAATTATATCCATGTGGGAGGTATGCACAGAATTCGGTTGTTAACAAAATGGAAGTGAGTAAAAGAAAACAAGGGTAAGGTATTTGGAGGCTGAAGTCTTCCAAATTCCCGAATCTGATGGCTGAAATTCCAGACATACAGACTCAGTCTATTTCAACATTGATCTGAAAAATCCCATTGACATAGCTCGAATGCATACATGTACAAATACATACACACATATGTGCACAAACACAAGCATGCACACACACACACACAAAAGCAGGAGACAAAGAATGATGGACTGATATTTAGATCCTCAGAGATGGTTACATTGATGTCTCTAAATTTCAGACTCCAAATGAGGTCAATGCCAAACAACGATCAGTTCCAAACTACAGTCTTTGAATGTGCTCAGGGCTGACCCTCCTGTCCTTACCCCCACTTGTGGGACCTCCCTATGTGACAACTACCGTGATTCTCACAATGTTCTCTAAATTCTTCCCTGCTCTCTACCAAGCCATTCAGCAAAAGAAAACACGGGCGTTCATCTGCCTCCCACATTTCTACAGTTCTTCCCTCCCAAGGATTCTGCATGGGTGCTACTTTCTGTAATTTGGCCTCTTTTGCATCTATTGAAGGCAATTTTTTTTTTTTTTTTGCTATTTCCTGGCCACTTACCACATCCCGTTAGTGTTCTGCCAACATGCTACATTTGTTGTCTAATAAGCACTGATATTTTTGTCAGTTTTCTCCCCTTATTTGGCAATGTATCCCAGGAAAGATGACCCGAAGAGAGCATGGTACCTTGGGAAAGATTGTTGGCCATATTGTGTGAGGTGAAGTTTTCTGCATAGATTTTCTCATTCATAAATATGAGTATTGATATTGGTCTCTCACAAGATTATTGTAAGATTTTCATGGGAGAAAATACATACGGCATGGTGACTTCCTCACAGTATGGATTTTGTAAAAAAAAAAAAAATTTAATTAATTAAAAAAAAAAAAGCCAGGGCATGGGAGCCTTGTGAGGACATCTCTGTATTCCCAGTACTTAGAATACAGGGTTGAAGTTGAGGCTGAAGGATTACAGGTTCACAATCAGTCTCAGCAACTGGTGAGACCCTATTTCCAAATAAGAAATAAAATAGAACTGGGGTATAGTATGAAGGTAGAATGCCCCTGGGTTCAATTTCCAGAACCACAAAAATAAAAACTAAAAAAAATTGCTAATTCCAGAGTAATTCTTGGGTTTGAATTCCAGCTACTTCAGATATTGGTGACTAGAAAATACTGATATATATATAGCCGGGCGTGGTGGCACACATTTGTAATCTCAGTACTTGGGAGGCTGAGACAGGAAGATCTCACAGGGTCAAATCCAGCCTCAGGTACTGATGAGGCTCTCAGCAATTTAGTGAGACCCTGTTTCCAAATAAAGTATAAAATAGGTCTGGGGGTATAGCCTGGAGGTATAAAATCCCCTAGGTTCCACCCCCAGTACCACCAAAAAAAAAAAATAAAGTTTCTTTAAAATATATTTATAGTAATATTCAAGTGCACAAGGCTTTGTGGAAGATTTAAAGCTGGATTTTAAAATATAGATCAATGGTATATCACTTGCTCTTTCAAGCCTCTATATTTTTAATCTGAAAAACAGATAATAATATAATAGCTAATAATTGATCATTATAATAGTAGCCAATTCACAGGGTTAATGTGAGGACTCACTGAACTGATTCATACATAAAAATTATGACACTTATGGTTAACGGCGTTTACTGCTTTTATAGCAGAAGAAGGAAGTTAGAAAGGAAGAGGAACAATTATTATAAATTAAGAATAGCTTTCTCCCCCAGTGAAATGCTGTGCTCATTTAACCAGAGCATTTGATGCTAGAGAAAGTCAACATACACATTAAAGCACAATTATATTTTATGTGTATTACATATGTACTTTTGTACTGGGAATTCAACCAAGGGGCATTCTACCTCTGAGCCCTTTTTATGCTTTGATTTGAAACAGGGTCTCACTAAGTTGCTGAGGGTCCTGCTAAATTGCTAAGGCTGGCTTTGAACTTGCATTCTTCCTGTCTCAGCCCCCGAATCATTCAGATTACAGGCATGCACCACCATGACCTTCTATATTTGTCATATTTTAACATAATTAATTTTAAGATGGGTGTATCTGATTCAGAACACTTAACAGATAACTTATAACACTTTTCTGTTAAGAAATAAACTTCACAAAACTATATTTCAGTGTGCATGATGATGTTAGAGACGACAGGCATCCTATAATAAAGACCGTGGTTTCCTCTTCTGTCCAATCCCCTTTTTAGGGCCCCTTGCTCCTTAGCCCTTAACTGCTGAAAACACTAGTTCACAGCGACTCCAAATCATCACATAATGTGTTTTCTCTAGTAAAGCAAGTCACCTATTATCATGTACACTTGACATCCTATTTCCAAAGTAACCCATCAGAGTAGGTTTTAGGATTTTGATTTTCAACTGTGAGAAATGAAAATCAAACCAAGTAATTAAAACTCCCAAGTGCATTATGTCAGGTCTGACTTGTATTCTCTTCTACTGCTCCATGTCCTTCCCCCCATAGTTATATAGGAGCCTGTCACTTAAAAGACTTCGTAGGAAGAATTCGGCCTTGGATTAAAACCGTATCTGAAGTCAGTGTACCCGTGCCGTTTATTCTACTTGAGACACACCTCTCCTAAATTAGTATTGTCACATTTTTTAGTAATTATATTGTACAGTTATCAATATGCTCATGGATATATATATATATATATATATATATATATATATAATTTCATTGCTATTTTTGTAGAAAATGCAACCTGAAGACCTCTCTGAGGTAGGAACAATTATACATTTCATAAAGGAAGAAGACTTGACCTCACTCTTCCATGTCCTGGTTCCTTTGCTTCCTCTTTTCTTCCTCCGTCCTCTCTGCTCCCCTGTCTCTATCGATCTCTCTTTCAACCTTTCTTTCTTCAGTATTTCAGTTCTTAGGGATTACAATACATTCTCACTATATTTTTCTCACTGCTTCAAAGACACTGAAAGAACTGTAATACTGAGATAACTTCAAAAATGAAATCAATTAATTTGATAAATACTGCAGAGTAATTTTAATCAATATATTACTTTTGTTAGAGTAAGGCAGATTGATGGTTTCATAAAGTATACCAACTAAGCCTTTACAATAAATAATTGTCTTCAGATTTCCAAGCCCACTCTTATTTGTCAACCCCCAGATACAAATAATTGATTTATTTATTAATTACTGACCCTCTTTCAGGATTATTCTTTCTTTCAATCCTATGGCTATTTCAGTAAAGTCTACCAGTCTTTCCCACTATGCAGTACATATTTAGATTTAATGCTAAATTTGGTAGTTAGAAAGTTTATTTGAATTATGATCTAAATATTGGCTCTATATTGACTGTCTTTTCTCTTAATACATGGCTTCTTCTTTTGTGTACAACTTTCTCTTCGACCATTTTTGTTTCTTTCTTTTTTATTTTCTTGAGGCACCCTCCTAGCTACACCCCAGCCCTATTTTTTATTCTTTATTTTGAAACAGGGTCTCACTGAGTTGCAAAGGGCCTAAGTAGCTGGGGCCAGCCACGAACCCAGGTCCTCCTGTTTCAGCCTCCCAAATGCTGGGATTACAAGTGTGCACCACCACACCTGACATTTTTGTTTCTTTTGAAACTATATTATTTGCCCTCCAGGTTTTCTCTGTCTTCATTTTGTTGATTAAAATTCTATGGTGAGCCATGCATGGTAGCACATGCCTGTAATCTCAATATTTGGGAAATTGAGACAGAAGGATCATGGGTTCAAGGACAACTTAAGTAGTGAGACTCTCATCAACCTTGCTAGAACTTGTTTCAAAATAAAAATAATAAAATAGGGCTAGAGTTGTAGCTAGAAGGTTAGAAGGCCCCTGGGCTCAATCCCGAGTAACACACACACACACACACACACACACACACACACACAGTCCTGTGGTGATAGTTATTTAATATGATATCTATCCAAAAATTTCTTGAAACATATGGTTGTATCTAGAGCCCTGACCCAATTCATAGTTTTTAGATCAACATCATGCCTGACAGCATCTCTTCTTTTTCAATCACAATTCACACAAAAAGTATCATATAAATGCTATAATTTTATAGGTACCTAAATTCTAAATGATTTTCCAAATTTTAAAAATGATAATTTTCTAAATAATAACAGCAATTTTAACTAGGCAAAAACTTTGATTTTTCAAACAATATTCTGTTTCTTCAGAATCAACCTGGGTGAGTATAAAATCAATATAATATAACATATTGATAAGAACAGACAAACAGACAACCAAAAATATAAAAATATGGAATGGTATAGGTTGATGTTCAGGCTACAAAAATTGATAGAATAGAGCACCAACATTGTTAAGAGCTTTCTAATAGTCAATGACAATTCAGATACTGTTTTGCTCCACTCTACTAGCTTTTATAAGCTAGAATTCTTTGGCTATAAATAATAGATCTGGGTAACTTCTAAGGACTTTGTATTTATAAGAAGAGTTATGCGTATCTTATATTTTGATAAGAAATTATGACCATAAATGCTCAGGAACTGAGGATCCTCACCATATCAAAGAGACTGACTTAGTTGTTGAGTGAACACCAAACATCTTCTTCAGATGGTTCAGGGTTTATTTATATTTCAGAAAAAAAATTAATTTGACATATCTTCAGGAAAAGAGAGCCTCTTTACTATGATGAAGACTTGTGCCACATAAGACTTGCCATTGAAGACTTGCCACAGAAGACTTCTGCCATTGTTGATGTTATGTTGTGGTGGTGTTTAGCAAAATAAGATAGAATGCTGAATAGCTGAAAGTGAAACCAGTAATTAGGGCATTTTCTCCTCAGAATTATAACCCTTCTGAAAAAAAGTATATCATAAAATAAATAGAAATAGGCAAACAAGAAGTCAATGAAACTCTTCATTGATATGGGAATATCTCCTTTACAGAATAAGTGTGTGTGTGTGTGTGTGTGTGTATGTGTGTGTGTGTATGTGTGTGTGTGTGTGTGTGTGTGTGTGTGAGAGAGAGAGAGAGAGAGAGAGACAGACAGACAGACAGACAGACAGACAGACATGGGATTGAATCAAGAGCATTCTACCCCTGAGCTGCAACTCCATCTGTATTTTATTTTTTATTTTGAAACAGGGTCTTACTAACTTTCAAGGAACTCACTAAGTTGCTGTGGCTGGCCTTGAACTTGAGATCCTCCTGTTTTAGTCTCTTAAGTATTGGGATTGCAAGTATGTACCACTAAGCTTGGCTTCATTGATTCTGAAAGGGAGACAGAGTAGTTTCTGACACTAAATTATAAAATGATGCAATAATCACATTGAATGTAAATGGCCTCAACTCCCTAATAAAAAGACATAAAATGGCAAAATGGATTAAATACCCGAACCCATCTATCTGCTGCTTGCAAGAAGCACACCTTGCAATATAGTAACAAACTTAAGGTAAAGGGCTGGAGCAAAGTAATCCATACCAATGGACCTCAAAGACAAGCAAGAGTAGCAACTATGATATCAGATAAGTTAGACTTCAAGCCCAAACTTATTAGAATAGATGAAGGTCTTTTGTGTGTGTGTGTGTATGTGGTACTGGGGATGGAACCCTTCTACTTCTGGGTTACATTCCCAGACCTATTTTTTATATTTTATTTGGAAACAGGGTCTCTTAAGCCAGCGAGGCTGGCTTTGAACCTACACGATCCTCCTGTTTCCGCCTCCCAAGTACGGGGATTACAAGCATGTGCCACCACGCCCTGCTTCAAGAAGGTAATTTTTTTACTGGTAAAAAGAACAATCCATCACGAGGAAATAACAATAATCAACATTATCCCCCAAACTTAAGTGCAGCTACTTTCATAAAACAAACTCTTTGTGACATTAAATCACATATAAATCCCAATACAAGAATACTGGGATACTTCAACACCCCTCTCACATCATTAAAATGATCTTCTAGACAGAAGGTCAGTAAAGATGCCTCAGATGTGAAGAACACCATTAATCAAATAGACCTGTTAGACACATATAGAATATTCCACCCAACTTCAGCAGAGTTCACATTTTTCTCAGCCGCTCAAGGAACCTTCTCCAAAATAGATCACACCCTGGGCTACAAAGTGAGCACCAGCAAGTTCAAAAAATGTGACATACTTGCCTGTGTCTTTTCAGACCATAATGGAATTAAATTAGAAATCAATTATAAAAAGATTCAGAGAAACTACATACACATGTGGAGACTGAACGCCACACTTCTAAATGAAGAATGGTCATAGAAAAAAATAAGGGTGAAATAAAAAAATTTCTATAAACAAACAAAACAGAAATGCAACATATCAAAAACTCTGGGACACTTTGATGGCAGTATTAAGAAAAGAAAATGTATAGCACTGAGTGCTCACAAAGCAAAACAGAAAATCATCAAATAAATAACCTAATGACACACCTCAAAGCCCTGGAAAAAAAAGAGAAATCTAACCCCAAAGCCAGTAGAAGACAGGAAATTATTAAAATCAGAGCAAAAATCAACACAGTAGAGAATAAAAAAAAACAACTCATAAAATCAACAAAACCAAAGCTGGTTCCTCAAAAAAAAATAACAAGATAGATTTAACCACTAGCCAACTTAACTAAAAAAAAAAGACAATCAACCCAAATTATGAAGATAAGAGATAAAAAAGGAGATATAACTACTGACAGTGTTGAACTACAGAGGATTATCAGAAACTACTTTGAAAAACTATGTTCTAACATAATGGAAAATCTGGAGGAAATTGACAACATTCTTGATAAATACAATCCTCCTAAACTGAGTCAAGAAGATATAGAAAATTTAAACCAACCAATAGCAATCAAAGAGATTGAAACAGCAATAAAGAGCTTACCATCAAAGAAAAGCCCAGGACCAGATGGTTTCCCAAGTGAATTTTATAAAACCTTTATGGAAGAGCGAATCCTGATACTCCTCAATCTATTTCATGAAATAGAAAAAAACGGGACTCTCCCAAATACATTCAATGAAGCCAATATCACATTAATACCCAAACCGAATAAAGACAGTTCAAGGACGGAAAACTACAGGCCTTTATCTTTGATGAACTTGGATGCAAAAATGATGCATAATATAAAATCCTGCTGAGGGGAGATTGTATGGTACTTTGGACTGCAGAAAAGTGACCAATTCTTACAACCACACATTAGTGATATAAGATCAAAATAAAATTCAGTAAAGAACTTTTTATTATTATCTTACCTAATGTTTCATGTTGTCCATTCATGTAATTGGACTGACAAAAGAATTTAAATATATTCTAATTGTGGATGGCTGATACTTCTCTTAGACCCCTTGAGCTAGTTAAGGCAGAAAAAAAAAATCTCTACATATAACTTCTGACAAAAAGTTATACTCACTAAATACATAAGCATGATAACAAATATTTAATTATCCTTAAGCACCTCTTTTTTTGGAAGTGTGTATTGGAGAATTGATCCAGGGGCATTCTATCTCAGAGCTAAACTCCCAGCCCTTTTTAATTTTTGTTTTTAAACAGTCTCACTAGGTTGTTGAGAGTCTCACTACATTGCTAAAACTGTCCTGGAACATAGGATCCTTGTATCCTAGCCTTCTAATACTGGGATTACAGGCATGTGCTTCCACACCAGTTCATTATCTTCATATATAAAATAAAAACGTGTACCTTTATTTCTTCAAATGAAGTCCACGATGGCACTTCACTCTTCACTATCAACTCTTGCTTAATAAATAAATGAATAACTTGAACACTTGATTTCCATAGAGATTTTTTTTATTCTCAAGACTAAAGTTAACCATATAAACATTATATTTTCAAATCTACTATGTGTAGTCTTTTCATTGGAAAAAAAAACTATTTGATTTTATTACGACTGCATTTACTTTCTTCGGTAAAATATTTGAAAGTAAGCTGAAGAGATCTTCCTTCGAATCTGCCCTGGTTACGTCTAGTGCTCTGTCAATACATTTCTTTCTTCTTAGTTCCAAAAGCCTTTTGAGCTGCGTAACATCTGTGTCCAGTCCTCTAAGACGTGACTGCTGCTAGTGACAACCAAAGTGCTCAGACAGTGAGAAACTGATAAGGTGTAGACTTATAAGTGGACCTGGAAATGAAAGAATAATGTCCACAGAAACAAGTCTTATGTGCCTTTATTTTGGTGGGTCTCAGTTTATTCCAATATGAATTCTGGAAGTTTCTTCGATAGTTGAGTCTACTCTAGAAAAGGCACCACATGGTATGTCATATAGCAATGTGCACAGAGGAGAGAATCAACATGATTTACTAGCATGGAGAGAAGAAGTGGGAATTGTCTGTATCATTCCAGCAGAAACACTCCTGATATCTCAGTTGGAGGAGAGTGTGCAGAGGAAATGGAAGGCCAATTACGCTGATTACAGTGACTGCAGATATGTGTGGCTACCTTCATGCTTCAGCGATGCTGTAATTATGCTACTAAGAAATGCTGGATGCAGGCAACCTCATTCTTACTTCAACCCTGCTGTTTGTCTCCTGTCATTTTAACATGCATTGTTATGAGGGAAGTAATATATGCTATATCCTATAATGGGGTGCCCCCTACCAAACTCCAATTAAAGTAACAGAATTTTTTTTTCTATGCTAGTAATAAGCCAGTCAGTCTTTTGTAAGTCACTTTGTACTAACAGGGTACTTTAACATATTTAACTTCTTCTACATAAATTTGCTTTCTTACCTTAAGACTTAGGGTGAAATTGTGTAGTAATGATCAGGGATGATCTGCTCATAATTATGTCATAAGACTGCTTTTTACTGGCTCTACTTGAGAATATAATTGGAGAATCAGGGGAAATGCATGAGTATTCCGAGGCTGGAAAGATGTTATTCTTTCTTCTTTTGCATTGTTCATTGATTATTTTTATGTACATTAAAGATATTCATTTTATATATCAGGACAAATGAAATCACCAGATGAATAATTTTCTGGTAGACCTGATTTCATAAGGAGTTGATATCCAGGACAGTTTCAATATGACAAATTTGTCCTCTTCATCTTCTCCTATCTTTAACTCATTATCTCATATCTTGGACATACTTTGCCCTCCTTGTCTTATTCTAAACTGTACTTTGGAAAAAGAATTTTATTGTTTAGAAGATGTTCTGAAGGTTGAAGACTGGGGCTGGAGGCACAGATCCTGGAGATAGAAAAACACTGTTGGGATAAACTAAGCCAGATTCAATAGGGTCTGACTGGGAATCTGGAGATGTGTCTAAGGAAAAATTCATAACCAATGGGTGTGAGGCTGAAGGGGCATAGAAAATATAGAATTATTTTCAAATTCTTAGTTACATGGCAGTGGTGCTGCAGGTTATCAAGATGGTTTTATTTAATTTAATTTTATTTTTTGTTGGTACTGGAGTTCCTGGAAACCCTTCTACCTCTGGGCTATGCTCCCAGACCTATTTTTATACTTTTTTTATTTGGAAACAGGGTCTCTTAAGTCAGCACGGCCGGCTTCAAACCTGCAGGATCCTCCTGTGTCCGCCTCCCAAGCACGGGGATTACAAGCGTGCGCTACCATGCCTGGCAAGAGATGGTTTTAAAGAAAGATAACGAGTTCAATTTTGAACACAGATTTGAATTGTCAGTGGGATATTTCTCTAAAAAATGAATATTTGTTTCACTCACAAGAAAATGGAGGTCAGAGGAAAGAGCTGGGGACTTTGCTGAAGGCTAGAAAATGCATTGACAACTTTTATCATCCTTGAAATTTCCTGAGAACAAATTAGGTATGCTAAGACAACAGCTTCTCTCCAATATATAATTATTTCCCCAAATCTTCTTTAATGGAACATTTGGTTATCCCCCCCAAAATATCATATTTTGGTGTTTTAATTAACACTAACACATTATTGCTTAGCTAGAAATTTAAACAATTTTGAAATAATTAGATTCTGAATATTGAAACCTTTCTGACAATTAAAGTCATAATTCATTTCTGCTCACTTAGGCACCTGGAGTGAGCTGCAAAAAGGTAATTATATTCGTTGTAAATTTATATGCTATGCATATCCCAGTAAGCATTCTGCAGGAAAGTGTTACGGGAAGACACAGGTGCTTAAATTAATAAACATTAGGAAATCAGCAAGAGAATTAAACTACACTAGTTATTGTTTCCAAACTAATTATTTAATAATTGAACATCTCTATACACCTGGTCCCAAATCAAGGGATTCCACGACCTCGCGGGGCTTGGGGTTCACATTTGATCATTTAATATCAAATTTGCATAGTGCAGGGCCGTGATCTGGGTAGGTGTTGGAGGGCGATTTAAATTTCCCTGAAGTTCTGCAGAAAGTTCACAAATCAAAACATTCACACTTGTAAAACAGGAGTGTAATTAATTGTTAAGAAGCCTTGTTAGTGCAGTGCTGCAGATCTAAGAACAAACAAAGCCTTGTTGCAGACACTCAGGTCCCGACAGAACTTTTGAAGGATACATTAAATGAGTAATTATCCATGGGCTTGACATAGCAATCGTGAATATTCTCACCTTTGTGATAACACTATCTCCTCACGGTAAGTTCCATCCAAAAATTGTGTTTCCCAGAATCCCCAGAGATCTTTCATTTTTACCTTGAGTACTGACATTCTGAAAACTCCATGTTAGTGTGAGGAATTTCAGGGACTGTGCAAGCTAGTAACAAACAAAAGATATATAAAAAACCTGTGTGTACCTCTCCCCTGTCTAGGATTATCAGAGTATTCTGCTAAGTGAGACTAGCCAGTCTTAGAAAATCAAAGGTTATATGTTTTCTCTCCTATCTGGAAGTTAGAACAAAAATAGGAAGCAAAAGGAATTTCAGTCAAATGAGGAGAGAAAACAATAAAATAATGGAAGTGGATTAGAGGAGGGAAATGGGGAGAGAAAAAAAAGAAGGATTCAGGAAGAGAACAGTTCAAATAAGGCTGATGCATTCATACAAGGTTTAACTAGCAATGTTACTCACATGTCTGGAGAAGGAGGAAAGGAAAAGGCAGGTGGATGTACAGAGAGAAATCCAACAAGTGATGTGTACATGTATGATGGCATCTCTTTGAATCTAACTATGATATATAATTATACTGCACCAATAAAAATTTAAAAACACACAAGGAATATATCCAGCAATATTTATACTTTACATCACATCTAGCACATGATACATTGGGCTTTGACCAAGTATTTTTTGTAAAATTAAATAGGCCAGTGGATAAATGATTAAAGGAATAATTGGGTGAATGAATGTATTAATGAATTAAATGGAGCAAACTCCTGATTCTGAAGCAGTGGCGGCAGAAGAGCCAATGGCTCAGTTCTTTCCCCATTCATAACAACTCCACAAGTATTTGCCCATTGAGGATTAACTCATTTCCAGCCAATAAGCTCCCATGTGCTGAGGTACACAGGAAAAGAAATCACATTTACTCCAGACCATGCCAGGTGTGGGTTGAACTCTCTGAAATGGCTTTTGAGTATTTGTCGAATAGTTGACCATAATTCACATCAGATATGTCAGAAACAAGAAGAATAAAATAGCATAAAGAAATTAGAAATAGTGCTCAATTCATGGTTTATAAATTAAGATTATTCAATTAATTGTTGAAACTGAGAATGGAAACTATCATTTATGGAGCTCCAACTATCATGTGTGCTCATATTTGATGATATTTTACTGTTGTGCAGGAAAATGAGATAAGATTTATTTTTACTCAACAAATGAAATAACAGAAATTCTGAGAGTTTAATTTCTTCAAAATCTAGCCTATAAATGACAGAGCTGGTTCTAGTTCTAATGCTTTTGTCTCAGTGACCCCAATGCCATGCTGTCATGTTGTTTCCCTATGGTGGGACTTCCTGAATTCTTTATAACATATTCAAAGTTAGAACTCAATACTTGTCCAAAGGATTACATCTGGTTTCTCCTAAGATTAACTAGTTATTAAATAGTTTATACCTTAGATGTCCCATAGGTTAAATGACAGTTAATTGTACCTATAAGCAAGGCAAAAGAGAAAAGGAAAAAAAAGGAACTATTCCTTTTTTTTTTTTTTTTTTTTTTTTTGGTGGTACTGAGGTTCCTGGAAACCCTTCTACCTCCGGGCTACACTCCCAGATCTATTTTTTAATATCCTTATTTGGAAACAGGGTCTCTTAAGCCAGCGAGGCTGGCTTTGAACCTTCTCGATCCTCTTGTCTCTGCCTCCCAAGCGTGGGGATTACAAGTGTGCACCACCACACCCGGCTGAACTATTCCTATTTTAAGATAGCAAATAATTTTTTTTTTTTGTACTCAGGATTGAACCCATGGGAAATCTACCTTGAAACTACACCCTGAACCATATTTATTTTGTAACAGGATTTTGCTGAAAGTCTTGTTAAATTGCTGAGGCTGGCCTGTAATCTGCAATCCTGTCTCTGACTCCCACATCCTGGGATTACAGATTTGTGCCATGCTCCCTGGCTAAAATGGCAGATATTTGTTTAAATAAATAACTCTTTTTCTAATTTAAGTATGGTCTTCATGAAAGAAAAACACATTTTCAGCGTATATTTCAATGAGTTTTGTATCTATCATAATAATTAAAATATAGAATGTTTTCATTACATTGGTCAGTTATCTCAGGACCCTCTTTAAGTCAATCCTCCCTTTAAAAGTAACCACTATTAAACAGGGCATGATGGTGTACTCTTGTAATTCCAGCATTCAGGAGGCTGAGACCAGAGGATTGTGGTAGATAAACAACCTGAGCTCTTTAGTGAGGCCCTTCGCAATTCAGTGAGACCCTGTTTCAAAAATAAAAAGACTAAAATATAGGGCTGAGGTGTAGCTCGGAGGTAGAATGCCCCTGGGTTCCATCCCCAGTACCAGAGGAAAAAAGAAAAAAAGTAACCACTGTTCCATAAACAGAGCTTAATTTTATGTATTTTAAAATGATCCAAATGAAATCATGCAACATGTCTTCTTTTTTGTGTGTTTCACTCATACAATTATGCATGCCAGTAATTGATTCCTTCTAGTTGCAAAGTAGAATTGCATTGTCTGCATACAACAGTATATTTTCATCTTCATCTGTGATTTGTGGTTTTCTAAGTTTTTCTTATTATTATTGGGGATTGAACCCAGGGGCATTCTACTGCTCACCTACACCCCTAGCCCGATTTATTTATTCTTTATTTTGAAATAAGGTCTCACAAAGTTGTGAAGGGCCTCACTAAATAGCTGAGGCTGGCTGCAAATCTGCCATCCTCCTGTCTCAGCCTCCCATGTACTAGGATCACAAGTGTGCATCCCACACCCAGCCAAAGTTTTTAATTCTTATAAATAAAGCTGCTTTGAGCAGTCATGCACAATATTTGTGAATAAGTTTTCACATCCTCTGGTAAATATCCGAAATGACTCTTCTAGAGTGGATTGAATATATATTTTAATGCAATATTTTCATGTCCTATGGTAAATATCTGAAATGACTCTTCTGGAGAGGATTGAATATATATTTTGATGCATGAGAAACTTCCCAACATTTTCACACTGTGACTTTGCCATTTTATGATCCCACTAACGTGGTCACAATATGGAGTATTGCCAAGGTATTTATCATTGTTACCATTCATTGTGATGGTATGCTATGGTATAACAGGTGTTGAGATGACTAATGATGATGATCATCTTTGCATAAAGACACTGGACATCTCTTTCTTCTTTATGAAGCTACAATTATATTTTCACTGTCTTTTTACCTAATTCTACATGTGATATCTTATTTTGAATATAAACATTTTAAATTATATGTATTGCAAATATTTTCTCCTACTTTGGTCTAAATTATTCATCACTTTAGTGGTGCCTTTTTAAAACAAAATTTTTTAATTAAAATCACATGACAGAAAAATTTACCCTTTATAGCATGTAATTCAGTGTTGTGAAACTATTACTACTACCTAATTCCAGAACATTTTAATACACCAAAAAAATTCAATAATTAAAATACATGATTACTCTCATTTTTCCTTCCCCCAACCCAGAACAACCACTAATCTGCTTCCTGTTTTAGTGAGTTTTCTATTTTGAATATTTCATATGTATTTTTATGAGGTCAAATTTAGCATGTATTTTAATCATTGGATTCAACATGTATTTTAATCATTTTATTCCAACATGGGGTTTTTATGCTAAAAATTTTGAGTTAATTTTTGACCATATTAAATTATTTTGGGTTTTGTATAGTGTCAGGAAGAGATTGCTATTCATTTTCTCCTTATTTATACATATTCTTAGCATATAAAACTTTGAATGTTTTTGTGTTTGCTTGTTAATGTTGAATCATACAATTCAATTATTTTTCTAAAGAAATAGATAGTTTTATTTTTATATATTATTTTCACTTTAAATCTGATAGAGGGTTAGTTCTAGTTTCCTTGACTGAAAATTCAGACATACCCATCACATTTTAAGAAAATATCTTGTTTATATTTGTAAAAACAGTCACAACATAGAAATGAAAATGCATGATCTCAAATAAGTATTTTATCTGAACTTGATTCTTGTAACAAATCTCTCTTAATCATGATGTACATTCAATTTAATATTTTGATAGTACCAATTTTCTAATGTGTTATTAAAGTATCGTGGCACTTATATTTTGTCTTGTTCAAAAGTAACAAATTTTTTAAATTTCTTTTTCCTACGAAATTTTGGAAGCCATCCAGACATAGAGTTTCTATGTGGGGAATATTTTAAATTACCATATGGTAATTATCACAAATTACCATAATATGTTAACTAGATGTCTACAGCAAACCCGAGCCCTACCAGAACCACAGTTTTGAAATGAAATTCTTCACAATAGGTGGTGTAAAGACTTAGTAAGCAGACATCTTTACA
Organism: Muscardinus avellanarius; assembly: GCF_963383645.1. Classification (NCBI taxonomy): domain Eukaryota; kingdom Metazoa; phylum Chordata; class Mammalia; order Rodentia; family Gliridae; genus Muscardinus; species Muscardinus avellanarius. Next base: position 26,223,761 of record NC_137796.1, read on the forward strand.
ATGCTCATTATGATACAACCTTTCATGAGAGACACAATGTAAGCCAAATCACAGACTAAAGTTTAGGCTCCGGAAAAAGATGTGAAAGACTTAGACTTTCCAATACCTTCTTTAAGAAAAGAAATAAAGCAAGCCTGGGAACTGAATGGCACTAGAAAGATGGGTTTGGCAAAAGAGAAAGAAGGAAAGGAGCCACTAGTTGTCTATAGTGATATAAGTTGGGATTGAAGAAAAAGATCTCAAAGGAAGCAGTGAAGCTTTATTATTACTCTTCTGTTCTCTAGGATTTGGCTTTGCCTATGGTACTGGGAACAGATAGGTATTCTACATACATCTCAGCTACAACCCCAGCCTTTTTAATTTTAATTTTTTTAAATTTTGTTTATTTTTATTGGTGCATTATAGTCATATATCTTAATGGAGTACAAGATAGTAGAGACATACAAGCACAGATTACCCAATTAGCCTTTACCCAGTTTCCACCCTATTCCCTCCCAACCTCCTCCCTCCTTCTCATGTTTGGCTTAGTGATTGACTTTGATATGTTTGTGAATGTACATCATGTACATTAGGGAATTTCCCTCTTCCCTCCTCCCATCCCTCCTCAGTGAGGTCAACTTATTTGCTCATCTATAGTTTCTCCTTTTTCATCTAGAGTTCCTCCTATGATGGATCTCACTAAGTTGCTGAGGCTAGCCTCAAATCTTTGATCCTCCTGTTTCAGCTTCCCCAGTATAGGGATTACAGGCATGAACTACCATACCTGTCTTGGCCTTGCCTTTGAATTACTTCTGAATGATATTAGGAGTAAAACACACAATGTCTACTCTGGCATGGCTTGTCTTCAGCTCTTAGAACATGGGCACATCAGTCATGATGATGGCTTCATAGGTGGAGATGTATCTTGAAAAGATGTGCTGAGGTCACCGGGGACCTGAGAGAAGTCTTTTGGCAGATGATGAGCCTATTCTTGGAATAAACCAATGACAACATCTCTTCTCATTACATCCCACTGATATCTACCTAAAGATGAGTGAGTATTTGAAACACACACATGCACACACATTAAAGAAAGTACAAGAGTTTAGTAAATAATTATAAGGTGAATGCTTACATAATTTCCTGTCAGTTCTAGACTGATAAAAATTTATAGATGTATAGTACTTAGAGTACTGCCAGAACCTTAAAAGACCTCCCATTACTTTATCTTCCATGAAAAGCACATTTCTACAGGTAATTTTAACTTTGACTTTCATAATAATTATGCCTCTACTTCTCTCTTATAGTTTATCATGTAATCTCTAAAGAGTATAATGTTCTATATGATAGAACTGCCCATTTTAAAGGTCAGCTTTGTTAATACTATATTGTCTTATTACTCTTTGAGGGCAAGTAGAAATTGTGCTGGCAGACCCCCTTTTCCTCCTAATGGTGGTGGCACATTGGCACATTTTCTTGCTCACCTGTTTTTTTTTTGTTTATTTGTTTTTCTTTTGGTGGCACTGGGGTTCCTGGAAGCCCTTCTACCCCCGGGCTACATTCCCAGACCTATTTTATATTTTTTAATTTGGAAACAGTGTCTCTTAAACCAGCGAGGCTGGCTTTGAACCTGAGCGATCCTCCTGTCTCCACCTGCCAAGCATGGGGATTACAAGAGTGCGCCACCACACCCGGCTCCCCTGTTCTCTGGATCTCACATTAGGCCAGCTCTAAATCTCATGTTGGTTTACAGTTATTTAGGCATCCATAATTTTATTAAAAATTTCAAAAGCCCAATTTTTAGTTTTGTTGATTATTGTTATTTGTATTATATAGATTTCTTTTTTGTTCTTTAAAAATATATCTGCTTGCTGGGCATGGTGGTGCAGGCTTGTAATCCCAGCACTTGGGAGGCTGAGACAGGAGGATCGCACAGCTACTTAGTGAGGCTCTCAGCAACTAAATGAGACACTGTTTCCAAATAAAATATAAAATAGGTCTGGGAGTATAGCCCAGAGGTAGAAAGCTCCTAGGTCCCATCTTCAGTACCAAAATAAATAAATAAATAAATTATATATATATATATATAATCTGCTACATTACTTTCTTTGGTTTTAATGAGATCCTTTCTTTTAATTTTTTAAGGTATAAACTTGAATCGATTTTAAACAGATAGGAGATAATATGGATTATAGGAACCAAACTTTTGAAATAATAAGATAATATCACTATTGGTGATAAAATGGAAAATAAAACACATATTCTTTATTTTTCTGTGCTCTAATATGAATATATGTCATCGTACCATCCAGTTATAAACTATAATTTCTCTCAAAAATTTTCACCTTTGAAATATGATACAATCTAACAATAATTAAAGAATGAGGATATACATTACCATGATTTTTTTCATCCTGAAATTCGACCAAAGCAAGTAAACATGTACAGCACTGGGTAAGATATCTGTGAATATGTTCATGATATAATGTGCATTAAAAAAAGTTTCTGATTTCCTCCCATTTAATTTAAACTGTTTTCCATTTACACCTGATAAATATGGGACAACAGTTCCACTGACCAATAGAAATTATCATCTTTTTGACAGGAGGCAAAAATCTTCAAAGAACACAGAAATTTATTTGTTCCTCTGCAAGACTCCCCCTTCCCACCACCACCATTCCCAAGTACAAAGATCAGCTGCGGTATCTTATAGTGATGGTATAATTTAAGGTCTTAGCTTAGCATGTGTGTTCTCTGGCCTAAAATGGAAAATGGAGAAATAATAATGAAATATCAGTTAATTATTAAATTTACTTTATTTACTTATTTATTTACATATTTATGTATGTATTTATTTATTTTTGTGGGTCTGGGGATGGAACCCAGGGGCATACAGCCTCAGAGCTATACCCCTTACCATACTTTTTATTCTTTATTTTGAATCAGGGTCTCACTAAGTTACAGAGGGCCTCACTAAGTAGCTGAGGCTGTCTGTAAACCGCAATCCCCCAGTCTCAGCCTCCCTAATGCTAGGATTACAAGCATGCACCACGCCCAACTTTAAACTTAGTTTAAAAAGAAAAAAATTTCAGGAAAAGTCAATAAACTAAGGGAACATGGCATTTTCAGCAAGAAAGCCTATCAAATATGACTCCACCCCACCCCTACCCCCAGGGAAAAAGAAAGGTTTTACATAAAAAAGTGAGGGATTCAAGCAGGAATGCAGGCCATCACAAAAGAGGGAGAGCATTGGAGTAAGAGAGTCTTTGTGACATTTTTGGTTCTTTTATAGAATCCCCATGTGTGTGGGGAGAGGGGGATCACACAGTGGAGGTCTGGACTTCCTCTTAATCCTCAGGTTCCTGGCATCCATGGGTGGTAGGTGGTTGGTGTCTGACCTTTATCCTTCTCAAAGATTCTTTAATACTAAGCATTTTAGAAACCTCAGGTGAGGAAAAGGTCTGCCTAACACTGAACACACCCTACAGGGTGAAATTAGAAAGTATGAACTTTCTAGATTTTTTTTTTTTTTTTTTGGTGTTACTGGGGATGGAACCCAGGGGCTTCGAACCTGCGGGGATTACAAGCGTGCACTACCACATCCGGCAACTTTTTAGATTTTAAAATGATATTTTTCTTTCCTTCGCAATCTGTCTCCTTTTCTGACTAATATTTTATTTCTTCTACTCTACCTCAGTCCCTCCTTTCCAATCCCCAGACTTTGGTCTCTTAATATTAAGAGTTGATGAAGGACAAAGTCCCATCTTCTATAGCTTTTTCTGAGCTGACAAGGGACCTAGGCCCTGCCTATCCAGGGACCAAAAGTCTCATCCTACCTATCTAAAGGAGACACGAGAAGGTCAGCTTTTTTGTTGGCTATAGCACCATCATTCTTTGATGTTCTGAAAAAGAATGCATAAACATGAGAGATATTAGCTTCTGATGACAGTAAATCAAAGAATAAAAGAGCATCCTGATGTAAGGCATATTGGCCAAGAAAATGAGAATTTCATCAAAATGTTACCCAATCATTTTCTTGTAAGGGAGACATCCTAATGAACTAGAAGTAGATAAGACCCCACAAATCTAACAGGCACCTTTATCAGTATCTCTAGCATATTGTTGTGCCCACTCCATGGAAAAGTTTGCTTTTTTTGAAAGAATAATGTGAAAATTAGGAGACAAATAATTTGATATATTTTAGTCTGGATAGACATAATGTAGTTATAAAGAAAAAGCATGAAAATGAAACTGATCCTATTTAGTAAAAAACTAAATATTCAAAATAACTAAAAAATAGTTATTTTGGATAATAATTTTGAATCTACTGATGGCTCACAGAAATAACATTCACAAGTCTTATCAGCATCCAGAGATTTATTTCTGACTTCAGAATCTTGAATCTTGATTCTGTAAAGTATCAGTAGAAATAAGTTTAATTTTAGACACATGAATACAGGAATTGTGTTCCAAGAATTTGAAAAGAACCCTTCTACTTTGGGAGAAACTAATCTAAGGGTGAATCCTTTTCCCAGATTTGGAGTAAAACATAACCACCTGGTTGCATTCTTGCCACACAGGTCAAATGATCAGAAATTGGAATGAGCATATTGCCATATTCTGATAAAGCTTGATTTTTTTAAGCAGAAAAGTACTTATTGAATAATTCTTTTGAATATTCTGGACGTAAAGAATGGTGCTCAAAACTGGAGTGCTAATCCTTCTATAAATGAAAAGGTTACCATGGGTAAAACTCTGTTATCAAAGGGAGCTATCCCTGACATGTATATTTTGTCTCACTCCATGATGCTCTCTGCCACATTGTGATACAAAAAGAAGACCCACAAGAGATGCCACTACCATGCTCTTAGACATCCTAGCCTCCAACACTTAGAGATAGATAAACCTCCAATCTTTTTAAATTACCCAGCCTTATATTTTGGTGAAGCAACAGAAAACAGATTAAGACACCTTCTCTACTTCAGCTACTCAGTTTCCATTGAGATCTCCACTACCACTGAGCTAGCTAGTGTTATATATTTATTATTTCCTCACTCTGAAATATCTCTTCCATGAAATTCAGATATCTGAATTCTTGTCCTTCAGTCTTCATTAAAAGCTTTGTGCAATCTACCTTTCCATAGTATTCAAGAGGTATCCTTAGCCGTGCATGAGAAGGATGTGGAGAAGTAGAAACTCCAATACATTGTTGTTGTGATTGCAAATTAGTGCAACCACTTTGGAAAACAGTGTGAAAGATCCTCAGAAAAATGAGAATAAACCTATCATCTGACCCAGCTCTACCACTTCTGGATATCTACTCAAAAGAATGGACACCAAACTACCAAACTAATGCATGCATATCTATGTTCAGTCACACAATTCACAATTGCCAAACTATGGAAGCAGCAAAGATGCCCATCAATAGATGAATGGATTACAAAACTATGGGTTATGTACACAATGGAATTTTACTCAGCCATGAAGAACAAAATTATGTCATTTGCAAGAAAATGGATGTATCTGGAGAACAGTATGCTAAGTAAGACTGGTCAGTCACAAAAGTGAAAAGTCAGATATTCTCCCTAATGCAGAAGTTAAGAAAATGGGACATAGGAAGGACTCCGGACAGAGGAGGAAAATCCTTAGATGAATAAAGAAGATGACCCGAAGGAGATAGGAGGGGGGAATAGGGAAATACCTTAATGGACATGATGTACATACATAAATTTATCAAAGTCAATCATTGTGATGAGCATGGGAAGGGGAGGAGAGGAAAAAAATAGGGTGGGAACTAGGAAGGGTTCACTGAGTGCTGTGCGCATGTATCCCTCCACCACCCTGAACTTCATCAAAATGTATGATTACAATGCAACAATCAAAAATAAAACTAAAATAAACTTTAAAAGTCTGGGGTGTAGCTTAGAAATAGCATGCCTCTGGATTCAATTTCCAGTACTAATAAAAAAAGATATTCTTGTCGGGCATGGTGGCGCACGCTTATAATCCCCGCGCTTGGGAGGCGGAGACAGGAGGATCGTGCAGGTTTGAAACCAGCCGTGCTGGCTTAAGAGACCCTGTTTCCAAATAAAAGAGTATAAAATATAGGTCTGGGAGTGTAGCCTGGAGGTAGAAGGGCTTCCAGAAACCCCAGTACCACCAAAAAAAAAAAAAAAAAAGATATCCTTCAACCATTATTTCCTATCATTACATCTTTAGGCCTTCACAGTGTTTGATGCATGTGAAATTAGATAATTGTTTATTTGTCTGCTTCGATTTATTTACCAAACCATACTGCAGGCTCCTTAAGTGTAGAAAATCTGAACAATTTTTACACTTAGTTTCAAGCATGGCATGTAATAGGCATAAAAATCAATATTTTTGAATTAATGGATAAACAAATAAATCATGAAGCATTTGAGAGTGAGGAGGATTTACAAGTAAGAAGTTGTCAGGAAATTAAAAGAGAGGATTTAGCATGCTTTATGAAGAAACAGTGTATATTGCCAAACCTTTCTCAAGGGTCTGTACTTTCCCAACCTACCTCTGTGGCTTAGCTTGAAATTACACATGATACAGAAAAAGTAGTTCATGCACAAACTCTGAGAAAAATGTCATTAGAGAAGTTGTGTTTTTTTTTTTATTATTATTTATGTGATGCATCTGTTGCTTGATGCAATTAGTTTTTTTAAAAATCTTTCAGTTTGCATAGCACATAAAATTGGAAAGGTAACCAATGACCTTGATTCAAAATAGTCTTGAAACACTAAAATGTAATATTGTTTATTTCTGTTATTACTGCTATTCAGACTATCAGTGCTACAAGGGAAGAAGGACATAAGGGCAAGTAGTTTTAAATTCAATACACATCATCAACCAATGGGTGACCTTGCAAAAGTTATGTAACTTCTCAGAGCCTCCGATTCTTCATCAGTGAAATACAGCTGGTAGCACTTTTATCACAAGATGTTTACAAAGCCTTCATTTTACAATTTAGATTCTAGTGTGTTATGAGTTCCATAATAACACCCAGTACAAGTAATTCTTTATCTCTGCTATACTTTTTCCTATGTCTCTGTCATATTGCCATAGCAATGAAATCATCTATCAGCCTTGAGGAGCATGCAAGGGTCTAAAGTTTCCCAGGTTTAACCTATGGTGACATTGCTTGGAAGATCTCACCTTAGCATATGTGGACACTCTGAAGTAGCAATTATAGTTTATTCAATAATTTAACAAACATCTATAGAGAAACTTCTCTGTGCCAGGGACCCTCCCATGCGCCAAGGATGCAAAAGAACAGACATTAAAAATCCTTGCTTTTCCCAAACTTGAGTCTCATGAGAAAGACAGAAAGGATAAAATATTACAATTGGGCAGATGGTATAAAGTCACATGTTGCTTGAAGAATAAACTTGGGTCAGGGAGCAGAAAGTGACACAGTTAAGTGTGAGAAAAACTGTTCACCGATTAGGTGATATTTGGGCATAAACTCGAGGAAAGCAAAGGGAGAAGTGTATGTTTTGGACAGCCAGCTTCAGATAAACTATATTGATGGAAGTCATGGTCCCAAAGATTAGTCCCTGCTTAAGAAATGAGCTTCAAGTTGACCAGGACTGGATGGAGACAAGCTTTCTAGAGTGGCCATAAACCTTGTCCATATGGTTTTGTAGCTGGACATTGCTCAGTTCTGACAGATGGTGCTGTGGGGAGTCTTTCACTGTTAAAATTTTTATTTATTTACAGCTATAGGCTGTAATTGAGGACAGTTAGCCTTCTTGTCTCCAGTACCCATAAAAAAGTGTTAAATTTTCATAGTAGCAGAGTTGGCATCCCTGGAATCTTGGAAAGAATAGAATATCTTAAAAGTGATTTCAGTTGCAATCTCATTTCTGAGTTCTTTAATCATACCTTCATCCCTACCTGACCTACTCTCCACTAAAAAAAAAAAAAGGCTTATAGTCCATGTCTGTTTCTGCAGTTTCTATAATCTGTCTAATTCCAGTGCTCCATTTGCCTGTAATTTATTTTAGAGTTACCCAGGTAATATGCAAAAATAATTTGGGATGTTCAACCCTGCGGTGACATTTAACATCTTAGAAATTCGTTCTTTAGGCTGTGACATCTATCAAGAAAGATGACAGCTCTGAACAGCAGTTAAAGTGGAAGAGAATTTATCAACCTTCCTATTAACTACAAATTTATGGAATGTTTGAAAGTTGCAAGTGAACTCTTAGGGCCATGTTCATGGGGTGGCCTTTAACTTGAAATAGATCTGTGGCTGAACTGTGTCTTTGAGACTTGGTGTTTTAATGAGGTTTCATCCTTTTTGAACAGAAGCAAGGAAGGCTAACAGAAATGCCATGTCTGCTAGGCACTTGATAGTTTTCATCCTGAGAGGAAGTAGTGGGGTTATGTTAGAGCCCACACACTTTTAGTCATTCTTCTGTCTCGTGCAAAACCCCAAGACTTTCGTGCATAGGTCAACTACCTCGTGCCCTCTAAGACCCACAATACAGAGATAATGGACATATCCAAACTTATGGCACCACATTACCTATTCATTTACTTTTCTGACATTTCAAAGTGATCTGTACCTTTGTGACCTTTAGAACAATAGATTATTTATGTAGGTATTTCAGAAGATGTACAGAGCATTAAAATTACTGAAGCATTTTGTGGGCTGGTGGGGGGATGTGGAGGAGACTTCAGGGTAAGGGAAATGATGTTCCTTTTTTAGTTACTTTTGAAATGGCTTAAATCATCTGCAGAATAAAGGTTACACTAATAAATGTCTCATTTGTTTTAAATTCTCTGAAATGTGAGCACTTCCATGGAACATATAAAATCACATACAGTAAATGGGCTGTGGTGAGAGACAGTGAATTGCGATATTTTCTTTTTGGAGTCACTTTTTTTTTTCTTCCCCTTGACCAAGTTCTACCTTACAGTAGCAGAGGAGCAAGGAATACAGTTAGGGGAATATTGGTTGTGTGGGAGGCGTGGGACTAGAGATTGAACCAAGGGCCATTTTAACTCCAAGCTTAACTCTAGACTTGTTTCTTTTAAACAGGGTTCCATTCAGTTGTTGAGGGCCTTGCTAAGTTGCTAAGGCTGACTAAAACCTGTAATCCTCCTGACTCGTTCTCCCAAGTACTTGGATTACAGACATGCATCACTGTGCTCAGCAAAGTTATTGGTATTTTTGTTTTTTGAAAACAGCATGAAGACGCAGAGCCTTCGATTGTTGTTTTGATTAATGATGTGGTATGAAAGGGCTGCTATAAACTTACCTTCCATCACTACCTCTTTACCAATTACAAATGAGGAGGAGCGCACTGCCTAAAATTCCCTAAATACATCATGGCTTTGTGCATGGTTTGTCTAATAGGCCTATTCCCTTTTATATCTCATAATCTTCTATTTCTCCTTGGAAAACTAACTACTCTAAAAATGCTAACAGCAACATGATTATAGAAGCCTTAAATATATTCTCAGTATCTGTGAGTGTATTTTCACACTGTATACTTTAATGGTTTAATGCATTCATCCTGAAAGCAGAATGCCAGATGATAAACCTTAGCTTTATGTTAAACCCTGCATACTGTTTCTTAAACAACATGGGCCTTTTATGTAAAGTTCCCCAAAATATAGAAAGAAAGGTTTCAGTTCCACATGAATTCTATAAAGCTTTCAAAGATATATGCCCAAACATTCTTGGAAGGGACAGAATTAAGGGGAGTAGAACCTCTGAGCCACACCCCCAGTCCTATTTTATTTTTTATTTTGAAACAGAGTCTCTCTCACTAAGTTGCTGAGAGCCTTTCTAAGTTGCTGAGGTTGGACTTGAACCCACAATCCTCCTGTCTCAGCCTCCCAAGTACTGAGATTACTGGCATACCCCACCAAGTATGGCTATACCCAAACATTTTAAAGGCATTCTTAGCACATGTTCTATCATCACTAGCTATTTTTATTATAGCATTGTTATTACATGGGCAGCATGAAAATTATGTAAAACCTATGCCACTGGAAACACTTAACTCCTTTATATTTTATCTGAAATAGAAATTATCCCCCTGGATGGCTATAATTCAGTGTCAAGTTGATATTCCATTCACCTTGTCATTGTACTAATGCTCTCTTTTCCAGCCCTCATCAGTCTCTTAAGGGACATTGGTTCTATTTCTTGTTTTCTCATGCAAAAATAGATTGGATTAGGAGACAGCCTACTTTGGGTGCCTCTCCAGCTATCAAAAAAATGGTATTTTGATTTGTGAGACTGTTTTCATTATTCTACAGTTCTTCTAGAGACAAACAACTTGTATGCTCGAGGACATTTGTCTCCTTTCCAGTAAAAATAATTAAAAATCAATAACATTTAGCCTGTAAGATTTTTGATGAATACATCTGTTTAGTAAATTGTTCAAAGTCCAGGCTCATTCTTTCAACACCTGAAAAGAACTATACAGCTTTCCATTCTTATTATACAGTAAATAGCAACTGCTATTTTGAATAGTCATGATAATAGTACAATACTTTGCTTATACTTAGCTCTGTAAATTTGCATTGTAAGACTGATGCTCATACATTAGACAAGTGTCCTCATGTGCAAACAGGGCATCATACCACATTGCATACATGCAGTGTCTTCTGAATGCATACGTGCTCTTGATGCTGCTTGAGAAATTGGGTTATACAACACAGTTAAGTTCTATGTACTAATGGATCTCACATTCCAGAAATATAATATAAACCATGGATCTTATGGATAACAGAAATGCAATAAAGATAAACACTTTTTTTTTACTTCTTTTGATATTATCTAGAAGCCAAATGTCTTTATGAATCCAACACATAGGAAAATGGAAATACTTAGTCAAGAAGGAGAAGCTATTCCAGAACACAATAGATAACTTCAATTATTTGAGAAAATGTGATAGAGTAAGAAATCAATGTCTTAGAGGACTTGAAAGAAAACAATCAGGAAGAGTTTGAGACACTCATTGTGACACAATATAAAAGATTTTCTCTCATATTCAAGATCATAGGGTCTAGAATCATGCTTTTCTTATGTCTTCAAAACTCCATGCTAATGATAGCAAAGACAATTTGTTTAAACTTCAATAGATACTTACATTGAGCAAAGAACTGAGTAAATGAATGATTTAATAAGATATACTGCCTCATATAATTATGTTTTCTTATTCACTTGAGCTCTTAAAAAATGTCTGTGCAAACTTCTCTTAAACGTTTCCAGCAAAGCTGGGTGTGGTGGCACATTTTTGTAATACCAGCATTTGGGAGGCTGAGATAGGAGGATCTAGGTTTTCAGACAGTCTCAAACACTTAGTGAGGCCATTTGCAACTCAGTGAGTCCCTGTGTAAAAATAAAGAATAAAAAATAGGGCTGTGGATGTAGCTCAGACGTAGAATGCCCCTGGGTTCCTTCCCCAGTACCACAGGGGGAAAAAAAAAATTCTTCCCAGTACCTGAAAATAGCATCCAATACAATTTAAATGACCATTCATTAGGTATCTGCTTGCCACTCAGTGTTCAAAACCCTTTTCTATGAATCTGCACTTTGCCATGGGTTCTTTTATTTTTTTTAATCTTCCAACATAGAGCTCCTCTCCATTTATATCAACATTACAAAGTTCTGCTCTATTAGTCCCTTAATCTCTTTGCTAATTCCCATATGTTGCTGCATCATTTAATTAAGGGCTACACTGCTGTGTGTCTGAGGCTCTGACAATGTCCTTTCCTGCTGTGAGCACACCCAGGCTTCCTGGAATGTGGGGGGATTCACTCTGGCTGGACTTTAGACAATTGTACCTAGCTTACATTTCTGAGAAACTGCTTTCTGTAGAGACACGTAGCATACCTTTAGCAACAAAAATCATTTTTCTGGAACTGTTGACATCATTTACATAGTTTTTCAATCCAAAAACTAGAGGAAAATTATTATTATAAAAGCTAGATACCATGAAAGTAGCTAGTAGAGTTGTTGGAAGAGACTCCAACCTAATAGATGACTTGGTCATCTGCTAAGCCTAACTCTGGGAATGGCAGCAGCCTCTTGGAACTTCAGATTTATTGCCAATAAAAAGAGTTTGAAAGACAATGTGATTCATTTTTCTCTTCCTATGTACTAATAAATTAGTGTTCTGGAAAAGCAAGTCTAATTTTCCAACTATCCCATAAAATATGTTGAAGTGGTTGGTATTTGTAAGGAAATTTACAGAAGATGTTTTACTGACTAAAAAGTTGATATCATTTAGAAAAAAAATAATATGCTCTGTATGTAATTGAAAAAACTCTTAATTTCATCACTAAATTTGTAAGATTTATCTAATCTATATTTTAAAAAGCAGATGAACAGCTCATGATTTTTCTATATATGCATGATTAAAAAAAAAAAAAGCAGGACGCTCTGAATGTCCATAATATATTGCTGCTAGAGTTGATTCTCAGAAAAAAGTGGAGACAAAATGAAAAGCCACTAAAACAGCTAACACGCCATTTTAATAAGGGAGCTTCTCAGCTTTTATGTTGTTTAGAATATACCTGGAATAGTGTATGCTAGTTGGGTTCATCCAAATTAAGAGAATGATCGTGTTCTTGGCTGCCCTTCACATCCTTTCAAAGGACCTGAAAATCATGAATAATAAAATCATGAAAGAACTGGCATTTAACCTGACAAAGGAAAAAAAAGAAAGAAAGAAATCCTCAAAAGGATATGGCAGGCTTCCAGTTCCAGCTCCAACATGTAAAAAAAAATTGGAAGTCATCACTCCCTCCCTTACAACAAGAAAAGGCTAGAGATCTGAAAAATAATAATTTTATTTGGGGCCATTTGTGGATGGAGTTTGCAGAGTAAAGTGCCACTCTTAAATCTAGGGAGGTAGGAAGATACAGAATCAAGCCAAAAATCTGCTAATTTGGAGCAGAAGCTGCTGAAGCCATAAACAGGTAGAACTGTTCAAATGGTGATTTTGAAGAATGGAAGAAGACTGATGGTTAGAGTAATCTTAGGAAGTGAAGAACTTCCAAGGGCTTTTCTTCAGGAAACTCATCAAATTCTCCAGGTGAAGTTTCAAGAAAAGCCACCTCATGGCTCTGGCAGGGGAGGGAAGAGTAATTATTATGAATATGCTTAGAACCTTCTGCATAATTCTTCAGGGAAAATTAATTTATTATAGCCTCATCCTGGAAAATGGTAAAAAGGTATTCCTCCCACATATAGTCTCGCTATATTATCTAAGGTAGATTGAGAAAGCTATGAAAGAAGATATATTTGTGAAGGTCACAGGTAAGAAATAAAGACTAAAAGATATATTTAACCAAGAGATTACGTAAAATTTCTATTCACCAAGCTTTTCCAAGACACCAAGAGTGGATAAGAGAGCTGAAGGAGTTACAAGAAACAGACTTCAAAGAAGAGTACTTAGGAAAGTTCAAGGTCAAGAAGAAAGACAAAAAAAGAAGTTGTAGACTGACTTCTATAGTGAAAGCAATTATTAAATGAAGTCCAACTCATTGCCAGAGTAAAATAATTCCAACAGTTAAGGCCCAGCTTCTTCTGTCCCACTTATATAATACATGTCAGGCTTCCAACAAAAATTATAAGACACACCAAAAGGCAAAAAATGTACAGTCTGATGAGAAAAAGCAAATATCAGAAAGATAAATATCACCAAATAGCAGAACAAGAATCAAGAGACATAGATATTGAATTTATCAAATAAGAAATATAAATTACTATGATTAATGTTAAAGGCTATCACAGAAACAGTAGACAAGTTGCAATAACGGACAACAGATAAGTAGCAAAAAATTGAGAGATGGAGCCGGGCGTGGTGGCGCATGCTTGTAATCCCTGCGCTTGGGAGGCTGAGACAGGAGGATCGCACAGGTTCGAAGCCAGCCTCAGCTACTTAGTGAGGCTCTCAGCAACTTAGTGAGACCGTTTTCAAATAAAATATAAAATAGGTCTGGGAGTATAGCCCGGAGGCAGAAAGTCTCTGGGTTCCACCCCCAGTACCACCAAAATAAAATAAAATAAAATAAAATAAAATAAAATAAAAATTGAGAGATGGAAGTTTCAATAAAGAATCAAAAGAAAACATTAGAAATCAAAATCATGACAACAAACATTAAGTTTAGGCTCCCCAGTAGCTCAATACAATCCAAGAAAGAATCGCAACAATTTTGGTCATTATTTATTAGAATTACTATGTAGAACTATAACAAAGAGAAATTCAAAAAGAAAAATACAAAATATAAAATATCCATGACAATCTCAAAAGTTGCAATATAGGCATAACTGGAATGCTTAAAGACAAAGACAGGGAAGATGAAATAAAAATATTTGATATAATAAGTAATAAGGGCTTAAAATCTTCAAAATTAATAACACCTAAGTATGAGAGACTCAGAAAACACAAAGTAGGATGATATTATCCCATTCCCACAAAATAAAACATACAATTAGTCATATCATATTTAAATCCAAAAAAAAAAGCTTACTGAAATAAGTTAGGAGGGCAACTTACCAATAAAAAGAAAAAGAACAGGAATTATAGCATATTTCTCATCAGAAATCATGTAAATAATTAGACAACAGAATTGCAAAAAACACCAGCAAGTGCTTAGGTCCTGAATGACAGGCAAGTGGCCTGAATCTTTAATTTCCCCCCCATGAGGATGTCAACATTAAAATATACAGCATGCTTTTCCCACGCGGTTGGAGCTGCTGGGCTAGCCTCGGCTCCATCCCAGCCCAGCCAGCACACCAACACACCAAAGACACACACATTCATTTCCAGTGCTGATCTTTTTTTGCATTTTTGATTCCACCATATCATAAAAATGACTAAATATTAAACACACGCGCCCCGCATCCCCATTCATTATACTTTGGACCGTATTTTTCCACGCAGTGTTCACACCTTGGGTGGCAAGATGTTGCGTGTGGAAATAAATGTCCAGAGATAACCACTTTGTTTTCAGTTATGATACAACCGTCACCCAATAAACCAAGCAATTATGAAAAAAAAGAATATTTAAAATGTTGAAAGAAAAATACTCACAAAACTAGAATTCTATATCAGGTCAACATCATGCTTCAACAGAAAAAAAAAATTAAGACCTTCACAAACATGCAAAAAATTTGGAAATTAATTGCAATAGACCAGCCTTATAAGAAATGTTAAAAGATTTTCTTCGGGCAAAAAGGTCATATAGGTCATTTAATTGTTAATAATGCATAACATACATTTTAAGACCCTCATTATTCCTTTAAAGAAAAGAGCCAATGACACAGCAAGAGAAGAAATAAAATAGAATCGCATAAAATGCTTAAGTTAAAACCAGAGGGAAAAGAAAAAAGTAAACATTCTAAAAATACAGTGGGTAGAAAACACTTGTTTTATATTAATCCAAACATGTCAATATTCACTTAAATGTAAATGCTCTAACTACTCTAACTATACTAATTAAAAAACAGAGACTGACAGAAGTTAGATTTTAAAAAAAGATGAAACTCTCACCTGTCTACAAAATCCTACTTTAAATAGAATGAACTTCATAAGCTCAAAGTAAAAGAATAGAGAAAAAGTAATATACTGACACTTATCAAAAGAAAGCTGAATAACTATTTCATGCATAGGAGAAATCAAAACAAAGAAATGTATCAGTATTCAAATTGAACACTACATAAGTATAGTATAAGTCTTCATTAATACCAAACAATGATCAATGGCTACAACAACAGAAATGAAAATTTACAAAAAAAAAGGATAAATACAACTATTGTAGTTCAGGATTTTAACACACCCTCATCAGCAGTTGACAGATGAAGTAATCAGAAAAATCAGTAAGGATACACTTCACTTGAATAGTATTATATCAAGTTGGTTTAATTGATACTTCTAAAATATTCCTTTCAACAACAGCAGAAAATACATTCTTCTCAAGCTCATATGAAACAGTAAGACCATGTTCTAAGCCACAAATCTCATCTTAATACATATAAATGAACAGAAATCATACTTTTTAGCAGAAGGAATTTATTATTTGGTACTTGTCACTGAACCTAGGGGTATTCTATCTCTGAGATATACCCATTTATTTATTTATTTATTTATTTATTTATTTATTTATTTATTTATTTGAAACAGGCTCACACTAAGTTGCTGAATGTCTCACTAAGATGCTGAGTCTGACTGAATCTAAGATCCTCCTATCTGTTTCCCAAGTGCTGGGATTATCAGCATGTGCCACCATAGCTAGCTATGCATTGTCTTCTCAGCTAACAGAAAGAGCTGGAACACCCTCCCTGCAGTTTTGAAATTAAGCAACACACTTTCAAATAACTCATGAATCAAAAAAAGGAGTTTTAAGAGATTTTTAGAAATATTTTTAAATAAATGCAGATGAAAATATATAAAAATTGTAGGATATAGCAAAAGCAAATACATGAAAGAAAATTTATGCCATGAAAAGTATAAATTAGCAAATGAAAAAAATTAAATAAGTAGCCTAAGAATATAACTTTAAAAAAACTAGTGAAATAAGAGCAAGTTAAGGCTAAAGCAAGTAAAATGAAAACAGTAAGAATTAGAACAAAAATCACTTAAATTCAAAATAACAGAAAAATTAACTAAAGGCTGGTTCATTGCAAAGGTCGATTAAAATTTCTGACCAGGCTGGAACTTCTAAGCAGGAATAAAAGAGACATAATACAAATTGTCAGAAATAAACTGTCAGAAAATAAAAACACTAATGGCCCATGGACATTACAATGGTAAGTATTACAAGGAATTCTCTACCAACAAGTTTGATGATTTAAGTGAAATGGACCAAGTCCTTAAGTGACACAAATTATAAAAACTTATATGAGAAGAAATGACAATCTGGACCAATAATTAATATTTTTAAAGTAAATCATCAGACCTACTTGCATGAGACAAGTAGTGAAGATGAGTAATAACTTTCCACAATTCCTTTCAGTAAACATAATCAAAGAAAACCTTTCTAACTCATGCTAAAAGGCCAACAATTATTGATAAGAACCTGGAAAAGGAAACCCTAATACATTGTAATGTAAATAAGTAAATAAGTACACTGGAATGTAAATAAGTACAGCCATTATGGGAAAAAGTTTAGAGTTTCCTAAAACTGATGTAGAAACAAAAGAAAAATCCTAACTTTAATCCAGCATCCTCACTGCTGAGGGTACAAAGAAAGAAAATTAAATCAATATGTCAAAGAGATATCTTCTCTCCCATGGTCATTGTGGTGTTCACAGCAGCCAAGTTAGGAGATCAACCTATATATCTATCCTCAGATGAATGGATAGAAAATATATAATTGTAAATGGTCAATATATAATAGAATACACTTAGCATTAAAAAGGAGGAAATCCTATCATTGTGACAATATGGATGGACCTGAAGGACATTATGTTAATTGAAATTAAACCAGATACAAGGAGGCAAATATCACATAATTTCAGTTATATATGGAATCTAAGTAAGTCAAACTCATAGAAGTAAACAGTTGGAAGGTGGCTACCAGAGTCCAGGCATGGGGGTAAACTGAGGAGATGTGGTTAAAAAATATATAGTTAAGCTGGGCGTGGTGGTGCACACTTGCAATCCAGCTACTTGGGAAGCTGAGACAGGAGGATTACAGGTTCGCAGCCAGCTTCAGCTAGTTAGTGAGGCCCTTTGAAACTTAGTGAGATCCTGTTTCAAAAAGAAAGACTAGGCCACCGCGCATGCTTTTAATCCCAGCGCTTGGGAGACTGAGACAGGATCGCGCAGGTTCTAAGTCAGCTTAAGAGACCCTGTTTCCAAATAAAAATATAAAATAGGTCTTGGAGTCTAGCCCAGAGGTAGAAGGGTTTCCAGGAACCCCAGTACCACCAAAAAAAAAAAAAAAAAAAAAAAAGACTAAAAAATAGGGCTGGGATTTTAGTTTGGAAGTAGAATGCCATTGTGTTTAATCCCCAGTACCACTTAACACACACACACACACACACACACACCAAAAAAGTTAAAGAAGATAAATTCAAGAGATCTAATGTGCAACAAGGTGACTATAGTTACTAACAATGGACTGTATCCTTGAAAAGTTCTAAGAGAATATATTTTATATGCTTCTCACATCCAATGATATCCATGATATCTAGCTTGATGTAACCATTTCACAATATACACTTCAAAAGATTTTCTACACTATAAACACAAACACATTTATTCATAAACTGAAACGGGTAAGTTTTTTAAAAAATCAGCACTACATTTATACCAAATTAGATAAAGAAATTACAATAAAGAAAACTATAGACCAATATCACTCATGAATATAGATTAAAAAAATCCTCAGCAAAATATTTGCACATTGACCCAATAATGGATAAAAAGAATAATATACCACAACCAACAGGGATTTATATTTCAGGTATCTAGGGTTGCTTCAGCATTTTTAAATCAGTGAATGTAATTCAATACAACAGACTAATAAGGAAAAATCATACGATTGTATCAACTGAAGCAGAAAATTAATTTAACAAAATCTACTGATCACTGATGAGGAAAACTCTTAGCACATTAAGAACAAAGGGAAATTTACTGCATGTGTTAGTCAGCTTTCTATTGCCATAAGAAAACTATGAAGAAAATCGTTTTAGAAGAGGCAACCCGGGCGTGGTGGCACACGCTTATAATCCCAGCATTAGGGAGGCTGAGACCTGAGGATCGTGGTTCGTAGACAGACTAAGCTGAGTGAGCCCCTCTGCAACTTAATGACACCCTATTTCAAAATAAAAAATAAAAAATAGGGAAGGAGTATACCTCAGAGGTTGAATGCCCCTGGGTTCCAAATCCAGACCTGAAAAAAAAAAAAAAAAAGAGGTGGGCCTGATGCGTACGCTTGTAATCTCAGTACTTGGGAGTCTGAGACAGGAGGATCACAGGTGTGAAGCCCTCCACAACTTGGTGAGACCCTGTTTCAAAATAAAGAATAAAAAATAGGGCTGGGAGTGTAGCTTAGAGGTAAAATGCCCCTGGGTTCCATCCTCAGGACCGCAAATAAAAAATAAATAACTCTAAATAAAAATAAATTATAAATTGAAATACACAAATATTTTATATTCATGATTGTGGAAATTGATAGTCTTTAAATGTCAATTTTGTCAACTTGCCCTAAAGATTCATAGTAGTCCCAATCGAATACTAGCATTCACAGATATTGACAAATAGGTTATGAAGCTTATAAGAAAAGGGGAATGACCTAAAATAATCAACACAATACTGAAGAATAACAAAGTTGGAAAACATACTTACCCAGATTCAACATTTACTCAAATAAAACAAGACAGTCTGACGTTCACTACGAAACACAGGTAGAACAATGTAATGAAACAGAAAGCCAGGAAGTAGTCTTAGAAACTGTGCTCAATGTATTTTTAGCCAAAGAAGGCAACCCAAGGGGAAAAGGAGAGTCTTCACAATAAATAATTTAGGAACGTTAAAATCCCTAAAAATATTGCGCAAAATTAGAGTCATAACAATAGTAGTAATAAACCATAAGCCAGACACTGGATATACACAAAAAAATGATTCAAATAGTTCAAGACACTTTATTTATTTATTTATTTTTTGGTGTGTGTGTATAGTACTAGGGGTGCAACCCAGGGACTTTTCTACCTCCGGGCTACACTCCCAGACCTATTTTGTATTTTATTTGGAAACAGGATCTCAGTAAGTTGCTGAGAGCCTCACTAAGTAGCTGAGGCTGGCTTGTGCGATCCTCCCAAGTACTGGGATTACAAGCGTGTGCCACCATGCCCAGCATTCAAGACTTTAAAATGCAAAACTCTTAAGACTTTAAAGTACAACATAGGAAAAGAATACATCACCTTCAGGTTTGTTTATTTTTTTTTCCAGTACTGGGGATGTGTTTTTATTTACTAATTTTTAGGCTCTCCTAATTCTTTCCAGTCTAATATTTCTTTACTTTTTGTTGTTTCTATTGCTATGCTTTTAAGTTTGCTGATGCATCTCTTTTGCAGTATCTAAACAGCTGTTTATTCCTATCCAGCGATGGCTGTAGTTCAAATATTACTGTCTTGAAAAAAGTTTTACCCTTTTTTGGTGGTACTATGGATTGAACCCAGGGGCATTTTACCTCTGAGCTACACCCTCAGCCCTATTTTTATCCATCCATCCATCCATCCATTCTTCCTTCCTTCCTTCCTTCCTTCCTTCCTTCTGTAATGCTGGAGATAGAACCCAGGGGCATTCTACTTTTGAGCTGTACTCCTAGTCTTATTTTTTTCATCTTTATTTTCAAACAGGGGATCACTAAGTTGCGGAGGGCCTCACCAAGTAGTAGCTGAGGCTGTCCACAAACCCCAATCCTGTTTCAGCCTCTCAAATGCTGGGATTACAAGCATGTGCTACCACACTCAGCTATCACCTTTAGTTTTGTGGAGAGATTTAATATAATTCATAAGTTGAACATTATTAACATTATGTTTAAATCAAGAATCAATAATAGGGATGGCATCAAATTAAAAGTTTCTTCCCAATAAAAGAAACAAGAGTGTGAAGAAGGAGCCTACAGAAAGGAAAAAAAAAATCTTTGTCATATAATCTGTCTACATAGATAATTAATGCTCAAAATGTATAAAGCTCTTAAAAAATGACACCAAAAAAGTCAAATAACCCAACCAATAAATGGACCAATGCACTAAATAAACTTTTTTTCAAAAGAATATAAATGGCCAAAAGAATATTTTTAAAAGTTGAACATCTCTATTAAAGAATAAAATCAAACCTTAATAAAATTTAATCTCATTCCAGATAGAATGTCATGCATCAAAAATACAAATAAGAAATGTTTGAAAAAATGTTGAGAGAAAGAAAAACTTGCACACCTACTGGTGCAAATTAATTCAACCACTGTGGAGATCAGCATGGAGTGTTCTCAAAAAACTAGAAATAGAACTTCTTTATGATCCAGCTATACTGCTTCTTGATATTTATTCAAAAAAAAAACTAGAGCCAGGTGTGGTGGCACACACTTTTAGTTCCAGCATTTGGGAGGCCGAGACAGGAGAATTACGGTTTGTGGACAGCCTCAGCTACTTAATGAGGCTCTTTACAACTCAGGGAGACCCTGTTTCAAAATAAAGAATAAAATATAGGGCTGGGGGTGTAGTTTGGAGGTAGAATGCCCCTGGGTTCTATCCCCAGTACTGCAAAAAAAAAATTTTTAAAAACTAGTCAGTACACTACAGCAATATACATACAACTGCAGCACATTTCACAATAGCCAAGTTATAGACCCACCCATCTATTGACAGCGTCTGTCAATAGATTTACATTTGTAAATGGATGAAACTGGAGAGCATCATGTTAAAATAAACCAGACTAGAAAGTCAAGGGTCAGATTTTTATTCCCATATTTGGAAGCTAGAGAGAAAAAGGGAAAAAGAATCTCATGAAAATGAAAGACCATTAGAGTAGATGGTGGGTACTAGATAAAGCAAGAAAGAAAGGGAACGGTGAAGTACAGTAGAATAAAATAGACCAAATTAGGCTATGCGTAGGTATGAATATATCAGGAAGAATCCCAATTTTATGTATAATTATAATTCACCAATTTTAAAAAATAAATAAAATAAAAATAATAGTCACAGCATAATTTTTAAATGTCAAAAATATGTCCTTTCTTATAAATATTATATTTAAGAAATTCTGAAAAAGGTACTGTTAAAAGAATAAAATATATGCCACAGATAACATTTGTCAAATAACTCTTAAAACTCACTAACAAGAAAAAATGTAGAAATGGAAAAAAGATCTCAAGACACCTCACAAAAGGAGACATAAAATTGACAAATTAAATAAAAGAACATAAAAAAGATGCTAAACATTATAATTAAGGAATTTAAACTTCTTTTAGATTTTATCTTGTAGAATGACTTTTTATATTCTTGGTGTGTTGTAATCATACATCATGATGAAGATGACAGTGAAAAAGGCATATATGTACACAGCACTTGGCGAGCCCTCCCCAGTTCTCACCTGAATCCTTCACCCTTCCCAAATTTAAACTTTTTTTAAAAAAATGAAATACCATTATACATCTGTTACAATGGCTAAAATCTAAACATTTGCAGCTACTGGCAAAGATAAGAAACAAGAACTCTCAGTTGTTCCTGGCAAGAATGAATATGGTTCAGCACTTTGGAAGACAGCTTGGACGATTTTTACAAAAATGAAACAGAATCTTACTATATGATTCAGTAATCATAATCTTAGGTATTTATCCAACTACATTCAAAATTTATGTCCACACAAAAACTAGCACACAAATGTTTATAACAGCTTTATTCATAATCATAAAAACTGGAAACAACACATCCTGCCAAGGAAGAATTAAATAAACTGTAGTGCATGTAGACAACAGACTATTATTCAGAAATAAAAAGAAATGAACTAGTAAGCTATGAAAAGATATGGATGAATCTTAAATGTATATTGCTTAGCAGACTAAGCCAGCCTGAGAAAGCTTTGTTCTGTATGTTTCCTATTATATGACATTCTGGAAAAGACAAAACCAGACAGATCAGAAAGAGATGAGTAGTTGCCAGGAATTAGTAGTTAGGAGAAAGGAGAGGGCTGAATGGACAAATTACTGAGCATGTTTGGGTGGTGAGACTTTTCTGCATGCCATCATAATAAGGAATCTAAGACATTCAACATTTGTCAAAATTCACAGAACTTCACAGCACAAAGAGGAAACCTTAAACTATGAAAAAAATTTAAAAATCCATTTAGGAGCCTGGGGAATCTCAGGATGCAGTGTACAATGTGACAAAAGAAAGTCACTACACACCCATGAAACCACTTTCTGCAAGAGGGTGGTGGAAGAAGGTGCTGATTAAGTTTAGTCTCTAAGACTAAAGACTAACAATTACTGCATTCTAGTTGATAAGTCTGTTTCTCATATGGATATGGGTTAACAATTCTAAATCCAATATACATACAAACTGAAATGGAACAATTCAGTAAATGGATAGTAGAGATGGGGTACTTTTAGAGAGGGTTATTATAGGTAACAATAAAGGATGAAAAGAGTGATAAAATGACATCACAAAGAACTATAAAGGCATAAAGTTCAGTTGCAAGAAGACATGGTTTGAATAGTGTCCCTCCAACTGTATATTTATGAACATTCCCCTTCTATCCTCTTACTTTGCAGGACTAGCTGTGAGCTGACACCAGAAAGCAATGACTATTATTACCTTCCTGTGATGAATGAAAGAGAAACAAAATAAGCAGAGATCAGAGTTTGTTATAACATTTTGTTAGCTTATCTTTAATGTTATTTTCTATTTTTTTATACTTATAATTATTGATGCGGTATAATCAAACATCATGATGAATTTCAAAGCTATAGAGGCATATATGCATACAGCACTTGTAGCTTCCCGCCCGTACCTATCCCACTCTCTCTCCTTCCCCATGCATGACATTGAGGTTAGCATTGATAATTCTGTGTATATACTTCATGTCTATTGACGTGTACCTCATTCCTTTCCTTAGGTCCCCTCCATCACTCCACAAGGGGTCCTCCTCCCTTTGTATCCTAGTTTCTCCCTAGTTTTCACAGATGAGAGCATATATCCAACCCTTTATTATTTTGTGACTGATTAATCTCACTTTGTATAATATTATTTAGTTCCATCTATTTTCCTTCAAATGACATAATTTTGTTCTTCTTTATGGCTGAGTAGAATTCCATATTTTTTTTTAATCCATTTACCTGCTGGTGGACATCTAAACTTATTCCTTAATTTGGCTGTTGTGAACTGTGCTTCTATAAACATAGATAGGAAATTCTCAGGTTTAAAAAGTTATATAAATTCTACATATAAATTCTACATAGAGCATCAGATTTCTTACTTTTTGTTACTGACTAATCTCACTTTGCAAATTTTTTCCAGTTCTATTTATCTGTAAATTGCATAAGTCTGTTCTTCTTTATGGCTGAGTAAAATTCTTTTGTGTACATATCCCATAGTTTTTTACCATTCATATGTAGATGTATATCTTGGCTTGTATGACTACACTGCATCAATTTAAAAAAAGAAAAAAAAAGAAAAAATGAAATATACAGCATTTAATATACTACACAAATAAATTCCTTAAATAAAGTTCTGAAAGCAAATTGGAGATATAAGATGCACTAATATTTAGCTTAATATATCTACAAAAATATTTATAGATGTGTATGTACACAGATTAAAATACATACATATAGCCGGGCGTGGTGGCGCACGCTTGTAATCCCCGCGCTTGGGAGGCAGAGACAGGAGGATCGCGCAGGTTCGAAGCTAGCCGCGCGCGCTGGCTTAGGAGACCCTGTTTCCAAATAAAAATGTAAAAATAGGTCTGGGAGTGTAGCCCGGAGATAGAAGGGCTTCCAGGAACCCCAGTACCACCAAAAAAAAAAAAAAAAAAAATACATACATATATTTCCATGCTCTGTCAGTTGAAAGAGCCTAGAAGCAAAAGCTTCCTGGTAGTAATGAACTCACCTAACAACCAGAACTTTGCTTCTAGTACTACTCTTCATTTAAAAAAAAAATGCGAGTTCTTTAGATAAATGACTAATTCTAGGATTAGGGCATACAAAATGATCCTTGGACCATGCCAGAGATCAGGAAATAATAAACACATACACATAGTCGTTGAAGTAAGTCAAAGGGAGCAAACTAAAGAAAGAGCAAACTGAAAAGGCTCCCGATGACCAAAAGTGGGACAATTTGAGAGCAAAATAAAGCAGTAAGAGTTACAACCCAAAGTATGAAATAAAAATCTGTGAGTCTATACTGATACAGATGACTGAATAAATAGTAAATGGAGAGACATATGTTTCCCATGCAAGAGAAATTCAATCTGTGTCAAATCTACATTTTTAATTTTTATTCATTTATTATTTATTTATTTTGTACTAGGGATTGAACCTAGAGCATTGTTCACCACCAGCCCTATTTTTCTTTCTTTCTTTCTTTTTTTTTTTTTTTTTTTTTTTTGAAATAAGGTCTTCCTAAATTGCTAAGGCTGGTCTTCAACCTGCAATCCTCCTGCCTCCCAAGTACTAAGATTACAGCGTGTACCACTACACCTGGCTAATTCTATATCTTTAAAGTAGAGCATAACTCATCACTCAAGTGCTCAAATTGCACCTTATAACAGCCTTTTAAAGAACAGAGTGTAAAAAGGGAAAAAAATAACTTTCCAGTGTTAAGACATGATTAAGCTATCAATAATTATCATATTATGAACAACAACTATATCAACCTGAAAAAAATGTATTCTTGAGAAAACATGAGAATGGTATTTTTTATCTAGATCATCCTTGTGAAACTTTAAACACTCCAGTCGCATTAGGAGAAAAACATCAGACAAATCCTAATTTAAGGACAGTCCAAAAATTACCTGACCAGTAATCCTAGAAACAGTCAAGGGCATCATAAACAAGGAATGCCTGAGAAATTGTGACAGACAAGAGAAGCCTAAGTGAACCTGACTATCAAATATAACTTGGTATCCTGGATGGGATCCTAGAATAAAAAAAGGACAAAATCTGAACAACATATGGACGTCATGATAATACATCAGTAGCAGTTCATTCATTGTGACAAATGCACTCTACTAATGGAAGATGTTAATCCTCAGTGAAAACTGTGTGTGGGATACAGGGAAAGTCTCTCTACTAGCTTTGAATAATTTGTCAAGCTAAATCTGTTCTAAATTTAAATGTTTACTTTAAAATAAAGGGACATGGCTGCCATCTTCAAATATTGAAGGGGATCTCAGAAAACAACGCTTGACTATTTCACTGTGATTTCCAGTCTAGATCTAAACCTGTGTGTAGTCAGTTTAGACCCTGACTCAAAGAATAACAAAATAACAGCACTACAAAAACATGTGTGTAAACACACACACACACACACACACACACACACACACACACACACACACCTCTATTTAGGAAAGCTTGACTTAGAGGGTAGGAAAATATCCAAAGATCTCAAGAAAAGACTAT
This sequence comes from Muscardinus avellanarius, assembly GCF_963383645.1. NCBI lineage: Eukaryota > Metazoa > Chordata > Mammalia > Rodentia > Gliridae > Muscardinus > Muscardinus avellanarius. The sequence goes on from NC_137796.1 coordinate 26,249,873, forward strand.
ATGGCTAACAGTGATGTACTCTTAATTTTAGCATATGAGTGCAATACTGTTGTCTATGAAAGTCTCTGAATTAGCATCTTTCTGTAAAATAAACTTTTATGGGAGCGCAACCATGCTCATTTGTTTTTATGTTATCTAAGGCTGCTTTCACACTCTAATGGCAGAGTTGAGCAGTAGTAACAGAGCATAATCTTTAGCTCTTTATAGAAAAAGTTTGCTGACCCCTTCATTAGGCAACACCAGCAAAATGTTGAGCCCTGTCCATAATTCCCTATTGCCACCTTCTCTGTAAGAGCCCAGTTAAATGCTCATCTGTTATCAAGGTTCAGCAACATCTACTCTATCTAAAGCGCTGCTTGACAAATTGGTCTCTCCAGCCTGTCCTATCAGCTTAACCAAAGAGAAAGCAAATGTGGCTTCCAAATAAACAATGATGATCACACAAAAGCATGACATCAAACGTCTCATTGATTTGGTCCCCGAGGACAGGTGTAAAAAGTGAATAACCAGATAAGCAGTGAAGCATGTAATATGAGTGTATGCAACATTACCTGCAGCACATTGTTTTTAATCCATTCCTGCACCTCTCGCCCTACACTTCATGTCCTATCAGCTGTAGAGAGGTGATATTAATGCTACAAGACATGTGATTTCACAAGCACAGAAAGCATGAGTTGTTCATTCTTTGCTTCCTGTTTCCTCTAGAAAATTGTCTTTTTCTTCCTTCTACTTCTTTATTTTGAGGGGGGTTACTAGGTACTGAGCCCAGGGGCATTCTACCTTTGAGCTATACCCCCAACCCCTTTTATTTTGAAGCAGGGTCTTGCTAAGTTGATGAAGCTGGTTTTAACCCAAAATATCCTTGTCTCTACCACCCAATAACTGGGATTATAGGCAAGTACACCATTCTTGTGTTCTTTCATCCTTCCTTATTTTCTTCCTTTTTTTCTTCTTTGTTTCCTTTCTCTTTTTCAGTTTGTTTCATAATTTATTAACTTATCTTTTGAAATATACTTTTTTGGGGGGCCCTGGGGATGGAACCCAGGATCATCTAACTTAAAGCTATCTCTCTGCCCCTCAGCTACTTTTATTTATTTATTTAATTTTGAAACAGGGCCTTGCTAAGTTGCTGAGGAACTTACTAAATCACTAAGACCAATCTCGAACCTGCTATCCTCCTATCTCAGCCTTCTATTTAGAAATAGAAATTAGAAAAAGAAAATGTTATTCTCTTTTTCTGCTCCTTTCTACCAAGACCAGACAAAGAAGATCTTTAGGTTCTTAAGACATACCATGGGAGCGTCATTCTTGACCCACTCACCATTTCTCACATATACAAAGATTGTCACGGGAACTGTAAAGGTAAAGCACGATTGTTCCTTGCTTTTTGTGTAGTACATGGAAACTCACAAGTCACTTATATATTCAGTTTACCTCTAAGAGAGGCGTGTGAAGTATAAAGGCTCAATCAGCAAGGAGAAGTGAGCATGTGCTGTATCCGCATCCCCGCTGCCATTTCATCCCCAAATCTCTATTCCAGGATGTTCTTTCCCACTGAGCCCATTCACCGCTCACATTTCTTCTCAGCGGGAGGCTTGACAGCCCCACAAGTTCTGACATGCAGGCTGAAAAAAAGTGCTCAATATTGTCTGTAAATCCCAACACCTTACAAATACGAAAGCTATTATACAATGGTACTAGCTACTTGGGAAGTGGAATAAAGGAGGGGTAAAAGAAGCAGTGAGTTGTATTACTCCAGGATTCTTTATTGTAATTCCCAAAACCCCACTTCTATCTGACTGAGGGTGCCTGGAGAATAGTGAACAGATCTTATCTTTGGTCTCCTGTGCAAGTCACACCATTCAGGCACTCAAATGATTTGGGCTTAATTGAATAAAAATTTCTTTTCCTTAAGGGTGTCAATGCTCAGTGCCCCCTAGTGACAATTCCATGGTGACCATTGATGTCTTGGGGTCCTTTTCTGCTTGCCCTGTATTTACTAAAGCTAAATCCTGTAGCTTGGATGAATGGTCATTGATTTAATGCCACTACTGTCTTTAAGTCATGAGGGTGGCTCTGCTTTTTTTTTCCTAGTACTGAGGATTGGACCCAGTGACATTCTACCTCCAAGCTACACCAACAGCCATTTGTACTTTTTTTTTTTTTAATTCTGAAACAGGATCTTGCTGAGTTGCTGAAGGCCTTGCTAAATTGCTGAGGCTAGCTAGCCTCGAACCTGCAATCCTCCTGTATCAACCTTCCAAGCACTGGGGTCACAGGTGTGTGCCATCATTACTGACTCACCTATTATTTTTTTTTTTTTTATGAAGTAGACTCATTTTGACAGGAAATGGGAAGGGGCAGACTTTCTCCTCAATTTTCTTCTTTTCTCTTTGTTCTTGCTCTTATTTTCCATTGATGTTGTCCTACCTTTCAAGGAAAAAGATCATCACCTCCCATGTTAAAATCTTCTGTTTGGGTTCCAAAGATGGAAGCTTTTCTCTTTTATGATCTCACTCTGAACCCAGGGTCAGTATTTCCTTTGAACATACCTACCTCTGTCCATGCTACCCACCCAAATCTCACAATGCTTTCCTCTCTTATTTTTTTAGATGTCTCTAAAAAGAAATATAAAATCATGCAACTTTGCAACCTTATCCTTTCCAGTTTTCTCTATGAAGCCTTACATTCTAAAGTAAGTTGACATAAATAACTCTGGAATATATTCAAAACATGTACCATTTCACAAGGAGTAGAATCCCAAGTAGTCTCTCCCTGCTTATGGGCCATTTTTGCTCCATCCCATAGTGGTCTGGATTAATAGCTATAGAGTATCCTAGACTTTGCCACATAATTTTGAGATGAGTCATTTGCCTAACCAGGACACTCTCAGACTCTTCCTAAGTTCTCATACCTAAAGCAGACTATCCTGTATAAAATATTAGTATTATGTCTTCAAGAAAAGTAATATAGAAATACAAATATTATTTTGGTAATAACCTCTGCCCCTATACCTGTGATATAAAATAACATATTGCATTTCACATTTCTTTGGGTCACTCTACTCTTCACAATGATAAATGTCAAGATCCCTAAGTAAGCCAGGCACAATGGTTCACACTTGTGATCCCACAATTCAGGAGGCTGAGACAGAAATATCTCAGGCTCAAGACCTTAGAAACCTAGCAAGACCCTATCACCTTAGTGAAAGTCTTTTTAAATTTTTCAAAATAAAAATTCAAGGGCTAAAGGTACACCTCTGAGGTCGGATGCCCCTGAGTTTAATCCCTAGTAAAAAGAAAATTTTAAAAAAGGAGACAGAGAGAGATTCATAAATAACTCATGAAGAGCAATATTGATTTTAAATCTCTTATCTGAACATATCTAATTACTTTATTATGCCTCACTGTGACCTTTGCAACATTATAAATTCTCTAGCTCTCTGTAGTTTCTTTATAAAAGTCATTGTCATCACACATGTATGTTCTCATCACTTTGTATCTCAGTATGATGTATAATTACAATTCACCAATAAAACTCCAGAAATAAAAAGAATAGTAATTCAATAAAGGTATTTGTCACAGTGATTGACTCAATAAATATCAAGTGGAGAGGATTCAAAATGGCGACTGAGGGACACAGCACTTCTCAGTAGCTGAAACAAATAAAGTTCAACTACTTAGAAAGCAGTGTCTTAATCAACAAAATAAATACATACCAAGAACCAAAACAGATCCAGGTACCTCGGCAGAACCCGGACCTGCTACAGATACAATCAGGATGCCCGTCGTCGGGCTGGCTGTGCAGCTGCCTGCCACCCCAAACGGGCCGGCACTCCTGAACCCTGACTGAAGTCACCGCGGCAAGATAATCGGGGACTGAAAACGGATATAGGACCTCATCTTAAGCAGCGAGCAGCACCCACGTCAGAATTCTGTGTGCTCACCAGCGACTGGATCACAACAGCACGGGGACTCCCACGGAAGCCTGAACCAAGGAAGACAGGTATCTGAGTGCATCCAGGGAAAGTGCGGATCCTAGCATGCGCCCCAGCCCCAACCCCAGCACTGACCCAGGGCATCTGTCTCACGCCTCAGAACCCAGCACTGTCCTCGCGCACCCGGTCTGTGCCCCGGACCCCTGCTAGTAGTTAGTGCCTGCGCCACTGCCACCCCTAAATCGAAGCCTGCCTTCCAGGCAGCGAAAGCTCGGTGCGCCCCGGAAATCTCCTTGGGGCACCCCAAGCTCCTACCTCCCGCGGGAGGCAGAGATCACTGCTGGTCACCACGCACTGCCTGTGCACCTGGGCTCTTGCGCACCTATCCTGCACTCCTGGCCCACCGCTGGGAGTTCCTGCCCGCCCGGTAGCCTGATGCTTAGTTCTAATCGAGAACACAGCTCAATACACTTTGGAAGAGCATAGCAGCAGCAATAGGCAGCTGCACCCACTCACACCTGGGCCCACTAATAGCAGCGCACCCAGCCTGCACTCTCGGAATAGGCAGAGCTCTGGCAGTAAGTGTGGGCATCCAGGAACCGGCATCCCTTTGCCCAGGGTACATCTTGGGACCACACCGGCTAGCCCAGTTGGAATTGCCAGAGACGCAGGAAAATCCATCGAGACACAATATCTGCACAGGACCTCAGGGGGAGGCTCCAAGTATACTTTGGACATCCTCCACCCCTGCTGTAGGGAAGCACAGGCGGGAGTCTAGGGTGGTGAGTGGAGAGGTGCTGACTACAGGTTGAAATTTCGCAGAACCTGAGATTTGTACAGAATCTAATAACAGTGAAACCAGATATCCTGACACATAAACCCAAAGCAGTTAAAGGAAAGAAAGGTGTCCAAACACCCAGAGTGACCTAAGAAGATAAAAATAGAGTACAAAGAAAACTAAGAGACATTGGATTATATTCTGAAAGCTACAAAGCAATCAATATGCAAATATTATATGGACCTGACCCCATATTCGACTGTTTGTTTTACTTTTATTGTGGATGTTTTCTTTTGTTTTGCTTTTACAGTGCTTTTGTTTTTGGTATGGTTATTGCTGTTTTATATATTTTTTTCTTAACCCACCCTTCTTTTACTTTAACTTGTTTTTTTTTATATAAATATTTGAGAGTGTGCCTTATTTTCTGATTTCACACACCTGCTATTTTCTTTTGTTTTATTCTTGTCCTTTTTTCCTCTTTCTTTCTCTTTCCTTCCTTTTTTCATTCTCCTCCTTTGACTGGTTTTTCCTTTCTTTTTCTTGAATTACATAATAGCCTTGGTATCTTGTGTGGATTTTTTTTTATGTTGGTCTGCTCCTTCCATCACCCCCCTTTACAAACTTTTCCACACTAACCTACATACTCTTCTCCCCCAAAACTTTTCCCTATAATATACCTCCTTGTTTAATACTAAAAGTATTTCATATATCCATACTTACTCTACTAACAACAAGAGTCCTACTAGTTAACTCTCTCTCTCATTCTTAGCAAGATATTACCTTATCATACCTAAAGTCTTTCTCAACCCAAACCTATCCTCTACCTAATCCGACTCCTTTACCCATCACCCCAGCTCCTCCCACATCACCCACCTTCAACTGGAAAAGCTCTGCTGACTTGCTGATACCCCTAAACTCCTAATATTAAGATTGGACTAAACATAATACTCACGATCGATGGGGAGAAACCAGAAAAACAGGACAGAGAATGCTATAAATATGAGAACCAGAAATTATGAAGAGACAGCAGAAATCACGAATACTGACCTACTAGAAATGCAAGAAGGGGAGTTCAGAATCTTGATATTCAATATGATGAAAGGATTTAAAACAAGTATAGAGGATGTTAAAGCTGAGATAGAAACACTAAAAAAGAAATCAGAAAGAGGTCTGGAATAAAATGAAAGAGGCAATAAGTGAAATGAAGACAGCAATAGAAAGAAATTCTGGAAGATTAGATGAAATGGAAAACAGAATATCAATATTAGAAGACAGTACATCCCAAACCAAAAACACAGTCAGTGATATACAGAAATCTCTACAGCAACAAAACCTAAACATCCAGCAAATATGGGATTATATGAAGCATCCTAACTTACAGATAATAGGCAATGAAGATGGAATAGAGGTACAGACCAAGGGCATCTGTAATGTCTTTAAGGAAATAATCTCAGAGAATTTTCCAAATCTGGAAAGAGACTTGGACCTTCATGTCCAGGAGGCATACAGAACTCCACTGAGACAGGACCAAAGAAATACCACTCCATGCCACATAATAACCAAAATGACCAACATATAGGCCAAGGAAGGAATCTTAAAAGCAGTGAGAGAAAAAGGAAGGGTGACATATAGAGGCAAAACAGTAAGAATCACCCCAGACTATACAACCCTGGTCATGAAGGCTAGAAGAGACTGGTATGACGTGATTCAGACCCTGGAAGAAAATAACTTCCAACCAAAGCTCATCTATCCAGCAAAACTACTATTCAAGATCAATGGTGAAACCAAAGTCTTTCAGGATAAACAGAATCTCAAAAAATTTATGAATTCAAAGCCAACACTAGAGAAAATTCTTAAAGAAATAAACCATAAGGAAGAAAAAAGAAGCAGACTACATAACCAGAGAAGAGAGGAAGTTAATAAGTGGGCCATTTAAGTAAAGAAGAAAGATCACACCACCCAAGAGTAGACAGAATACAAAATGGCAGAAAACAAAAATAATATTTCAATAATATCTCTTAATGTCAAAGGACTTAACTCACCAATCAAAAGACATAGACTGGCAATGTGGATTAGGAAACATAATCCAAATATATGCTGTCTGCAAGAAACTCACCTCACAGCCAAAGACATTCACAGGCTGAAGGTGAAAGGATGGGAAAAAATATACCATGCCAATGGTGACCAAAAAGAGCAGGGGTAGCAACCCTGATATCCAACAAAACAGACTTTAAACTAAAACACATCAAAAGAGACAAATCAGGGCACTTCCTTTTATTAAAAGGAACAATACACCAAGAAGATATAATGATAGTAAATATTTATGCCCCAAACATGGGTGCAACCACATTTGTAAAACAAACCCTTCTGGACATAAGATCCCAAGTAGACCCAAATACAATAATTCTGGGAGACTTTAATATGCCACTCACACCACTGGATCGATCTTCAAGGCAAAAGATGAGTAAAGACGCTTTAGAACTAAAGGAAACCATAAACCAAATGGACCTAATAGACATTTTCAGATTATTTCAACCAGGAACTACAGAATACACATTCTTCTCAGCAGCCCATGGAACCTTCTCCAAAATAGACCACATCCTGGGACACAAAGAAAATACCAGCAAATTCAAAAAATGTAATATAATTCCTTGCATCTTTTCAGACCACAATGGAATAAAAGTAGAAATCAACAACAGGAAACTCGAAAGGAAGTATTCAAATTCATGTAGAATGAATGATACACTATTGAATGATGAATGGGTAAGAGCAGAAATTAGGGAAGAAATAAAGAAATTTATGGAAACAAACGAAAACAGAGATACAACCTACCAAAATCTATGGGACACCATGAAGGCAGTATTATTAAGAGGAAAGTTTATTGCATTGAGTGCCCACATAAGAAGGACAGAGAACCACCAAGTAAAGAACGTAATGACACAACTCAAGGACCTAGAAATTCTGCAACAGTCTATTCCCAATGCCAGCAGAAGGCAAGAAATCATTAAAATTAGAGCAGAAATAAATGAAATAGAGAACAAAAAAAACAATTCAAATAATCAATAAAACAAAAAGTTGGTTCTTTGAAAAGATTAATAGAATTGATAAACCCCTGGCCAACCTAACCAAAAGAAAAAGAGAATCAACTCAAATTATCAAAATTAGAAATGAAAAAGGAGATATCACCACAGATAGGGAAGAAATTCAAAAGATTATCAGAAACTACTTTAAAAATTTATACTCCAATAGACTTGAAAACCTGGAAGAAATTGATAGATTTCTAAGCACAGTTAACCTTCCTACACTCAGCCAAGAGGGCTTAGCAAGCCTAAACCTACCAATAACAAGCAAAGAAATAGAAACGGCAATAAAAATTCTTCCACCAAAGAAAAGCCCAGGCCCAGATGGGTTCCCAGCTGAATTCTACAAAACTTTCAGTGAACAACTAATACCAATACTTCATAACATGTTCTAGGAAATCGAAAGAGATGGAACTCTCCCAAATTCCTTCTATGAGGCCAGTATCACATTAATCCCCAAACCAAATAAAGACACCTCAAGAAGGAAAAACGACAGACCAATATCCTTAATGAACATAGATGCAAAAATTCTAAACAAAATACTAGCTATACGCATTCAAAACTATATCAAGAGAATAATACACCATGACCAAGTCGGTTTCATCCCAGAAAAACAAGGCTGGTTCAACATATGCAAATCAATACATTTTATTCAACACATAAATAGAACCAAGAACAAAAACCACATCATCATAGCAATAGATGCTGAAAAAGCATTCGACAAAATCCAACACCTATTTATGTTAAAAACACTGCAAAAAATTGGGATAGAAGGAAAGTACTTCAACATCATTAAGGCAATATACTGTAAACCCAAAGCCAACATCATATTGAATGGGGAAAAACTCCAAGAATTTCCGCTAAAGTCGGGAACAAGACAAGGATGCCCACTATCACCACTCCTTTTTAATAAAGTCCTTGAGAATCTTGCTGCAGCAATCAGACAAGAGAAGAAAATCAAAGGAATTCACATAGGAAGAGAGGAATTAAAATTATCCTTATTCACAGATGACATGATCCTTTATCTGGAAGACCCAAAGAACTCAACCAAAAGACTTCTGGAGCTGATTGACAAATTCAGCAAAGTCGCAGGTTACAAAATCAACCTAAAGAAATCAGTGGACTTTCTTTATGCCAACAATGAATACACAATGAAAGAAAGAAACAAACAAACAAACAAAAAAAACCAATTCCATTCACTATAACCTCAAAACCAATAAAATACCTAGGAATAAACCTAACCCAAGATGTAAAAGACCTCTACAACAAAAACTATAAAACATTAAAGAAAGAAATTGAAGACGACCTTGGAAGATGGAAAGATCTCCCGTGCTCATGGATAGGCAGAATAAATATCATCAAAATGGCCATTCTGCCAAAACTGATCTATAGGTTCAATGCAATTCCCATTAAAATACCAGTGACATTCTTCAGAGACCTAGAAAAATCAATCATGAACTTCATATGGAGAAAGAAAAGACCTAGAATAGCCAAAGCAATTCTCAATAATCAGAAACATGCAGGAGGCATTATGATCCCAGACTTCAAACTTTACTATAGAGCAATAGTAGTAAAAACAGCATGGTACTGGCACAATAACAGATATACTGATCAGTGGATAAGAATAGAAGATACAGAAACAAACCCACACATCTTTAGTCAATTAATCTTTGACAAAGGGGCCAAACACATATGCTGGAGAAAAGACAGCCTTTTCAACAAGTGGTGCTGGGAGAACTGGCTAACCATTTGTAAAAAGATGAATCTAAACCCCTATATCTCACCAAACACAGGAATCAACTCAAGATGGATCAAAGACTTAGAAATTAGACCTGAGACTGTGAAGTTAGTAGAGGAGAGCATAGGTTCAACACTACAACATATTGGCACAGGCAGTAATTTTTTCAACAATACCCCCAAAGCTCAGGAAATTAAAGCAAGAATAAAAAAGTGGGATAACATCAAACTAAAAAGTTTCTTCTCATCAAAGGAAACTATCAATAACCTAAAGTGGAAGCCGACAGAATGGGAAAGGATCTTTACCAGCACCATTCTGATAGGGGGCTAATATCCAGAATATACAAAAAGCTCAAAAAACTCTAGCAAAACAAACAACCCAATCAAGAAATGGGCAAATGAACTAAGTAGACACTTCACAAAAGAAGAGATACAAAGGGCTAATAGATACATGAAAAGATGCTCTTCATCACTGGCCATCAGGGAGATGCAAATCAAAACTACACTGAGATTCCATCTAACCCCCATCAGAGTGGCAAGCATAAAGAAGTCAAACAACAACAAATGCTGGCGAGGATGTGGGGAAAGAGGAACTCTTTTACACTGTTGGTGGGAATGCAAACTAGTTCAAGCACTATGGAGATCTGTGTGGAGATTCCTAAGAAAGGTGGGAATAGATCCACCATATGATCCAGCTATACCACTCCTGGGTATCTTTCCAAAGGGGTTGAATTCAGAGAAATACAGCAACATATGCATACCTATGTTCAAAGCAGCACAATTTGTAATAGCCAAAATATGGAACCAACCCAGACCACCATCAAGAGATGAATGGATAGCAAAAATGTGGGAAATACACACAATGGAATTCTATTCAGCCATAAAGAAGAACAAAATTATATCATTTGCAAGAAGATGGAAAGCCCTGGAGAACATTATGTTAAGTGAGATCAGCCAAGCACAGAAGGAGAAGGTACATATGTTTCCTCTAATATGCCCAAACTAGGAAACACAGAGGATACCAGTGGGACTCCAGATAATGGGGGGGAAATACCAGCAAAGTTTGAATGGAAAGACAGGAGAGGAGGAAGGCTGATTTTGATTAATGAGGGTCTACAGCTGAACATGTGTAAAATTATGAATAAGACATGTCTAAACCTAGACAACCATTGATGGGAGGGGGGAAGGGAAAACAGGGGTGGGGGGAGAGGGCACTATTTATGTTCAATAATAAAAGTGTTTAAAAAAAAAGGAAAGACATGAGCATAGAAGTAAGTGGAAAGTTGATGTATTTCTCTAAATAGTGATGTTTAGTTTTACAAAAACAGAAAATAATTCATACCATGTAGTACCTATTATTGAATAACTTTTATGGATCAAGCATTGTGCTAGGCCCACTTAAGAAACATAAGAGTAACTATAGGTAACATTAACTTTATAGACCCTGAAAAAATCTTGAATCTCAGCAAGATCCCTTCTTTAAACTTTCTAATAAAGAGCTTAAACAAAGTAATCAACCCAATTCTAGCAAACCTGGTGTTTACCTTTGTGTATTAACATTGCCCTCGTTTAAAATTTTCCTATTATTGTATTTTTTCTAATACAGTGAATTAGTGTCTTTGCCTTCACTTTTCAACTTCTTAATAGAAAGAAACACAAACATCAAGTGCAGTAAATCTTTGGCAAAATCAATCACTCCTTGGTTTGTTTTCTTCAGAAGATGAGTCACAGAGCTATGATCAAAAAGAACCTTTTCATAAACACAAATCTATAGAGTGAATAGACAAGAGATTCAAGTAGATTTGTTTGCATTTATAGTTTGCCCCTGAACATTTCATGTGTCAGAGTTACTCCTCACTGTGTCAAACTATTGACATTTCAAAATCTTTTTGATTTTTATTGTTGGTTTAAGAAAGAGTTTTTCAATGCTGGCACTATTGACATTTCAGATTGAAAGAGAAGAAGTACCTTTCCTATAGGATGTTTAGCAATAACCCTGACCTAAGGTACAGGGAGTTTGCCTCATTCATTCATTTATTTAGAATATTGTTTGTAATAACATGAAATAATCTAAGAGTCTAAGAAACTTCCATCACTCATGTGAGCTTATAAAATTATGTTAGTCTTTTCAAAACCTTAAAAGACTCAAATTGTCTCCAAAATGACCATGTTAATATCAAAACAATAGGAAGTATATTTTCTCTAACAGAAACATTTTTCATTAATTGTGTTGAGAGAAAAAAAATATCCTATTTGTGTAAAAAATCCTGAAAAGAGCTACATGTTTTATATCACAGATTTTCTTTTATTTGTAAAATACCCATAATTCATCTCTTCTGCGTTTTTAATGTGCATTTCATGTGCAATACGAGCATTATGTTAATATAACAGATGTCTTTCAAACTGTCAAACATTAATTACAATTAACTAGAGTGTTTTTAAAATAAGATTAAATTGTGACTTATTTTGAATTATAGTTCAACAAGCTAATGTTCTTTTTGTTTTAACAAACACTGAGGATTGACGGATCATGGTGAATACTCATGGCAAGATAGATTTGTTTTTAAAGACTATGCTTGGAAAAAAATAATGTGATATTTTTCTTGCTGTTTGTCAAGCAGTTTTCAGTTCTTTACATGGGATACAATGGATGTTTGCTACATTCATATGAAGAACATGTCTGTGTTCGGCAGTCTAAAAAGAAAGCCAAATTTTAAAACCATGTCAAAAATTACCAAGGGTTCTAAAATCACCTACAAATCATCTTGGATAAATTTGTAACAATTTATTGATTATCAGTAATATTCAGCATCTACAGAAAAAAGGAGAATACAATCTTTAATTTCTAAAATTTCCAAGCAAAAGTTTCAGAATACTTAGACTACAGTAAAAAAAAAAAAAAAAAAAAACCTTAACATCTAGATGGACCAAAGTTTGTCTCTTAAACATCAAAGTTCCTAAAATGTACGCTGAGTAAGCATTTAACATGTCAATATGATTATAATCCTTTTACTTGTACCACTTACATAAATTTGTGCTACAGTTTACGGACAGTGAACTTCAATGTGTTAAATCTGTATAATCAAAAAGACCATCCACTAACTTAGATATTAGAGCTGGTGACCATTTTTTATCTCAAATTCAAGAGGTACCACTCATGATGGAAATGTACATGGGCAAGTGATACAGCATCTACCTTCATCTAGCTTTCTCATCTATAAAATGGGATAATTCAAATAATCTCAGCCTATCCCTTTGCTGTTGTTCTTGGTTGTATTTTGTTGTAGATTTTGCTCAGCCTTATTCTGACACTTAGTAAGCACTGAGTGAATATTGATTCTGATACATCTTCATATTGAAAAATCCAAAATTTGACCTATAACACGAGTCAAAAATTTTAAAAAAGCCTTGGTATTTATAAATAAGAGACACAATCGTTCTGCTGAGGATAATATATGAGAAATTATTTGATAAGAAGATTGTCTAATAGCTTCCCAATAATATCCAAATTCCAAAAGCATGTGACTATTTTATTTTACATGTCAAATAAAGGGCATCATTTGTATGCTAGTGTTTTTCCTTTGCTCTTTTTCTATACATTTTTATTGGTTTATTTTAATGACATATCATAATGAGATTCAAAGTGTTACAAATATACAAACATAGTATTTGGTGTGTTTCCCTCCAGACCTCACTGCTACCCACCCCTACCTGTATATATTAGTGAAAATGGTAGTGATATGTTCATATATAGACACAGTATTACTTCAACTGTTTCTTTAATCAATTCTCCTTTTTCCTTCCCTAATCTTCTTCCACTCTTCTGCTGGTCTCTCTCTCTCTCTTCATTTACCTTTTGTTTGCTGTTTTCTCTCTAGCTTTTACATATGAGAAAAAATATGACCTTAATTTTCTGTGACTGGCTCTTAAATTTAAACTATATACATATGATCCCACTGCTAGTGTTACAAAAGAGAACTATTTTGTACAAAAAATTTCAAAAGGGGCATAACTGCACATATAACTGAAATATGCAGTAATAAAATTGGCATTAGTCTAAGTTGTGTCCAAGTCCTTGTGTACTATCCTCAGGAATTTTTCTCCACCCTTTATATTTTTCTGTTGGCTTTATTCTTGTTCAAACTCACTAAATTTGCATTCTACACGTTGACTAAACTAGGGGGAGGAGTTCTTTCAGAGGGAATAGGTCTATGGTTTTGACTGGAATTCCCAAGAAGCAGATCATGATACACTTGTTTTTTTGAGAGGTACAAACCAGGGCAGTGAAGGTAAGAAGAAAATAAAACTAAAGCAAATAAGAATGTGCCACATTGTAACAAAGTTTAGACACTTTTTCTTCAGAAGGGAGTACAAAGTAAAACCCCTATAGCCTCTCAGTTGGCGAGTTTACTTGGCACCTGAGATTCCTCAGAAAGAACTGAATGAAGAAGACTTACCTAGGCAGGCAGAGCAGCAGAGGCCTGTAATCCCAGTAGGTAGGAGGCTGAGACAGGAGGCCCCCAGGTTCAAGGGCAGCCTCAGCAACTTAGCAAGATTTCTGAACTACCTAGTGTGACCCTGTTTCAAAAAATAAATAAATAAAAAGGGCTGGGGTATAGCTTAGATGTAGAATACCTTTGGAGGAAGGAAGGAAGGAAGGAAGGAAGGAAGGAAGGAAGGAAGGAAGGAAATAAGTTTAGATCACATTTTCCATTGGTTTGTATTCCATGACCCCTACTACAATGTTTTATCCAAATCTCAGGGTGGAGCAGCAAGTTTCACTGTAATATTCACTCACACAAAGAGAAAAAAAGGATGTCCATGGAGGGTTTCTGATCAACTTCTTGCTTATATCTCAAATAGGCTCAATTAAGCCCAACTCTGGTCTTGTGCCTATTTCTGAACCAGACACTGAAGTTGATAGATATGGCATGAAGACGGGGCAGGCTTGAGATGGTGGGAATTTGCTCACATGTAAAATATATGGATTTAGAAGATCTTGTGTGCTATTGTAACAAAGTAGGTAAAGGATACATCACAAGCTAAAGCTACAACCTCAACTCTCAATATCATTATTGTAACAAAAAAAAAAATATCTTCCAAGCCCAGCCTCACACTACTAAAGAATTTCATGGTAACTGTTTCCTCTTAATATCTATAGTATTTTATTTCTTAGATAGCATCTGTCATGGACTATTTATCCTTGAGTATCTTACATTGTCTTTCTTGTAGACTTCAGGCTCTATCAAGTGTTATATAAGATTTAAAAAGAAGCACCTATGTAGATTGAAATATAAAGAGTATTTATTTGGAGCCAGGTATGGTGGTACATGCTTGTAATCCCAGTACTTGGGAGGCTGAGACAGGAGAATCACAGGTTCATGGCCAGCCTTGGCTACATATTGAGGCCCTTTGCAACTCAGTAAGACCCTGTTTCAAAATAAGGAATAAAAAAATAGGGCTGGGGGTGTAGCTCAGAAGTAGAATGAACCTGGGGGATTCTATCCCCAATATGCCAAAAAAAGAGTATTTGGGTAATTTAGGGAATATTTATTTAATTCCACTAAGCATGCTAAGCATTCTTCTGTACAAAGAGTAGAAATTCTTAAATAACAGAAGACTGTTTTCTAAAAAATATATACATTCAATAAATTATTACAATGTGATATATAAAGCTTTAACAGAGTTGTATACTGCAGCAGTAAAATAAAGGCAAGAACATATATAAAGGGACTGCATGCACACATGTGAGCTCATCAAGGTCCCCAGAGATTGCTAGCTATAGGAACACATTACCATCCTTAAGACAAAAACAGCCAAGAGAAATAGTTATTTGAATACAGACTAAGCTGGAGCTACAGAGGAGAGACCTTCTGCAGAAAGGAAGTGACAGAAAGTCACAGCTGGGCCAAATACAGATCAGCCTCTCCCTCCACAGACCTCACTCACATCCTGTAATTTCCCCTGGGGGCCTCATGCAGACTTAGCCCAAACTGATGCCAAGCACAGAGGAAGTCATGGGATCATGGGAGTGCTTAGAATCAACCTCCTGGGATTGGGGCAGGAAATAAAAGTCTGGGCAATGGAGCAAAATGCCTTGAGTGTGGGTCAGGAAGGCAGAACAAGGAACACACATGCTCCCTGTGCAAAAAGTATGTGTGTGTGTGGGGGGGGGTGAGTGTGTAGAAGGAAAAGGGCCCTTGAGTGACTTGGTTACGTGGGAAAGCAGTGAGGCTCTCAAATGAAGATAATTTCACAGATATGATTCATCATTGGAGAGCCTTCAGGGAGCAGGTGTTTACTGAAGAGTCTAGAAAAGTATCTATAATCCATATCATTTTACCTCTAGTAGCTAAGCCCACATGTGGGCAGATATCTACCAAACCATGCTGGGTGAATGAATGACCAGGTGGATTAACCACAGTTTCCCTGGTGCTGATTTCTACACAAATCCAGAATGGCAAATCCAGTCTCTTTGACTTTCACAATGTAATTCTTCTGGGAGACGTTCTCTTGAGACACATGTTTAGCTTCACTGGATCTGCAATAGCCAATTGTCTTTGTTTTAAACAAATAATTAATTCTGGGGGGCTTGAAGTGCTGAGAAATATTTTCATTATGATTTCTCCTAATATTTTAAAATTCAAAGGAATTGGAGTGTCAATAGCTCTTATCACTACTTTTATCTAATCAAAATGATATTCAAATATATGATGCCAGATAAAATAAATATTGAGTAAGGAGAACATTATTTTAATGGTTCTTGAAAATTAAAATGAAAAAATTTACATTTATCACAGCATTTTTCTATTTCAGTTCTTCTAAATTGTATTGTGTCTAATCAATAGTCTAGTGCCTTTAAAGTCAATTGGGAAAAATAGTAACTATAAACTACATGAATTAACTCACTTAAAGATTAGGTAAGTCAGAGGTCATTGTAGCACTTTGTCATCACAATTTGAGTTTTTTTTTTTTTTTTCTTTACTGGGGATGGAACACAGGAGCATCCTACCTCTGAGCTATGCTATTTTTCATTCTTTATTTTGAAACAGAGTCTCACTGAGTTGCAGAGGGCCTCACTAAGTAGTTGAGGCTGTCCACAAACTGAGATCCTCCTGTCTTAGCTTCCCAAATACTGGGATTACAAGTGTGCACCACCACATCCAGCTTGACAACATGAGTTTTTTTAATGCACTTATTTCTATAACTAAAATATTGTATATGCAGCTTTATCAAGACTTCACAGTAATTCCATGAAACAGGGACTTTTATCCCTACTTTATAGATAAGAAATCTACTTCAAAGGGTTTGAGTAGTTTGCATAGAGGCAAATGCTAAACCATGGGGCTGGTATTAACACTAAGATCTCACTTTCCAGCCCCATACCCTAACCTATCATGCTTTCCTGAATACATGATATACGTTTCAAGAAGTAGAAGTCCTTCACCTATTCTTGTTTTCTCATGACCCAATCAATATGGAAGACCTAGTTCTAATATTTCAATCCCTAGAATTACTGCCCATTGTCCCAGTCAGAAGTGGCTACCCTTTACTTTTTAGTTTCTAAGGTTTATAACTTAAAACTTGAGCATAGCTGGCATTTGTTTTGTACATACCTTGATGGAGATACTGTATCTTACAACTATTTTTATTGAAAAAGCAATATCCATTCAGAACAGTAAAAATTTAATAAGTATACAGTCTGTTGGATTTTTGCAAAAGAAATATAACCTTATTCTTAGAATCTAGAGGAAGAGAGAACATTACCAAGATTTCAGAATCTCTTTTTGCACTTTTCCTATTACTGTTCCCACTCTCATCATCAAATGTGATTGGTATTCTGATTTCTAAAAGTGTAGATTAGTTTAGGGAAGATATTATTTTAAGTATTTTACATGAGATTTCTTTTTAACACTGTTGAGCCCATAGACATAAAGACTAACTTACTCAAAGCAATATAGCTAGTGACTAGAGCTGAGATTCAAATTCTAAAAGATATCTTCAGAAACCTCTCAATTTATACGTCTGTGTGGTTCATGAGACATAATTGTACCTGATACCTTTTTTTTATCATCAGTTATCCCAGAAAGACAGTAAATTCTTAAATGGTAGGGCTTCTAATTCAATGCATCCTATTTAATATACAGTGTAGCTTGTGTCAAATCTATTCGACAAATATTTACTGATTGATTAAATTAAAGGATGAATGAAATTCAATAAATGTTTATTTAAGTGCTATGTATTGATACTTTAGAATTTTAATATTAAAGTGACTTCCTTCTTTAGTTTAAGGCAGTAAACTAAGGGGGAAGTCCCTTAGTCTACTAGCCAGATTTTCTGGCTATAAATTTTTTATTTTTAATAGCCAGCAAAGAACACATTTTCATAATCCCCAAGTCACTCGGAATTTTTCAGTAATTGGTATTTTCCATTAAATATAGCCATGTAAGCAGTGAAAATTTGCAGAACATGTAATATTGTCTGATAGGATTTAGGAGAGGAGACTTTTTCCTTATTATGAATAGCCTCTACTCAGACAGCATCTTTTAACCTCAGATTACAAAGTACTTATCTGTTTAATTCACTTCTTTTCCTCTGCTGACATATCTATTGCTATATGCAAGATGTCTTTGATAAATACTCCTATACTGCCTTCTCAGAAGTAGCAATTTTGTTAAGTGTTAAAATACATCCTTCTCTCAGAACTTACAACTAATGTTTCCATTAATGTAAAAGATTAAGCGAGACAACATCAGTAAATGGAAAAGTTAATCCTTGAGTATTAGTACTGGTTATGACTTCAGAGACCAATGAACTCAGATCATTATGGCCCAAAGAGATGAAGTGAAGTAATCAATGTTACCAGCTTGCCAAAAGGAATGTATACTATGGAATCCTATCTTCTAGACTCTCAGAACTACCATAACCCCACTTCTTATTCAATGGGCTGCCCTGTTCCTTCTACTTGAAGACTACTCAATGGTCACTTCTCTTGATCCTGCTCTTTATTCAGTGCCCCTCTTTCCTTAAAATTTTTGCAACCAGAAGGATCCCTCTACTCCAAATAGAGGTAGAACAAATATCTTGTTCTACCACTCATCAAAAGGCTATGGAAAGCCTACATAATCTTGACCATTCAGTGATAAAGAAACTTGATAAAATGAATGCTCTATGTTGTCCAGGGAGAATCAGCAAGTTTGAGTTTCTGTCCAGTGAAGTGTTATATTTGTCTCAGATGCCATTTGAAAATTGTTCCTCACCCTAGATCAAATATACAATATGTCTCATTCATATGGATGAATGTCAGGGTAGTTTTGACATTTGTGTTGGCAACATTGAGAATTTTCTGCAAATAGCAATAAGAACATGGATTTAAAGCTTTACCAAACTCCACATATCTCCATGAGATATCTACACTTTAAACATCAGAAAAAGTTATATGATATTATCTATGTTAAAATATAGTTTGCAGGTATAATTAAGGGTGGAGGAGATTTGGTTTGAATGAGGAGGTGATTATGGGATTATTCATATTGACCTAGTAAAATACCAGTATCCTTATGAAAGAGATGGGAGTGTAGGAGTCAGGAAAAAAAACTCAATGTGATGACAAAACCAGAGAAAGAGATTGGAAGACAGTATGCTGCTGGAAGTGGGGTGGAGCCACAAACCAATGAATATAGGAAGCATCTGGAAGTTGGCCAAGGCAGGGGACTAGAAACTCCAATTGAGGCTATACAAGGAGAATGGTCCAATTAACAATTTTAAATTTCTAATCTCCAGAACTATCAGAGAATAAATTTGTTGTTGTTGTTGTTGTTGTTGTTGTTGTTGTTTGGTGGTACTGGGGATGGAACCCTTCTACCTCCAGGCTACACTCCCAGACCTATTTTATATTTTTATTTGGAAACAGGGTCTCTTAAGCCAGTGAGGCTAGCTTCAAATCTGCACGATCCTCCTGTCTCCGCCTCCCAAGAGCAGGGATTACAAGCGTGTGCCACCACACCAGGCTAAATTTATGGTTTTTAAAGCTACTATCATGATATTTTTATAGCAGCAAGACCAACTAATATTCTTCATGCTGACTATTACAGAGAAATAAATTCAGGAAATGTATGCATGATAGATCAAAAGAGAAATCCAGAATAAAGTGAAAAAAGACAATTTATTGACTAAAATAGGTTAAGTTATATATCAACTATGTTAAAAAGCACAAACTGGAAAAATATTGAAATCCAATCCTTTATTTTTATAGTATTTGAATAAAATAATGTTCAATTGTATAGAATGGTAAAATTCCATGTAGTTTTCATTGTAAAGATTGGCTTGGTTAATTCAAATTAAATATATTCATCACCATATAAATAAAACCTTATATTCAAGAACTCCTACAATATTTGGTATAGAATACAAATGCATAAATATAAATTATTAAATATAAAAGATATAAAATATAAATAATTAGCATAAAATTTAAATTATTAAAGAAAAATTTACATTATGCTAACATTGGCAAGTGTATATATGTGTGTGCTAAAGTACCATCTGTCTCCTTATTAACAGAGTTACTATTAACAAAGGAAAATAAAAGCCTCTATAAACAAAATTTAAAATTTAAACATCATGTGGTCTACATAAGATTTTTTCAGAGAGATGCAAAATGGCTATGGAGGGACACAGCATATCTCACTATCTGAAAAAAATTAAGTTCAACTACTGAGAAGGCAATGTCTTAATAAACAAAATAAATATAGCTTATGACCCAAACAGACCCAGGGACTATGGCGGAAGGAATCCAGTAACTCTGGACTGAGAGATGCACTGCAACACTGCAAAAACCCTGAGCAAGCAACAGTCCTGCTGAGGATGCGGCCAGCCTCCAGCACCATCTCACAGGCCACCAGCCCAAACCACAACTTCTGGCATGGCAGCCCCAAGAAACTCAGAAAAAAACCCATGAATTTGGAAGCAGCCATAGAGCTCCAACATCTTAAGCTGCGAGCTTACCCAAGCACCTGAGTAGCACCTTTTGCTCACCAGAAGCATCACATGCAAAGGCTTCAGGGAACCGGAACCAGACCTGGTAACCATGTTTACACAGAGAAGCAGCAGGATCCAGAAGAGCAGCCAGCCTGCCAGAGCCCCAGGGCTGCCAGGTAACAGCATATGCCAGATGAGCCACAGGACTCAGTATGCACCCAGTGTGTGCCACCGGACACAGAGATAACTGTGTGTGCCCATTGCATGCTATGGGACCAGAAGGGCTAGTCCAATTAGAAAGTCCAGAGACACAGGAAAGGTGCTTAAGGCACAATACCTGCACAGGTCCACAAGGGCTCCAAGACTACATTGGTGCAGACTACAGGCTGGAATTGTACAAAACTTAGGACTTGAATAGGACCCACTAAAAGTAACTATTAAATGCAAATATATCAGAGGTGAGAACAGGCCCAAACACTCAGAGAATGGGTTCAGAAGCTAACAATAGGGTACAGAGCAAATAAGAGATATTGGAATATACTCCAGAAGGTATCACAGTGATCAGACATTCAGATATTATACCAGCCATATTTGTAAAGTAGTAGGACTTTTTTTGTGTGTTTTGTTTGGTTTTGGTTTGGTTTTGGTTTTTTGGTTTGTCGTTTTGGGGGGTTAATTTTTCTCTTTTTCCCTTTTATTTGGGTTTCTTTGCTTGTTTTG
The DNA here is from genome assembly GCF_963383645.1 of Muscardinus avellanarius. NCBI lineage: Eukaryota > Metazoa > Chordata > Mammalia > Rodentia > Gliridae > Muscardinus > Muscardinus avellanarius. The sequence goes on from NC_137796.1 coordinate 26,271,105, forward strand.
CTTTGTTGTTTCACATGGTTGCTAGTTTTTTTATATTATTTTTATCCTTTTTTTCTCTTTCTTAATCCTTTTTGTTTTTTTGGTTGTTTATTTTTGTTTTTGTTGATGTCTTTATCTTTGATGTATAATAACCTTTGTATCTTGTTTTGTAACTTTATTCATATTTGTTTGCTACTTCCCCCCACTCCTTTAACAAAATTCTTCACTGTAACATATCTACTCTTTTCTCTCAAAACTTTCTCTTTGTCCCTTAACTGTATCTCTTTATTTAATACTCAAAGTATCTCATATCTCTACAGTTATATATTCTAATAACTAAAAGAGTCCTACTATCTCAACAAGATAATACTTTATTATACTTAAATTCTTCCCCAACCTAATTATATTCTCTACCTTACCCGACTCCTGAATCCATCACCCTAGCTACTCCAACATCACCCAATCCTGACTACTAGAAAAAGTACTGTTTACCTGCTGACACTTTTAAATTCCTACTACTAAGACTGGATTAAACATAATACCCACAAACAATGGGAAGACATCTGAAAATCAGGCCTGAGAACCTTGAAAATACGAGAACTAGGAACACTGAAGAAACAACAGAAACTATGAATACTGACCTATAAGAAATACAAGAAGGGGAATTCCAAATCCTTATTTACAATATGATGAAAGGCTTTAAAACAAGCCTACACGAAATGAAACATGAAATAGAAACACTAAGAAAGAATCAGAAAGAGGTCTGGAATGAAATGAAAGAGTCAATAAATGAAGACAGCAATAGAAAATTCTGGAAGATTAAATGAAATGGAAAGTAGAATCTCACTGTTAGAAGACAGTTCATTCAAAACTGAAAACACAGTCAACAGCATACAGAAGTCATTACAGCAATATAACCTAAACATCCAAAAACTATGGGACATGAAACACCCTAAATTATGGATGAAAGGCATTGAAGAAGGTATAGAGGTACAGACCAAGGCATTCATAATCTCTTCAGAAAAATAATTTCAGAGAATTTTCCAAACACAGAAAGAGACTTGGACCTTCAAGTCCAGGAGACATACAGAACATCATAAAGACAAGATTAAAGAAGGACCTCCTCACACCATGTAATAGTCAAAATGACCAACATAGAGGCCAAGGAAAAAATCTTAAAAGCAGTGAGAACAAAAGGACAGGAGACATATAGGAGCAAAACAAACAAACAAAAAATCACCCCAGACTATAAAACCCAAGTCATGAATGCTAAGAGAGACTGGTATAATGTGATCCAGACCTTGGAAGAAAACAACTTCCAACCAAAACTGCTATATCCAACAAAACTATTATTCAAAATTGATGGAGAAACAAACATTTTTCAAGATAAGCAGAATTTTAAAAATTTATGAATTCAAAGCCAACACTAGAGAAAATATTTAAAGAAATAAACTATAAAGAAAAAAAAATGTAGACTTCAGAACCAGAAAATAGAGGAAGTTGATCAGTGGGGCATCTAAGTAAAGAAGAAATAACAGGCTACCAAACAGAAAACAGAACACAAAAATAGAGGAAACAAAAAGCATATTTCAATAATAACTCTAAATGTCAAAGGGCTTAACTCACCAATAAAAAGACAGACTGACAATATGGATTAAAAAACATAATTCAAATATATGCTGTTTGCAAGAAACTCACCTTACAGCCAAAGACATTCACACACTGAAAGTAAAAGTATGAAAAAAGATATATCATGCTAATGGAGACCAAATACAGGCAGGGGTAGCAACGCTGATATCCAACAAAACAGACACACAACAGAAAACACAACAGAACACACTAAAACACAACAGAAAAGACAAAACAGGGTACTTTCTTTTATTAAAAGGAACAATACACCAAGGAGATATAATGATAGTAAAAAGTTTATGCCCAACTGTGGGTGCAACCACATATGTAAAACAAAAGCTCCTGGACATCAAATCTCAAACTGACCCAAATACAATAATTTTGGGAGACTTCAACATACCTCTCATGACACTAGATCAATCTTCAAGGCAAAAGATGAGTGAAGACTCACTAGAACTAAAGAAAACTATAAACAAAATGGACATCATAGACATATACAAAATATTTCAACCAGGAACTACAGAATATACATTCTTCTCGCAGCCCATGGAACCTTCTCCAAAATACATCACATCCTGGGACACAAAGCAAGCACCAGCAAATTCAATAGATGTAATATAATTTCTTGCATCTTTTCAGACCATAATGGAATGAAAGGGAAAATCAATAACAGGAAACTCAAAAGAAACTATTTAAATACATGGAGATTGAATGATACAATATTAAATGATGAATAGGTAAGATCAGAAATTAGAGAAATAAAGAAATTTCTGGAAATAAATGAAAATAGAGAAACAACTTACCAAAATCTATGGGAAATTTAAAGGCAGTATTAATAGGAAAGTTTGTAGCATTCAGTGCCCACATAAGAAGGACAGAGAATCATCAAGTAAACAACCTAATGACACAACTCAAGGACCTAGAAAGACTGCAAGAGTCTAATTCCAAAGCCAGCAGAAGGCAGAAAATTATTCAAATCAGCAGAAATAAATGAAATAGAGAACACAAACAAAACAATTCAAAGAATCAACAAAACAAAAAGCTGGTTCTTTGAAAAGATTAATAGAATTGATAAACTCCTTGCCGACCTAACCAAAAGTAAAAGAGAAGCAACTCAAATTATTAAAATCAAAAATGAAAAAGGAGACATCACCACAGACAGTGGAGAAATTCAGAGGATTATCAGAAACTATTTTGAAAATGTATTCTCCAATTGACTGGAAAACATGGAAGAAATCAATAGATTTCTAAGCACATATAACCTACCTAAACTGAACCAAGAGGGCATAACAAGCCTAAGCCAACCAATAGCAAGCAAAGGAACAGAAATGGCAATAAAAATTCTGCCATCAAAGAAAGTCCAGGTCCTGATGGGTTTCCAGGTGAATTCTACAACATCTTCAGTGAAGAACTAATGCCAATATTCCACAACTTGTTCCAGGAAATTGAAAGAAATGGAATTCTCCAAAATTCTTTCTATGAGGCCAGTATCACATTAATCCCAAAACAAAATAAAGATACCTCAAGAAAGGAAAATTACAGACCAATACTCTTAATGAACATAGATTCAGAAATTCTAAACAAAATACTAGCTATATGCATTCAAAACTATATTAAGAAAATTATACACCACAACCAAGTTGATTTTATTCTAGAAAAGCAAGGCTGGTGTTCAACATATGCAAATCAATACATGTTATTTAGCACATAAATAGAACTAAGAACAAAAACCACATGATCACATCAATAGATGCTGAAAAAGCATTTGACAAATCCAACAACCATTTATGTTAAAAAGAAAAAAAAAAACACTGCAGAAAACTGGAATAGAAGGAACATATTTCAACACCATTAAGGCAATATACAACAAACCCAAAGCCAACATCATACTGAATGGGGAAAACCTGCAAGAATTTCCTCTAAAATCAGGAACAAGACAAGGATGCCATCACCACTCCTTTTCAGTATAGTTCTTGAAACTTTTTGCTGCAGGAATAAGACAAGAGGAGGAAATCAAAGGAATTCAAGTAGGAAAGAGGAATTAAAATTATTCTTATTTGTAGATGACATGTTTCTTTATCTTGAAGACCCAAAGAACTCAACCAAACACTTCTGGAGCTGATTAACCAATTCAGCAAAGTTACAGGATACAAAATCAACCTAAAGAAATCAGCGGCTTTTCTTTATGTCAACAATAAATCCACAATGAAAGAAATAAAGAAAACAATCCCATTCACTATAACCTCAAAACCAATAAAATACCTAGGAATAAACCTAACCAAAGATGTAAAAGACCTCTACAAAGAAAACTATAAAACATTAAAGAAAGAAAATGAAGACATTGGAAAATGGAAAGATCTTCCATGCTTATGGATAGGCAGAATAAATATCATCAAAATGGCCATTCTGCCAAAAGTGATCTATAGATTAAATGCAATTCCCATTAAAATACCAACAACATCCTTCATAGACCTTGAAAAATCAATTATGAACTTTATATGAAGAAAGAAAAGACCCAGAATAGCCAAAGCAATTCTCAGCAATAAGAATCATGCAGGAGGCATCACAATCCCAGACTTCAAATTATACTATAGAGAAATAGTAGTAAAAGCAGCATGGTATTGGCACAACAACAGACATACTGACCAGTGGAACAGAATATAAGATACAGAAACAAACCCACACTCCTATAGTCAATTAATATTTGACAAAGGGGCCAAACTCATATGCTGAAAAGACAGCCTTTTCAACAAATGGTGCTGGGAGAACTGGCTATTCATTTGTGGAAAGATGGAACTAAATCCTTACCTGTCACTATGCAGAGGAATCAACTCAAGATGGATCAAATACTTGGAAGTTAGACCAGAGACTGTTAAGTTATTAGAGGAGGGCATAGGTTCAACACTCCAAGATATAGGCACAGGCAGTAACTTTCTCAATAAAACCTCCAAAGCTCAGGAAATTAAAGCAAGAATTAAAAGTGGGATGGTACCAAACTAAAAAGTTTCTTCTCATCAAAGGAAACCATCAAGAACCTAAAGAGGAACCCTACAGAATGGGAAAAGATCTTTACCAGCCACCACACTGGAAGAGGGATAATATCCAGAATATACAAAGAGCTCAAAAGACTCTAGACTAGCAAAACAAACAACACAATCAAGAAATGGGCAACTGAAATGAATAGACATTTCACAAAAGAAGAGATACAAATGGCCAATAGATACATGAAAAGATGTTCTACATCATTAGCCATTAGGGAGATGCAAATCAAAACTACCCTGAGATTCTACCTAACAACCAGTCAGAGTGGCAAGCATAAATAAATCAAATAACAGCAAATGCTGGTGAGGATGTGGGGAAAGAGGAACTCTTTTAAACTGTTGGTGGGAGTGCAAACTAGTTCAGCCACTATGGAGATCAGTGTGAAGATTCATTAGAAAACTGGGAATAGATCCACCATATGATCCAGCTATACCACTCCTGGGTATTTTTCCAAAGGGACTGAAATTAGAGAACTACAGTAATATATGCATACCTACGTTCATAACAGTACAATTTGTAATAGCCAAAATATGGAACCAATCCAGGTTTCCATCAACAGATGAATGGATTGTAAAATTATGGGAAATACACACAATGGAATTCTATCCAGCTATAAAGAAGAACAAAATCATGGCATTTGCAAGAAGATGGAAAGTCCTGGAGAACATTATGTTAAGTGAGATCAGCCAAGCACAGGAAGAGAAGGGACATATGTTTTCTCTAATATGCCCAAACATTGGGGATACCAGAGGGACTCCAGATAACGGAGGGGAAATCTCAGCAAAGCTAGAATGGAAGGACAGGAGAGGAAGAAGGCTGTTGTTGATTAATGGAAGAGCTACATTTGAATATGTGTAAAAGTATGACTATAGCTTGGTTAACCTGGACATTCCTTGTTGGGAGGGAGAGAAGGGAAAATGGGGGTAGGGGGCAGAGGGCACCAAACACAGTTTAAATGTATACCATTTATTTTCAATTAAAAAAAATTCACAAAAATTCTTTCAGTCAGCTAACTTTAGAGGTTCTGCAATGTCACACTGAGACTGTTTACAAAGATAACTGTGTAAAATGGGATTGGGCAGAAGCAGTAAGTGAGAGTAAGCATGCACATGATAGGCTGAACAATGGCCACTCCAAAGCTCATTCACCATTCTGATGCTTGAAACTGGTGGATAATACATGGTAACATAAAAGGACTTTGCAGATTTTATTTCATGAAGGATACTGAAATGGTGAGATTAACATGGTTGATCTAAGTGGATATAAATGCAATTGAATGGTCTTTATAAGAAAGAGGTTTGACATACAAGAAAAGGAGAAAGAAATATAGCCATGCAGACAGGAATTAGACATACAGAGCTGCAGCCATGGACACTGTTACAGGTAAAAGAAGTTACCTGGATGCTCCCAGAGAAAGGCCAAACCTTCTCACACTTTGACTTCTACTGGTAACCTCAGACTTTGGGCTGCCTAATTAGATGGTTGAGGAGAATAGATGTCTGTTATTTTAAATACCTAAATATGTATGAAACTTTCAAGACAACAAATGGTTGTTTAAAACAGCAGCCACAGCAGGCAAAGATTTTGTTATCTATAAACACCCCAACGCCATAACAAATACCTAAAAATGTCATATTTAACCCCAAACTTAAAAACTATGTCTAAAAATGCTGCTATAACAAACACTGTCCCCAAAATGTACACTCATCTTGGGAATTGGATAATATGCAAATGCTGAGAAAATGCTGAGGTACAGGAGAGCAAAAGCCTAGACTGCTTTAAACAGACTTTTGGTAGAAATATCTGCATTAAAGGCTTTGTTGATAAGGAATTTAAGAGCCTGGAGGAGAAAGTCTATAATCACCTGACAGAATACATATATTATCATAAACCAAATATTTATATAAATAAAAATGCTAAAGGGACCACCACTGATGTTCCATAAGGGAACAGATGCATCAGACTTGGAGAAATGGAGAACTTATTATATATAGTAGTCTCTTCCTATCCAAGAGGAAATGTTCCAGGACCCCAAGGGGAATGCCTGAAACCCTATATATAGTACCCTCTTCCCTTCATACTCTGAAGCACGCCACAGCACTAGAGTTAATTTGGACCATCATGTTTATGACTTGTCTGGTGGCTTCTTGACATCACTACCATTGTACTGAAATAAGACAGTTGATCTAGTACCCAAGGATGCTGGGGTGGAGAGGGACAGTGTAAGATTTCATCTTGTGACTGAGAATGGCACATGACTTAAAGTTTAGGAATTATTTCTAGAATGTTCTTTTTAACATTGTTAAACTGTGGTTGAACTGAAACCACAGAAAGCAAAATCAGGGAGAAGGTGAGACTAAAGAAATGACAGAAATCCCAGTTTAATTCAATACTGCAATACAGTGGGATTCAGGCAATGCATTTGAGCATACAACAGAGAATTACAAGCAATGTGTGGAAGATGTGGTCAGATTCTTTTTTGCTGCTTAGAGTACATGTGAGAGCAAAAGTTAACTTGAGAAAGGTCCAGGATTTGATGATTTGGGAAAAGTCTCAGCCTATCCTACTTGAAAAGTCTCAGCCTATCCTACTTGGAAAAGATGCTAAAACTGGGAGTCATTCTTAGGTATTGGTGCTCTGCATAGAAAGTTTAGGGTATGGCCAGGTGTATTAGCTAGATTCTCAAAAGAATCAAAAGGTGAGAGCAACTCCTTGCCCAGAGATTCCTTGAGGAGATTAGATATGTAATGTATGGATTCCTGCAAAGATTTTAGCAGAAGCTAAGAATAGACCTCTGAGATTATAGCCATGTGCCATGACACAAACCTGTAATCCCAAGTACTTGGGAGGCTAGACAGAAGGATCACAGGTTCAAGGCCAGCCTCAGCAAATAGTGAGACCCTGAGCAACTTGGTGAGAGTCTATTTCAAAATAAAAATAAAATAGGGCTGGGGGTATAACTCAGAGGCAGAATACCCCTGGGTTCAATCCCAAGAACCAACATGATTAATTATTAATTAATTATAAAAAGGGCTAATTGATGTGTTCATGTATGCTTCTACTCCATTAAGATGCATGACTATGACTACTATGCACCAATTTAAAAAACTAAAAAATAATTAAAAATAATGCAGATAATACTTACTGGGCTATTTTTATGTTTCATTCTCCAAGTAATTTCAATATCTACTTTTTAAAAAAGTTATCTGTGAATAAGTTATAACTATCCTTGTTCTATATATAAAATGTATGAGTCTTTGGACTGTGAGTAACAGAGACCACAGCAATTAACTTAAAAATGAGTGTTAGCAGAATGTTAACAGGCAGCTCATAGAATTGAATGAGGACATAGGAAGTCTCACTGAAAGAACTCAGAGATTTTGCATGATTGGACAACCAGGAAAAATGAGTGGTGGTATCGGGAAAACTCTACATATTATACTAGGTCTCAACATGTGTGTGTGTGTGTGTGTGTGTGTGTGTGTGTGTGTGTGACTTTGATCAGTAGCTAAGTTCCTTGAAAAGAGAGGTTTGTAGAAGATTTGGGTGGTGTGAGTAACTCACACCATGTGCCTCTGGTGCAAAGAATCCCTGAACTGAAAGTCTCCTCAAGAAAATAGAAAAGTGTAGCTCCTGTAATCTAGTGAGGTGTTGATGGTAGGTAGAATGGATGCTGAACAAGACTGAATACACATGCACAGAAGAAGTATGTCCTCCATAGTCATACCCAGGCTGTCCAGTGACTTCCCTAAAGCCACCTTTCAAGAGAGTGGCTGGGCCCTCACTGCTTGGTTTAACTTAAAGAACGTAAGCATTTAGAATACACATGCTTTTCTTTCTTGGAGTTTCCATTCTCCCATGTACACAATACGGAAATGGGGGTAGGTATACCTGACCTCTAAGAGCTTTGTCAACGTTAATGTTCTCCTGGTATGATCCAGCCTGTGGCTTAGAGGCATCAGATGGTTTTAATCTTTGATAACAGACATATTCACTTCATTCTCATTCACATAGATTTACATAGACAGAAGCTGTGTAGTGACAAGGTCTCTTCAAGGCTGGAATACTTTCTTAATAACATGGACAAAATAGCATCTAGTATCAATCTTGTCCCAGTGGCTTGACTGTAGTGATTTAAAGCTTTCATTCTTTGAATTCAAAAATCTAATTTTCAATGCACTTTCTGTCAGCTGTCTTCATGGATTCTAAATGAGTTTCTGTCATCCTGACATACTCCCAGATAAATTGAAACTTAACTAGGGAAAAAATAAATGTTAAAACAATTTGGTTCTGAATAGAATAAGGGTAATATATGTTTTGGTTATGGCCCCCTTCCTTTCCCCCATTGCCATTGGCTTCTCTGTGTTGAGCTGATGAGCATACATGATGATCAGCTACTTCTGAAATTTACTGTCTGAAATAGACTGTAGGCAAATTGCCAGGCTGACTTTGACTGAACCCATTAAGCATTATTCTTTTGCAAGCAACTCTGACCTAAAGAAAAGACTCAGAGCATTCTTTTTCTAGAAAAATCTAAAATTACTGAACATTCTAGCCGATTATTTCTTCTAAATGCTCACTTTAATTGAGTAAGTAATCATTTTAAAGTAAATGCATTGTGATGGCCAGAGGTAGGGGAGAAGCAATATTGTGGCTCCCTACCACTGTTACAGAATAAGGAAACAGGGAAATTAAACTTGGGAAAGAAGGGAGTGAGAGAAAAAAAATAGAAGAGAGATTATGACAGTGGCCTTTAATAAGCTTCAGTATGGTGGAGGAATGCCTAACTACTCAAGGTGTTCTATACCAATAGTTCAACATGCTCAGTTCTCTCTGAATACATATAACCATCCATATCAGCAAAGAAATTTAGTACTTAAATGTAATGTTCCTTCTTACCTCAGGGTCCCAAAATATATATGAAGTACCAAGAGCTTCATCTATTAGATGGGTAACCTGAGGCTCCATGGGAACAATCTTGTTTTCTTATATTTTTAAATTATGAGTGCATTGCAATTATTCACCAAGATGAGGTTCATTATGATAAATACATACATGCACACAGCTCTGGGGTGACAAGCGACTAAATCCATGTCACACACCTAGCTGATGAAGAGACTCCAATAGAATTTGGTCTCTGCCTCAACACAATGCAATTCCCTTATCACCTTCATTTCCTAAACACCAGAGGTCCTTAACTGACTTCCACTGGATGTTAATTATATTCTGTGTCCCAGGGAATTTTCCTGGGAAAGTGTTTGTTGTTGTTTGTGAAAATGTTCTTCATCATGAAATCCCATCATTTTTTTTAAGACAGTTTCTGACTGAGACACTGATATTTTACGTATTCCTGTGGAGACCAAAACACCCACCATACCTTGTTTGAGAAGGTAAGGCCTGAGTACAGTCTGACCTGAAGAAAATTCATCAGCCTCTAGAGAAGAAGTGTTGTGTGGGCACTTTCAGTTTTCATGGTTTTAGTTCTACTATTTCATTTGCTATTTGTTCTTGGGCAATACATTTAAACTATGTAGGGCCCATGTCACTAAACATAGGATAGAAATAAAAATGTCATTACTTTAAGAATTAAATAAGCTAATTCATGCAAAAGCATATTTCATGTGTAAGATGTGAGCATCTACAAGATAACATGTCTGCAAAGAAGAACCAATCTATTTTTCAAATAATCTTTGCTAAGAGTAAGCACAAAATGAAGAATCCTATCTGTAGCTATGAGAACTTTACCCCTGTCTCTTCAGTACTCACCAATCCCATAATTACACTGTAGCTTCCTAAAGCAAGCACTTGGGGGTATTCTCTGACATGTTGGGCTAGTGAGAGAGCCCCAGGATTGCAGGATTCGACATTCCCAGGGAATATCCCACAGCCAATAAAAGGTGAGTGTTGAAGGACAAACACTCCAGCTTCTTCGACCTTCAGGTGGAACAATTTAAAGAAATTCTTTTTAAATTACAAATAATCAGCCTGGCATGGTGATTCATGCCTGTAATTCAGTAATTAGAAGGCTGAGACAAGAGGATCACAGGTTCATGGCCAGCCTCAGCAACTTAATGAGACCCTCAGCAACTTAGTGAGTTTCAAATTTAAAAAAATAGGGCTGGGAGGGGGTATAGGTCAGAAGTAGAATGTCCCTGGATTCAATCCCTAGTACTACAATATAAATCATGATCATCATCTTTAAGAAATAAGCTTCAAAGCTATTGAATAAATAAAGGAATATTTTCATGCTTGCTCCTCTCCATATGAGCTCTCTTTTAAAATGTCTGGCACCAGTGCCTCCAGGCAGATGATGTGGACCTGCTAGATAACTAACCATAGCATTTTATGGCCCTGTAAGAGGACTTAATGCCAAAAATATATAAATATTAGGAAATTTTATTGTATAAATCATAATAATAACCTTACTGGTGATGGTGTAAATCTCAAAAAAAAATCAAAGAAAATTGCCTATTGATCTTCTGTGGGGTTTTTTTTGTTTATTTATTTCAATGATAGGATAAAAGTAGGGGAGAAACTATAGTAATAAGATGGAAATTCATTTCAATTCTAGAGACTATAAAATCTATGAAATGTTTTGTTTATTTTGCCTTAGCTTCAAGCTTGACCTAGTCCATTGCCTTACTCATGGGACATTTTAAATGTCTTATGACCAGTAAAATATCATTAACAATATTCTGGTCTAGTGGTTTATTTCAAATGTCTATTTTAAGGCACCACAGGAAACCAAGGTCATATAACAGAAGGGATTCTAATGGCCACACCTGTATTTGCAAATTTAATTTTATCTATGTCTCTATCAATATTGCTATATACTATAATCTGTTCAGCAATCAAACTAGGAAAACACATGTATATATGTATATATATATGCATATATATACACACATATACATATATACATACACATATATATATAATACACACACATAGAGAGAGATATACAGATATTTCTTAACTTATGATGCAGTTACATACCAATAGACTCACACTAAATTTAAAATATTGAAAGTCAAAAATGCATTTAAGCTGATGTTATGGCTCACACCTGTAATCCCAGTACTTAAGGGCTGAGATAGGAAGATCACAGGTTCAAGGACAGCCTCAGCAATGTAGTGAGACTCTTGGCAACCTAGCAAGATCCTGCTTCAAAATTAAAAAAATAAAATGACTAGAAGTGTAACTTGGAAGTAGAGTGCCTCTGGCTTCAATAACAACAACAAAGACAAAAATGAATCTTAATACAACTCACCTCCTGAACATTATAACTTAGTTTTTCCTATGACAAACACATTCAGGTTAACATTTACATTGGCCTACTGCTAGTTAGGATCATCTAACACAGGCCTATTTTATAATAAATTGTTGATTATCTCATGTAATTTATTGAATGGCTGTATTCAAATACACCAGCGGCACAGTTCACCGGGAAATATCAGTTGTTTCCCCATTGTCCTCTCGCTGACTAGGAAATGTGACTCGACACCACAGCTTAACGCTGCTAGATAGCACAGCCTATCACTTAAAACAACTTTAAGTATGCTTTCTAACTGGATGTGTATGGCTTTTTTACCATCAAAAAGTCAAAACATTCTGGGCATAATGGTGCCTGATTGTAACCCCACTACTTGGAAGGCTGAGACAGGAAGATTGTAGGTTCAAGGGCAGCCTCAGCAAGTAGTGAGACTCCCATTAAGCTAGGAAGTCCCTGTTTCAAAATAAAAAAAATAGAATAGATTTGAGGGTGTAGCTTGGAGGTAGAATGTCCCCAGAGTCCAATCCCCAGAAAAACAACAAAAAATTGAAACATTGTAAATTAAACTTTCATAAATCAGGGAGGACCATTTCTATAATTTTATGGAGATAACACACATCTTGAAACCATATTGTGTTTGAATACCACCATAAGTACTTAGTGAGGCTCTCCACAACTTAGTGATGCCCGGTTTCAAAATAAAGGACAAAAATATAGGGTTGGGGATGTGGCTCAGAGGTAGAATGCCCCTGGGTTCAATCTCCAGTAACACACACACACACACACACACACACACACACACACACAGTACTCCTGCTTATGGTCTGCATAGCCACGAACACATTATTTAATCTCTCCCTTGGTTTCCTTACTTGTGAAATAGGGATGACAATAGTATTTAACTCAGAGTTATTGTAAAGACTAAACACAGAGAGTGATAAAGACAGGGAAAGAGACAGACAGACAGACAGACAGACAGACAGTGAGAGTCTGAGTCTGGTGTAGTGTAAACAATGTATTATTTAGCATTCTCATTACCTGAGCACAAAGTCCATTAATCTATAATATATATCTATCACTAACATATATAAGGACTGAATTTGTCCCTCTATGTTTCTGAATACTATACAGGTATAGTATAATTACATGCCTGCACCACAATCAGTAGACAATGTGACATTGGTGAGGGTGTTAACTAATCTTATTAAGAGGCAATTTCTGGTTGGGAGTTAAGCAGGGTCTGTTTGGGTGCTCTACAATAAAATTTCTGAATAATTAAAACCTTTTTAGCACCACTTGAAATGCAACTTCCAAAACCATTATCTAATTCTCCTCTTCCTGTTTAAATTTATTTGATTCCAGTTTCAAATGAAGTTATCGATCCCCATAAAAGAAATAAAAATAAAAATAACATAAATAATCATAAGCTATCACATTAATTGGAGTCATTTTCTTCATGAGTGTCTCTGGAGAACATATCTTTCCTGATCAGCTTGCAGATCGGAGATTAATATTCAGTGCACCCTGTAGCTGCTCTTCCCACAGAGATCTGAGAGGGGAACAGAGAAAACTCAAGTGTGGGCCATGGTGGCCACCAACGAACCCCTTGACACCTTACTTCTAAGAGAACTAAGGAAATTACCATATAACAGAATTAAAATTGTTATCTCTTAGGATGAAAATAGGAAAAGTAAAAAAAAAATAAAGGAACATAAAAATCTGTCTGTATTTTACCCATAGCGATTTCTCTGGACTTACATCTCTTTCTGCCCAAAGTCTTATTTTCTACTATGTAAAACCACTGTCACACAGCCAGGTTTTGTCATATCTTTTTCCCTTTGCCTAATAGCTGTTGTGAAATTCTTGTAAATTTTAATATTATCTCATTAAAATATTTTCATTCTAGAAATGTTTATGTCAAGCTAACAGCAGGTACACTGTAGTGGAAGAAAGACCAAAGGAAATTAATATTTATTTAGAGCTCACAATGTTTCAGTTGTTTTATCTTGTGTGCATTTCTTTTTTAATTTCACTTCAATACCTTGAAATATAGTTATCTCCACTGCATAACTGAGTCATCAGAGGTTTAGATGTGCTGACTATTTTGTCTACTGGCATATACTGATAAGCTGCAGAGCCGAGACTTGAACTCAGGCCTATCTTACATGCAATTCTACTTTTATTACTTTCATAGCAACAATTTATATAAGAACAAGAAATTATGACTCTGGAGCCAGAAAAAGGATTTTGTCCATGGCTGTTTCACAGAAAAACATTTCTATCTAGGAGCCATGTGTGGAGTTTCAAACTAGACAAGAATGAAGAAACCGCAGATGAGCAAATAAGGCGACCTACACCTGAGGGGGATAAATGGGGGGAAGAAGGAAATTCCCTAATGTACATGCAGTGTATTCACAAACATATCCAAGTCAATCAGTAAGCCAAACATGAGAAGGAAAAAAGGAGGAAGGAATGGGGTGGGGAAAGATGTGTGCATGTATGCCTCTACAATCCTGTACCCCATTAAGAGATGTGACTTACAATGTACCAATAAAAAAAGATTTTAATTGGCTTCAAATTTATTTATTTCATCTTTATTTCTCTTTCTTTCTTTCTTTCTCTCTTTCTTTCTTTCTTTCTTTCTTTCTTTCTTTCTTTCCTCAGTATCTCACTAACTTGCAGAGGCTTCACTAAGTTGCTGAAACTGGTCTTGAACATGTGATCCTTCTGTCTCAGCCTCCCAAGTATTGGCATTCAATTTGCACCACCAGGCCCAGCTTGTTTCAAAATTCTTTGATACTCCTCCCTTCTCCCACCAGAGGCAGAGCCAAAATGTCCTCTCCTCTATTCTGGGCAGGGTCAAGAATGCTGTTCTCCAGACGGTGGAGCAGGAATGATTTTCAGTGACTATTGAGCATGGTGATGGAAGGTGCTGGGACTTTCTCCATATTGTGGGATCTGACTTCTCTGAGGCCACTGAGTCTTGAGAAGGCCAGGCTGCATGGATGTGCTCTGGACAAGAGTTCTTGTCTTTGAGCAGGCCCAGCCCAAATAGAGACATACGATTGGATAAGACCCCTCAGCCCTCGCATGGTCCCAGCTGAGGACCAAACACTGGACTAGAGATAGATTCACCCCATGCCTTTCATGTATTTCTGACCTCACAGTGTGTGAACCTAACAAATGAGCTGTTTTAAGCTGCTGAGTTTTAGCTCATTTGTTATGCAGCAAAAATGAAGAAGGCATTCAATGTTGTTACTAAGCTCTAAAGGTATGTGAGACAAACAAAGCTTAAATTCATGTGGTCCTTGAATACAAATCTACTGAGAAAAAGGCATATATGCTATTTTTTATTCTAAAAGGAATCACAAAAAGGAAGAAGCTCCTTTCAAGTTAGGTATTAAAAACGAAAAATGAATACGTAATACTTTGAGAGAATCAAAAATAGACAGTGGTGCTTCCAAAGAGAGAATCATATGAACAAGCTGTGTAGCTTTTTAAAAAATGACTCTAGGCACAGAAGAATGAAAGTATTTAATCTGTGGAAAGGAGTAAGAAGTCAGGCAGGAGCAAGAATTTAGAGTATTCTTCAAAGTTTAGAGGTTGTTCCATAAGAAGTGGGAGACCCTTAGAGATACTGATCTTCCAAAGCATACTGCTGGTGATATCCCGAGAATAGACTGGAAGTCAAAATATAAGAAAAGTAACAGGTTCTCTCAGTATTCATAGATCTCTTATGCAAAAGACTCAAAGTCCATGATCACAGGAACTGAGGAAATAGGAACATACAACTATTTTTCAGAGGAGGAAAAGAAGTGATTCTACCAAAGATAAAAAGGAAAACAACATGAAATAACTGACAAGTCATGGTAGAAGAAATGCATGGTAATAAGAAGACTTTCAGATACAGTCAGCATATTTTAATAACAAAGAAACACTTTTTTCTATTTTTGTTGATTTGGGCAAAGAAAGCCAGTCACTCCTCCTCTGAGGCATAAAGTGCCTGAAAGATTACTTTTATTCAACTTGCCTTAAGCCTACAGAGTACATGTGCACTGGGCTCTCGTGTTCCTTTTCCAATTATTTCTAGACATAATTCTTGGAAATGGATTCATTCTTTTTTTTTATTTCCCACATACCATATCTTTTGACTCCATATCAATTTCATTTAAAACGGTCTTTGTTTATCTTTATGAATGTATTTATGTACTTATTTTGGTGCTGGAGATTATACCCAGAAGTATTTGACCTCTGAGCTACACCTTCTGCCCTATTGTATGTATTTGGAAATAGGCTCTTCCTGAGTTGCTGAGGCTGGCTTTGAAACAATGATCCTTCTATACGCTCAAGTAATTCTCCCAAGTACTGGAACTGTGGGTGTGTTCCACCACGCCTGGCTTAAACCCATCTTTTTAAAATAAGATGGTTAATAAACTTTTTGCATCCTCTTATCTCAATTCTCCTAAATTGGTAATTATAAATCTAAAAGAAGACGAAATGTGAATTGAGGTCTCCTTGCTCACCCGCCTCATCAGGTCATCCTGCCACATCTCTTTCTTTTTTAACCACAGAAAATTTGTTTCATCTGGTTATTCTTTAGTAAAATATTCAGAGATTGATTTGTTTATTGCAGTAATGAGGAGATAGAGATAAAAATGTATTTGAAAAATTATAAAAAGGAGAGAATACAACTAAGAAATAGATAATAAAGAGAAAATAAGTATTAGTTTACTCAAATGATTATTGGGCGCTACTTGCCAATTTCTGTTCTAAGTGCTGAGAGGGTAATAGTGAAGCAATAGTCAAAGCAACCCGCTCTCAGGGATTTTACACACATATGAGGGGAGACTTGAGTGAGAAGCAAGTGGAATTCAAGCACAGTGGGTGGTTATGTATATGTTGGCAACTAATAATCAGAAGAAAGAGGAGAGGGGATCCCAAGACAGGTGGGGATGGTGTGGCATTTGATCAGTCAGATAAGCAAGAGGAGGTTAGAAGAGCAAATCACATAGATTTCTGCGAGAAGGCATTTCAGAAAGAACAATAAATACAGATTCCCTGAGGTACAAGCATGCCTGGCATATCTGAACCTCAGCAAAGAGGCCCCAGTGTGGAGTGGCGGAGGAGAGGAGTGACATATCAGTGAAACCAGTTAGGTCAAAGAAGGGCTGGGTAGAGGGAGAGGGTCAGGTCACAAAGGGTCTTGTAAGTCAAAGCACCTTGGAGTGAATTCAGAGGAGCTTGGGTTCTGATCTGGGTCCTGTATCTGCCAAAGCCTTGCACTGGCATCTTAGCAAGTTACTTAACCTCTGAGCTTTAGTTTTCTCTACACTTCAATACAGATGAAATAGGATTCTGCTCATTAGGTGCTCATGGGAGTCAAATGAGACCAGGTAATGTTAAGAAATGCTTAGTGGCCTATCAGAAAAACACAGAAAAACAATATTAACACTGCTATAATTTCTTTTTTTGTGTGGTATTGGGGTTCCTGGAAACCCTTCTACCTCCGGGATATACTCCCAAACCTATTTTTTTTTTTTTTTGTGGTACTGGGGGTGGAACTCAGAGGCTTTCTACCTCTGGGCTATACTCCCAAACCTATTTTATATTTTATTTGGAAACAGGTTCTCACTAAGTTGCTGAGAGCCTCACTAAGTAGCTGAGGCTAGCTTCGAACCTGCGTGATCCTCCTGTCTCCGCCTCGCATGCGTGGGGATTACAAGCGTGTGCCACCACTCCTGGCTAACACTGCTATAATTTTCAAAAAGAACATATAATGAGAATATATAGAGAGAATAAATAATGAAGACTACAAATGTCCTAGTGCAAATTCTGCCTAGAACAATCCTGGCCATCAAGTGCCACACAGCAAAGTACCATCTTCAGTGACAAATAAATGATCCTCATCTCTATCAATTTTGTCCAATGCTTTGTTAGAGCCCAAGGCACCACACATATTTCAAAAACACTTCTCATTCTTATTTCATTGTATGTCAATTTGTCAACTTTGACCTCAAAGTGGAAACCAAATCTTTGGAGTTTTTTTTTTTAATTTTTATTCAAAGTAGTATCACTCTAGGGCTACACTCTCGACTTTTGGAAATTTTCATATGTTTTAGAAATGAACATCGACCTCGAGGATTTTGTCTCTCCCTATATAATAGTGGAAGCTGCTAGCCATTTCTTTATGGCCTGCATTTAATGTGTAAGGAGTGGGATGTAGCTGAAAGGGAAAAGAGAGACGTCTGCCCTAAGTAGTACCCAAAACTGAGGCAATGGCTGGAGGCAGCTGAGGGACTCCTGAAGGATGAGAATATCTACCCATTATACCGTCCCACTCCAGGCAGAGGCTGGCCAAGCAGCCAGCCTCATAAGAGTTTGGAGATTCCTATATTTTCAGGAGCTTATTTTACTTCTAGAGCATTTCCCTCTATGCTTTTATTTCAAACTTAGATACATCTCTTGCTTCTCTGCTCAATGAATTTATAGTTTATATGGGTTAATGTATTTTTAGTTAATGTTGATGGCCTGCTGTGGTTTAAATGTGAGTTTATAAAATGCATATGTCAGAAACTTAATCCATAAATTTGTATGTTGGTTGTATTTGGAGGTGGGGTCTTTGGGAAATAATTAGGGTTAGATGAGATCATGTTGCTAAAGCCTCAATGATTAGCTTTATAAGAATCAAAGTGACCACGGCTCACACTCTTCACCTTCTTCTTCATGTGATGCCCTTCACCATTTTTAATGGAAATAGAGCTTCCCCACTTTAGACTTCCTAGCCTCTAGACTAGCAATATTTTTTCTTTATAAACTGCTAGTGTCTGGTATTCTGTTAAAGCAGCAGACAATATAAAAGATAGGACTTATTTATTACAAGATCACTTCCCTCAATCACTATTTAAGGGGGGGGTAACTGGGGATGGAACCCAGGGGCATTCTACCTTCGAGCTATAACCCCAGACCTATTTTTTTGTTCTTTATTTTGAAACAACTCTCACTAGATTGCAAAGGACCTTACCAAGTAGCTGAGGTTGGCCACGAACCATTATCCTCCTATCTCAGCCTCCCAAATGCTGGTATTACAAGTATGTGCCACCATGCCCGGTTTACCTCACACACTTTTATTTTGAGATATTCTTAGATGTTGAATGTAAAAGATTTCTTTGCATAAATATGCATAAGAAACCGAGTTACACCAAAATAAGTCAATTTCTTATTGGAGTACTTCTTAGGTCATCTTAAAGTCTAATCATATACATTCCAACTTCCCAAGAGGAAGAAACAGTCAAATTATTCTAACCTTATATATCCATGGATCACATTTTTTGAGAAACAAATAGTTTGAGGGACAAGATATTTATGTCCTTCGAAGCCTATATGATGATTTCTAGGTTGGATTTCAAGATTTTTCTCTATCTGGTAATGTGCCAACCCCATTCATACTTCCTCCCGCTTTCCCTAACATCTTCCATGCCTTAACCACAGAAAACTAAATCTTTTTTCTTGAACACTTTTTAATATCCTGTGCCTCCAGTGCAGAAAGGACACTGGCAATGAACCATTTATGCAGAGATTATTTTTATGTCTTTCTTGGACAAATCCCAGAACCTCTCATAGCCCTTAGCACTTGGTTACTAGAATAAATGATTTAACCATTGATACAGCTATACAGTCAAACAGAAGATTATGTGTGCATGTATGCATGTAACTGAGTGTACCAGTATTGGGAAATGGCTTCAAAATGTATTTGAAAATGACTTTGGTATTAATGTATTGGAAACTGAGTTTGAAAAATGAGTTTGGTAGTAATGTATCAAAAATTGGTTTCAAAGTATTAAGAAAACAGTCAGGGCCTGGTTATTGCCAGGAATTCGGGCACTGTTATAATTCAGAGTCCCCTCGCTAAAAGTAATTAGCAAGTAGATAGAAGAGTTGGTACCTAGGGCCTTCATATTCTAAAATCAGGTTTACATAAAAAATGACATCTAACAGAAAAGCTAAGAATTTCCCAAGAGTGTGGGAAGAGGGTGCCGAGTGTGGAAGGAAGATACTGACCTCTGTCAAAGGGGAGCAAATACCATGTGACCCTGACTTTCTTAATCATTCTGGTCCTAACAAAGAAACCTAAGCTTACACCTGAAGTAAGACAGGAAGAAGGGTTTTTTGGCCAAACTAGAAATCCCCATAATCACAATCCCCATAATTATAATCCCTATAATCATAGAAAAAGGGCCTGTACCAAGTTAATGGGCAGACTTACACCTAGGTCAGAAGACTAATTGGTAGAGCAAAATGAAGGACCATGTATCTATAAAAACTGTATCCAGTAACTTGAGTGATTTATTTTCAAGTCACTCATCTACACCCTCCCTTTTGGGGTATAGGGCTCTAATATGTTTCTGTCTTTCCATTTTTGTAATAATAAAATTGCTTAAGCTTACAGAGTTTGAGCTTTTGTGTGTGTGTGTGTGTGTGGTACTGGGGTTCCTGGAAACCCTTCTACCTCTGGAATACACTCCCAGATCTATATTTATAATTTTTAATTTGGAAACAGGGTCTCTTAAGCCAGAGAGGCTGGCTTCAAACCTGCGCGATCCTCCTGTCTCTGGCTCCCAAGAGTGGGATTTACAAGTATGCGCCACCATGCCTGGCTTTTTTTTTTTTTTTTTTTTTTTTTTTTTTTTTTTACAAATAGCTCAAAACAGGCAAGAACCTGTGGTTACAACTGACTGTTAGAGTTTGGGAGCCCAACAGGGCTCCTGTAACAGTCTTACTGTAACACTGAGAACTGAATCTAGAAGCACTTTATCTCTGAGATACATCTCTAGCCCTTTTTATTTATTTACTTATTTCTTTTGAAAGCGTATCTTATAATAAGTTGGTAAGGCTACATTGCTGAGACTGTCCTTAAACCTGTGAGACTCTTTTCTCAGCCTTCTAGGAGCTATGATTACAGGCACGTGCCACTACACCGGGCAGGAAATTATTCTTATATCTTCTACTTCTTCTTTTCACTAATATTATCTTAGTTTCTTGACACAAAATCCAGATTATTTCATGTGGATGAAAAACCTACATACACAATCTCTTCTCTCTCTCTCTTTTTTTTTTCTTTTTTTCTTTTTTTTTTTTTTTTGGTACTGGGGATGGAACCCTTCTACCTCCGGGCTACACTCCCAGACCTATTTTATGTTTTTATTTGGCAACAGGGTCTCTTAAGCCAGCAGAGCTGGCTTCGAACCTGTGTGATCCTCCTGTCTCCGCCTCCCAAGTGGGTATTACAAGCGTGCGCCACCATGCCTGGCATCATACACAATCATTTTAAGAAGTAAAATAGATCAATTCATGTTCTTTTGTGTAAAAACACACAACATAAATTTTTCTGAGTTTTTGTTAATATTTTTCATGATTAGATGGTATCACTAAAACTTTATTATGTTTTTCTAAAATGAATTGTATTGGTGTGAACCTAGTTAGGTGAAATTCTGATATGTAATAGGGAAGAAAATGACAAAAGAAGTAAGAGTGAAGACCTGTTTCCAAAAATAGGGCTGGGAGTGTAGCTCTAGGTGGAATATTCCTGAGCTCCATCCCCAGTAGAATAACAAATGGAAGATGGATGGATGGATCGATGGATCGATGGAACTGAACCAGCAGCAACAGCAAAGAATGGAAGAAAGAAGGAACAAAGCATGAAAGATAGAAGGATAAAAGGAAGGAGGGAAAAAAGAAAGAGAGATAGGAGGAAGAAGAGAAGAAATTTGTATCAGTTAATACATGAAGTAAAACATACTACTGGCAAGTTAGTGATATTTATACAAACATAAAATTGAATCCTAACAGTGTTTAGCTCTAGAAATCTAGACCAGATAAATAACAACAAACATGACTGTGTATATAAATGTATAGATAAAGTGAGGGAAATAAAGCTTTAAGAAGAAGGAAAATACAAATGTAAATCATAGCATTGCCCAACAAATGGGGGACTCATCACATAAATGATATAAATGCCACTATTGTTTTCTGTGGATATTACCTAGAGCCCTAAGAAGTAATATTATAGACCAATGTCTCAAGCTATGTGTAAAACAGTCACCAAAGGATGATAGATTCAGTATTAATCTAATCATTTAAATTTATAATATGTGTCATTTATTTTCCAGAATGCCTTTTTTTTGTGTGTGTGTGTGTGTGGTACTGGAGATGGAACCCAGGGGCATTCTACCTCTAAGTTACACCTACAGTCCTATTTTTTATTCTTTATTTTGAAACAGAGTCTCACTGAGTTTCAAAGGGCCTTACTAACTAGCAGAGGCTGTCTGCAAACCACAATCCTCCCATCTCAGCCTCCCGAATGCTGGGATTATAAGCGTGCGCCACCAGGGCCGGCTCAGAATGACCTAACTTTGAAAGCTCTCTGGACATTTTGTTAACACGGAAATCTCTTGCCTACTTCCTTTCAGTGTCAAGACTTGTGCATGTGAACCATGCACAAGATGGTTGTTAGTTTTCTCTTACTTTCATTTTTAGCTTTTATTTTTATATTAAGGCTTCCTTAAACCAAGCTGCTGAAATTCTCTGGGACTGTTTTGAAAGTAGAAGACACCCTGTCAAGTGACTGAGTCTGCACAGCCTTGTGGTCCTATTTGCAGACCTGGAGCAGATGTGCAGGCAGATTCAATTTACCTTAATTCATCCCAGTTTAATTAGCAGCTGGGTTATTCCTGGCTCCAGGAAAGCCAGAAAGTGACAGTTTGTATAACAGAGCGTCTGTCCTCTGGAAACAGCTTTCCCCTCTGGAATGCTTCATGATCAATAGAGAAATCTTACCACGTTGGCACCAGAAGGGACATACTTCTAACACCCGTTAATTCTAAACAAAAGAGCTAACCTCAGTTTAAAGAAAACCTTGTGTCTTATTTGAATACATGCTGTATTATTAGAGAGAAAATGGCAGATGAGTTTAAACATAGTTCTCCACTCAACCTTGGGAATTAAGTTGCAAATTATCTATCATTTAGGAAATATGGGGGAATCATGAGCTCTTATGGAAATAAATTCAAAGTAGAGTGCACAAAACCAGGAATTATATTATCTATCATTATCATTATATTAGCAAAGAAGAGAAATAAAGCAAACTGCAAACAAAGATTAAACTAATCCAATTCTTCAAAACTTAGAAAAAGTTCCTCTATAATGGGTACCAAACACAGTTATTTAGACCTAATAAGTTGTAGTGCTCTACAGAACAATGGTAAGACTAGAGTTCTCAGTACAGTGCCTCTGCCCTGAGTTCCTTTTCCAAGCAGATACATACCCTACTCTTTCTCACACATATTAAAAGAACACAGTAAAAGCTTACTTTGCCCATTTTCTTATAAACTGGTTCACTTTAGAAATGACATTCTTTACACAATCAAGGAGGTACAGAGAAATATATCAACCTACATTACATTTCTTATAAGGAATAGTATCTGCTAGGAATATGTTAAGATGTCAGGGTATACAAAAATATTAAAGACTTTGAAATTTGTACCAGCCAAAAATAAATAATAATTAATAGTTGTTTTTTTTCTCCTTAACTTATCTTCTTACATTGTGCTTACTTAAAAGACATAAATTTGGTTATTCTCAAAATAAAGTATATTTTCTGATTTCAAAACATATAAAGCTACAATAATTGAAACAGTGTAGTACTGTTATAAAGGCAGATATATAAACCATTGGAGTTAAATAAAAGCCTAGAGATAAATTCTTCCATATATTGTCAACTTATTTTTGACAAGGTTTCCACAAACATTTGGTGGAGGAAATAATCTTTTGACTAAATATTGTTGAAAAATAATAATTACATGAAAAAAATAAAATTGGACCCTTACCTAACACCATATACAAATATTAACTCAAAATAGATAATAGACCTAAATATAAATCTTAAGACTATAAACTTTTAGAAGAAAATCTGGGTCATTAAACCTCACAACATTGAAATTGGCAGTGATTTCTTGGATATGATTTCAATGGCACAGGTAACAGAAGGGTAAACAAACTCCCTAAAAATTAAAAAAATATATTGTATATCCAAAGACAATGTAAACAGAGTTAAAAGTTACTGATATAATGGGATAAAATATTCCCAAATGCTATATCTGAAGGTATATTAATATTCCAACTAGAAATCCTAAAATTTAGCAATAATAAAAGCAAACAATATAATTTAGAGATAGGTAAAAGACTAACATAAATAATGAATCTCCACAGATAACCAATCTTAGTTGTCTGTTTTAGGTATCTAGAGTCCATATTCCATATTAGGATAGATTTTTTCTGAAAAATAAATAAATAAATGCATGATAGTTTTACCTAAAAAAATATTCTCTGGTAAGAAAGAAAGCAAAAAAAAAAAAATATTGAAATGTTATCTTTAAGTCATCAAAAGCTTGGTATCAGACAAATGAAACTGTTCTGTGAGATTATCATTGTTAATTTTGGATAAATTGCTATAATACTAGATGTCAACCACTAAGCCAAGCATGGGAAGGAGGGATGGGGAGAGAATGGGGTGGGGATCGGGTAGGGGCTAATTGGGCGATGTGTGCATGTATGTCTACAAAAGTTTTTTTTTTTTTTATCCCATTATGATGTATGAATATAGTGCACAATAAAAAATAATAATAATTTAAAAAGGGAAAAAATAAAATATATGCAAAAAAAATAAAAAATAAAGTAGCTATTTTAAACTAACTATGCTGGTTTAAAGAACTGAGTCATAACCACCAAGTAATTATATAATAAACTCAGAAGTCACTAAGAAGGCAGAAAAATGCTACAAGATTATCAACACATATATATCATAGGTATAATCCTTAGTAATAATCCTAAATATGGGTATATTAGATACATATGTTTTACACTTATTATATGCCATCTACCATATCAGACAGAATTATATATATGTGCATACATTACATAAATACTTACGTACCATTATTTCTACATGAACTCAACTTTATAGGTATCATTTTCATTAGAAGAGTCTCAGGACAGGCATAATGTTGCCAGCTTCATCAATTTAACAAGACTGTTTGAAAATAAAAAACGCTGGGATTGGGAATTGTAGCTTGGAGGTAAAATATCCCTGAGTTCAATCCCTAATACTACCAATGAATGAAAGAAAGAAAGAAAGAAAGAAAGAAAGAAAGAAAGAGGGGAAGGAAGGAATGACGGAAGAAAGAAAGAAAAGGGAATGCAAGGCAGAAACTGTGTGTGGAAGGAAAAGCAAGTGGATGGACTCTGGACTCTTCATATATGAGGGGCTTCCATGCTTCCCACTTGTGGGCCCATTACACAGATAACTGTAATGACATACGTGAGAACTAAAGGAAGTCAGATTTTACAATACCAACAGGATGGTACAATTTTGCTGATGTACTATAGCTGCAGAAGTCCAGGGCTTTGTGAGCAGCAAGCCACAGGGAAATGATGCCTTTTATAAGATGAGAGGCAACTACATGATTGTCTGTAACACGGTCAGTTCTCAAAGCAACTGAGAAGGCTGGCTGGCTTACAAAAGGACTAGAAAAGTACAATCTGGGGGAAATTTCATGATAACTAAAAAAAAAAAAAAAAAAAAAAGAAAATGGTTGCCAGTCATGGTTTAGTAGGATGGTTAGAAAATATGCTTTACTGGGACATGAGGATGCATGCTTGTAATCTCAGTTCTTGGGAGGCTGAGACAGGAGAACTGAAGGTTTAAGACCAGCCTCAGCTACTGAGGCCCTTGGCTACTTAGTGATACTCTGTTTCAAAATAAATTTTAAAAATAGGGCTGGGGTTGTAGCTCAGAGGTAAAATGCCCATGGGTTCAATCCCCAGTAACATGCGCGTGCACGCACACACACACACTCTGCAGTCTGACAGCATTAGATTTGATCTTGGTGTCTCTATCACACAACTTGTGATCATGAATAACTTAAGTTTTCTTAACTGGCTAGATGGCCTTGGATTTCTACACCTTCTTCTAAAATAGAGCTGGATGTCCATGGTACTCTGAGTGATCGTGGTTCGCAGGGTCCTCTCTGGACCAGTCCATCAGAAATACCACATTTCTTTCCCTCTAGTTTAGTTCTCCACAAGATCCAGGTACCTCTTTTTCTATTCATAAAAATAATGACAGCAATTATATCTGCTAATATAATTATAGATTTTAATTAAATACTCCATAAAGCATTTAAATTCGAGTGTGAAGAGAAAATAATTCTTTCCTGAAATATGTTTTTATTCTTGGTACTGGGGATGGAACTCAGGGGCCTTCTACCTCCAAGCTACACCCCCAGCCCTATTTTTTTTATTTTTTATTTTTATTTTATTTTATTATTATTTATTTTTTTTTATTATTTTTTGGTGGTACTGGGGTTCCTGGAAGCCCTTCTACCTCTGGGCTACACTCCCAGACCTATTTTATATTTTTGAAACAGGGTCTCTTAGGCCAGCGCGGCTGGCTTCGAACCTGCGCGATCCTCCTGTCTCAGCCTCCCAAGTGCAGGGATTACAAGCGTGCGCCACCACGCCTGGCTTTTATTTTTATTTTAAAACAGGGTTTCACTGAGTTTCAAAGAGCCTCACTAAGTAGCTGAGGCTGTCTGCAAACCACGATCCTCCTGTCTCGTCTCCCAAATGCTGAGATTACGAGTGTGAGCCACCAGGTCCAGCTTTTTAATTTTTTTTTTTTTGTAAAAAGCTAAATTATTTAGCCACAAAGTAGAAAAACTAATTAGATGACTCAGGTGTAGGAATTGTCTACTAAAATAGTCTAGATACAATTTCCTTTCTAGTTCCCTTAAAGTACTTGATTTTTCAGTAAACTGAAATGAAAAATTGCAGTTTGCCATGAGAATATCTTTTAAAAATAAAGACTATCAGATATGGTGGCTCATGCTTATAATCTTCTGCAATTTAGCAAGATCTTATTTCAAAATTAAAAAATGTCTGGGGTGTATAGCTAAGAGGTAGAATGCTCCTGGGTTCAATCTCCAGCACCAAGATAGAAAAGTAAAACAAATAAAAGGAAAGAAAGATACATGGGTTCAGTCATGGAAACATGTTCAAAGAAAAGACCCTGTTTGTAGAACTGGTAGGTATAATGCATAACTATTTATATGTTTAAGTTAAAATAAAATTTCTAAGTTTTACTTTTTAGTAGGTACCTGGCTTTTAATGAAATAAATCGATTTGACTTGGTCACATAAAAATAACCTTAAAGTTACTTTATGTAACTTATGTGGTTCTTGGGAATAATTACTGAAAGTTATATAAAAACAGGCTGTAGATTACTCTAATAAAAATATTCAAATAACTATATCCACCCGGTATCTGGATGGAATTTCTCACTAGCAGTAATTGCAGTGCTAAGAGAGGCTCACTCGCAGATTAAATAACCCTATTATTACAGTGATTCTGAAGAGCTTGGTTTGAGGGCCATGTGGAAGGTCCCTAAAGGTCACTTCTGTATCTGAGCATTCATCATTCAAAAGGTTTCTTCAACATCCTTCACCTTGATACACTTGATACAGGTGACCCATCAGCCTTGGAGATCAGGGGCTTCCAAGAAAATGCTTCAGCCACTATAGGCTTGTAGGGACATACAGACAAAGAGACCAACACTGAAAGTGACTCTGCTTATCAGTTGGTTAAATTACAGAATAAGATGCACAGATTTGATGAGGAAAAGAGAAAATAATTCCAAAATGTATAAAATATGGGCATAAATGCAACAAAAAATTGAAAACAGTTATTAAGCCATCCTATATTGGGTTTGTGTTGACAATAAAGCTATTAAGATCAAATTTGTATGGGGCAAAAAAAAAAAAAAAGAAAAAAGAAAATCTTATCATCCTTCCTCACTTCCCAAATACTGAAGACCCATGGGTGATTCTAGAATCCATAACAAATCTGAGAGATTTATTTCAAATTCCATTTGACCTTTTGTGAATGAGGATGCTAACAGCATTGGCTGAATTTTTGCTCATATTTAAGCCCCAAAGTACTCACAATGCTATAGACAATACCTTTAAGATCTCTGCATGACAAAAAAAGAGGGCTTCAAGGACTTTGGAATATGACATTCCATACAAAAGAAAAAATTGCTATGTGGCTAACTATGGCAAATTCAAATATTTCTTTCCTATTTTGACATACTTTGGGTTAAAAATAAAGGCTTTGTTTTATAAGTGTACCTAAAATATTTAAATTTTTTAAATCCATTTTATATCTAACAACGTTTTGCAGTCATCTAAACAATTATATTTGTGACACAATAAAATTGAGGGCTATTTTCATTTGGTAAAACACATTAAGTTAAATACAGGTTTTCAAAGAAAGTTTACACACAACCTTAAATCATCTCATGTTCCACAAGTATTGTGGATACCACCTTGAGAAATGGTAAATAGTAGACTTTCATTTTTTATAACCAGATATATAGGTGAAGAACACCAAGATTAGCTGTAACAAAGGTTGTAACTCTCAGGCGATCAAAAACATCAACTGTAATCAGCTTCTGAGAATATTCTTCCTAGACAATTCATGTAAAATTATAGAAGTTATTAGCTTTTCCAGATATTTAAATAAGAGCTAATAAAAACAAGATAATCATCTTATACTAAAGATAACCTTAATGAGAAAATAAATGCCCTAAAATAAAGACCATAATGAGAACATGAAAACAAATGAATGAAACACAAATAAAATGTTTTCAATATTTCAGCAATGAAATTGTGGTTGAGGAGGAAGAAAACTATATTTTAAATTATATGTAAAAATAAATTTTAAAATAAACAAAAAATTCTCCTTGCTTTATAATTTCAGAGAGAGATAATTAATCATTGATGGGAGACCCTTGTTTCTGGGGCGGAAAATAGAAATGTGTCATCTCCAGCTGATTTAGATTTGCTTCCTTATGACAAGAAGCTATAAAATAAACTAACAAAATCTCTATCTCATATATACACACACACACATGTACACACATACATGTATATATGTGTGTGTACATATGTGTGTATGTGTGTGTGTGTGTGTGTGTTTTAGTGGGGATTGAACTCAAAAGAGATCTACCACTGAGCTATACCCCTAGTCCTTTTTATTTATTATTTTGAAAATGGGCCTAAGTTACCAAAAGCTAGCCTCAAACCTGAGATCCTCCTGTCTTAGCCTTGCAAATACTAGAGGTGTGCTCCACCAGGCCCAGCCCGAAACTCTTGTTTTTTAGGCCTTAAATAGCTTTGTCATCAGTGTAGATAGTTTCAAATGATCAAAAATCAGTTCATTTTGGCATTGTTGGGAAGGTTTTAAGCCCTGAGTAACAAATTATGTGCGGAGATAAACCTTTAGGATGAGAAAGCTATACAGTTTTTATAATAAAACATCTACAGCTCTATTATAAGTTAAACAGGCTTTGTGGATCTTTCTGAACATCTAAATATCACATGACCAAAAATACTAAAATGAAATATGCACTTTCTGTTCATATAATATTAGAAACATTAAAAGCATTTGAGGTACATAAATACAAATCATAATGAAAAACAGAATCTTATTTTTAGAAGATGATCACTTCAAAAATAAATGCATAGTTTTAATTTAAATAAATCAATTTGACATCATGAACTGGACAATGAAGAGATTTGAGATAACTTTAAAAGAACAAAACTAAACCGGGCATGGTGGTGCACACTTGTAATCCCCGCTTGGGAGGCAGAGACAGGAGGATCGCGCAGGTTTGAAGCCAGCTGTGCTGGCTTAAGAGACCCTGTTTCCAAATAAAAATATAAAAATAGGTCTGAGAGTGTAATCCGGAGGTAAAAGGGTTTTCAGGAACCCTAGTACCACAAAAAAAAAAAAAAAAAACAAAAAGAACAAAACTAAGAATAATAGGTATAGAAAGGGGCCTAAAAGATCAAACCAAAGGAATAAAAATTTCCCAGAGAAATAATATCAGAAAGTTTACCAAATATAGAAAGTAAGGTTGATACATGGGTAGGGGAAACACATAGTTCTCTTATTAGAAAATATCAGAGAAAAAGTTCACCACACCACATAATAATCACATTGACTAATTTGGAGGCCAAGGAGAGAATCTTAAATGCAAAGAGAGAAAAAGACTGTGATATTCAGAGGCAAAACAATAAATATCATTTCAGACTTCTCAAATTAAGTCATGAAAGCCAGGGGGGCCTGGAGTGGCATATTCCAAACCCTGAAAGAAAAAAACTTCTAAGACTATTCTACCCAGCAAAGCTATCTTTCAAATCTGACAGAGAAACAAAAAAATTCCATGACAAAAAAAGCTGAAAAAATTTTCTTTTTAAAACAGCAATAGAGAAAATATTCAAATAAATTATTAGAGAAGAAATAAGAAAAAAACACCAGAACCATAAAAATAATGATTTCCATCAAATGAACAACTAAGAAGAACAACACTGCCTCAAACAGAAATTGACCAGAGACCTTGCAGCTACTTTAAGAGGGTTTAAGACCAACATTCCAACATATAGGTGTGTGTAAAAATTTTCTTAACAAAACCCAAAGGCACAAGAAATTAAAACAAAGATTAATAAATAGGATTATATTAAACTGAAGATATTCTGTGCAGCAAAGAAAACTATCAAGAACCTCGAGAGCTGACAGAATGGGAGAAGACCTTTTCCAGCTACTCCTCAGATAAGAGAACTAATACCTAGAATATACTAAGAACTCAAACTCACTGCCCCCCCCAAAAAAAATAACCCAATCAAAAATGTAAAATTGAGCTAAATAGACACCTCACACAAAAAGAAATACACATGGCCACTAAATATGTGGAAAAATGTTCAAAATCATTAGCAGAGAGATGCAAATAAAAACTACACTGAGATTTTATCTAAAGACCAATTAGCAATCATTTAAAACCTAAATAATAATAATTGATGGTAAGAATGTCAGAGAAGTAGGAAATCTGATACACTGTTGGCAAGATTGCAAGTTAATCACTTTGGAAACAGTATGGAGGATCATCAGAAGAATAAGAGTTAAACAACCTTGCGATCCAGCTATCCCACTCCTGGGTATTTACCCTAAAGAACTGAAACCAAACTACCATGTTAATGCATGCATATTAATGTTTATAGATGTGCAATTCATAATTGCAAAACTATGGAATCAGGAGAGATGTCCATCAATAGATAAATAAATGAATTACAAAAGTATGGGATATATTCACAATGGAAATCTACTCAACCATAATAAAGAACAAAATTATGTCACTTGCAGGAAACATGAATGGAACTGGGGAATATTTTGCTAAGTGAGGTTAGACAGTCACAAAAAGTGAAGGGTCAGATGTTTTCCCTCATGTGGGGAAGCTAGGGAGAAATTGGGACACAGGAGATATTTCAGATAAAGAAGGAAAAACCTGAGTGAAGGAAAGAAATGGACCTGAGGGAGATGGAAGCAGAGAGGAAGACGTGAAGAGAGAAACCCCTCAATGGTCATGATAAACGTACACAAACTTATTAAAACTAATCAATGTGTTGAGCATGGAAAGGTGGGGAGGGAGAGGAAGTGGGATGGGAATTGAGAGAGAGCTCAAAAAATACTGTGTGTATGTATGTCACCAGCACCCTGAAATTTATCAAGATGTATGATTACAATGCACCAATTTAAAAATCTATTTTAAAAAAGGGAGTTGAGGTGATTTTTGCAAGTTAGTGTGCCTGTTAAGAGGCAGGGCCAGAATAAAATCCAGGGACATGAGTTTCAGGTAGGAAGTTCCATTTGCCTTAAACATAAAGGATTGTTTATTTTGCTCTCATTAGAAATTGGGGTAAATTTTATCATTCTATAATAAATGTAGGTGGGATTCAGGACATACTTAGCACCACACAGAATAGAAACGACAAAGAAATGACAGGTAAAATGGATGAAGGCAATGATGATACAATTTTAGACACGTCAATCTACTTGGAGAGCGCAGGGTTTCAGCAAGAGCAAATGGTGAATCTACTCTGTAGCCACAGCTTTCAGAAATGAAAAATGGATTGTGAAAGCGTCTTACATTTCAACTAAGTGTTCAACATATATAAAATGGGATGCTTGCAGGAGTTTAACAGGATTAAACCAAGGATCATACCAAGATGACAGCTCCACTTAAAGGATGAATTGTAAAGTCACAAAAGTTACAGAGAGAGGTCAAGCCACAGCAGGAGTTTATTGCTAAAGGATTGATGAAGTGACATTTTCCAATAAAGGGAGATGAAGATCGTTTTGAGACATAAAATCGGAACTACATTTTGGGCTTCTAGGGAAAAAAAAAAGTATAGAAGCATTTTCAGGAACTCTTTAAAAACACCAAATACTTTTTAGTATATGACCAAACAGCTCAAAGTGTTCCTATTCAAGTTCAAAAATAAAAGTATTCAAATGACATCACCTTTATCTTACCCAATTAACTGGGTTACTTGTTAATTAATTCTATGTGCCAAAATGAAGAATATCTGAAGAATTGTCTAATTAGTATGCATGCAAACTAACCTTCAGGTTTTGTTTTTAGATCTAAGAACACAAGAAAGAAATGCAGAGGATGGAGTTTGTTAATTCTTGGCACATCTTACTGTATTTGTGTCTAAAGACGCAAACAATAACTGTACTCTTTTTTATTACTACATTGGAGAACCCAAGGAACTTGGCATGATTATTTTTTTAATGACAGTTTTTTTTTATTTAGAATTTTTCAGCCCCCCAAATTTTAGGGTTAAGATGTACACTAATTACCACCAGCAATGCTAAACAAATGAAGGTGATACACAGTGTACAAATGTAAGGTCACAAAGTCACATTGATTCATAAAAGAAGTGAAATGACTTACTCAAAATCTTATTATTCTCTAGGAGCATGAGTAGTTGGTTCAATTCCATTGGAAAAATAAAATCATGACTCTGAATCTGAGGGATTGTCTCTGCTGACTCATCTTGTCCTATTCAAATGTCACTTTACAAATGTTTTCTGCACTACTGGACTTTTTTATTTAACTTATTTGAGATTAGACCTGTAATGATTTCTCCTAGCTTCTATTTTCCTAATTCACATCAGTGTATATTTTTGTTAAAAATAGGATAGCTTCTTTGATCCCGCCTGGTGGGAGGAAGGGGAAGAACGGAGATAGTCCATGGAGAAGAGTGCACACAGCATGCACGTATCTCGCAAAGGACCATCACAGCGATACTCCAGGAAGAATTTCTGAATAGGTAGGACAAAGAGCCAAGCGAGAAAGATTTCTTACAAACCTCATGTACCCCAGTTGAAGATACTGCTAAATATGACAGACTTCAAAGGCCAAAGTGACATTTTTCTTATTTCTTTTTTTTTCTTTTCTTTTTTTTTTTTTTTTAGTGGTACTGGGGGTGTAACCCAGGGGCTTTTCTAAACTCTGGGCTAGATTTTATTTAGAAACAGGTCTCACTAAGTTGTTGAGAGCCTCACTAAGTAGCTGAGGCTGGCTTCGAACATATGCGATCCTCCTGACTCAGCATCCCAAGCTCTGGGATTACAAGCATGCACCACCACGCCCAGCTAAGATGGCATTTTTCAAGAATGTCAGGCAGTGGTTGATACCAGAGACAATGGTGAGCTGAGCAAAAAAAAAAAAAAAAAAAAAATTTGGTAAATTTTTGGGGGTTATTCTGGCTAGTTTTATAGAATCTGAAGTATATGAGAAGCAAATTCATTGGGAGTGTGACTCACTATTAAGATATTAGCAACTAACTCCAGTTAGGATGGCAATCATCCAGAATATAAACAGTAATAAATGTGGAGAAATAGGAACTCTTATACATTGTTAATTGGAGTATAAATTAGTACAACCACTATGGAGAACCAACATATGACCCAGGTACATCACTCCTCGCCATTTTTCGAAAAGAATTAAAGGCCGGAATATTACAGTCATATATGCATATCCATATTTACAGCAGCACAATTCACAATAGCCAAATTATGCAACTAACCTAGGTGTCAACAGATGAAAGAATAAAGAAGATTTGGTATATACACACAATGAAACTTTACTGAACCAGAAAGAACAAAATTATGTCATTTGCAGGAATATGGCAGAAACTAGAGAATATTATGTTTAGTGAGATCAACCAGTCTCAGCAAGTCAAAGGTTGTGTGTTTTCTTTCACACGTGGAAGCTAGAGAGAAAATAGAAAGCATAACAAACTTTAGATAAATGAGCAGAAAGATGGGTGGAGTTGTGGGGAAAGATTGGGGAGGGAGGCAGAGTAAAAAAAAAGTTTTAGGAAGAAAACAGTAAAAAGTAATATTATGTTCATATTTGAATGTTTTACTATGAATCTCATTAACATATAGAGGAAGGGAGGAGAGGGGAACAGAATGGGATGCATAAGAAAATACAAGTACTGTGTGTGTGTATTTTTGTGTCAATTTAAATGCCATTTACAATGCATTAATAAAAGCATATAAATTAAATTTATGTTAATATCTATATCCACATATAGATACAAATTCATATATGATCATTCAAAAATAAAAATCAAAGTTACAAAATTTTAGAGAATGGAATGGGATAAATTAAAACCAAACTGGATATTTTTAGATGGAATGGGTCATTTGTATTCATAATGTTCAAATAAACTATAATATT
The DNA here is from genome assembly GCF_963383645.1 of Muscardinus avellanarius. Taxonomy (NCBI): domain Eukaryota; kingdom Metazoa; phylum Chordata; class Mammalia; order Rodentia; family Gliridae; genus Muscardinus; species Muscardinus avellanarius. Next base: position 26,305,730 of record NC_137796.1, read on the forward strand.
TTGTTATATCCAAGAACAGCAGGTAGTTTTTGGAACAAAAATATCAACTATAAGAGGATGAGTACTATCAATTTATATTTTCAGAAGTGTCAAAACATAGCCTTTGATCATTGGTATCAAAAGTACACCTGATTTTTGTGTTCTGTCTTTGTTTTCTATTTTTCCTTAGATTCATTCCACTTTTGAAGACAAAAAACAAGGTAATGATTTGTTATAGCTATGATCTAAAAGTATTCAATAACATGCATATAAAAAAGGCATTTTAGATTAAATTAATATTTTTGTAAAAACGTTTGCCTCCTAAAAAGCCAATTTTTTTTAGAAAGTACAAAAGTACAAAGAAGTGCTTTTAAATATATAGGCAGAAAAGAATTAATGCTCATGCACCCTTGCAGGGTTGTAATTTTTATTAGTGGGACATTGTATTCCTCAGGATGACACTACATACACTGAGACTCATGATTAGAAAGTCCCTCAGATCTCATGTGATCCTACATATGACAAAATATGTGTTGGCAAAATTTCTTGCAAAGTTCATTCATCATGTAAACCACAGAGTTTTCACCTTTAAAGGGAAGCAAAGCAAAACTTCTTTAGCAATTACCCTGCTCTAGATTTCCAATCACTTTAGGTTTCCTTATATAACCAATCCCCAAGAACAAATGCCCTCCACTCATTGTATTCATCTCTCCCATCTCCACTCTCATCTTCTGTCCCTTTCAGTTTCCTCCTTTCAGGCTTTCATAGCTTCTCACACTGCCAACCTGTCTCCATGGTCACTGCTTCTTATACCTCCTTATATGTCCCTTCTAATCTTCCTTAAGAAGCTCCTCCTGTATCTTTTTCCAATGTCTTCTCCACCCTTCTCTACCTTCCCTCCTGACTCCTGTGGAAGTAGTCTTCATTCTTATTCCATGGCTTAAAGAAATGCATTTATATCTCAGACCTGAACCTAATTTCTAAGCTTTGAACTTGAGTATCTCATTTCCTGATAACATCTCCATTTGTAAAAATATACTGCTTTGATGCACATGACTTTACCTTGTTACATATCAATCAATGTACAATGTCTTCCCAAACAAAACACATGTTGTCTAAAAATCATAAGTTGCATTAGTGAGTATAATGCCAACAGACCCTTTGATATGAGATGCCAAATATCACACATGAAGTTTGATGCACTCCAAAGAATTCCTCACGTTTTCTAATTTATACAAGCAGAAATCTAGGAATCATGGGATGGAAACTAGAGCGACAGTATTCTCCGTGACCTCAAGTTATTCACCAACAAAACTTTTGCATCCAGTTTGTTATAATGCTGTGCTAACTTAGAGATCTTAGTTCCACAGGGAGGAATGCAGCCACCAGGAGATGCAATGATGGCTCCATAGAACTGGAAGTTGAGACTGTCCCTGGCCACTTCAGGCTCTTCATGTCTCTGAGACAACATGCAGAGGAAGTTTCACTGTTGGCTAGGGCGATTGCTCTGTCCTACTAAGGGGAACTGGAATACTTCTCCATATTAATGGTGAGGAAGAGTATGTTTGGAACAGAGGAGATCCTTTAGAGCATCAGTTCACAGCACCATGCTCTGTAACTAAAAGTCAATGCAAAATAAATAATCCAATCTAGGAAGTGCCAATGACTTAAATTCTTTGAGAATGAAGGTATTAACTAAAGACAAAAGGAATTTAGAATGGATAGTCTAACTACAATCATGTGGTTATAGAAAAGAGATCTATAATTGTCATTAATATTCTCTCCTTATTTTATTGTGTGCATATATATCTATGTTAAGAAAATACTTTAGACTGTTTTATTTTTGCTTCTATTTCTTTATGAATTATAAAATGTATCACTATTAGAAGAAAAGTAAACATCATTCAAAGAACTAACCTGCTCTTCTCAGAAAGAGATTAGTGTTTTGGGCTCTATCCTCAACAATGTGGGTGGGCATTATTTGATCTATTGAGGGACCAACAGAAGAAAAAGGCAGAGGAAGGGCAAATTCACTATCTAAGCTGTCTTCTCCTGCTCTCAGCACCAGAGTTCTTGGTTTTCTGGCTTTTAAAATATGGTATTTATTTCAGAAGCTCACTCAGGTTCTGAAGCTTCTGAACTCAGACTGAACTGTATCACTAGCTTTTCCCAATCCTACAGTTTATAATGGCAGACTGTGAGACATACTGGCCTCCATGATTCCTCTAACTCCTATTGGTTCTATTTCTTTGAGAACCCTGACTAATATAGCCATCTATATCTCCACTTAAAAAATTAATTTGTTACACATATATTCACCTAATTGTTCTATAATTGTCAATATGCAATGAATATTCTTCCAAACAAAAACACATAATGCCAGATAACCATCAATTTACGAATAAAAATAGTTATTAGAAATAAGATAATTCCAGTACAACTAGATTACATCCTTGTGATATTAAATACATTATTTTCAGTTTGGCTCATGAATTTTTTCTTACTGACATGCTGAAAGATCTTTTGCTTTTTATGATTCTATACAGTCCGTTGTGTAATACAGTATGAGAAAGATAGTACCTGTCAAGTCATGCCCACAAAATTGAGCTATACTAATACATATTTTTCTTCCCAATTATAAAAGCAACCAAAGTTCAAAAAAAGTTATATTTGCCAAGCAAAGTAATATATATATATATATATATATATATATATATATATATATACACACACAAAATTTTTATAATGATTCATTTTAAAGAACTACTGGAAAACTATTCAGGAAGGTGATTCATTTTAAAGAACTACTGGAAAACTATTCAGGAAGGCTGCAACAAGAAGTGTTTAAGACCATCTAGGATTTACTTGTTTTCGTATTTTCTAGCAATAAAAATAAAAATGATTTAGCCTAAAGCAATAAAAGCTAGCCCAGCAGATTTTGCTTTTCGGTTCTTATTTTTATTTTTTAATTGACAAATCATAATCAATTATGGTATAAAATGTAATATTTGATATCTGTATATCAAATATGTGGAAGTAGTTAATGAAGTTAATAATCACCTCACCTACTTGCCTCTTTTGTAATGACAATATTTAAAATATATCCTAGTTAGCAATTTTGAAATACAGTGCTGTTTCACTTACCAATGAGACTGCTTCCTTAGAATCGCATTCTTAGGCAAATTTTGTTATATATTCATAGAGAGTATATATACAAACCAAGATGGTACAGCTTACTGCATACATAGGATATGTAACATATACTATTATGTTTGTGGTATCACACTGAAACATTATATGGTACATGACTATATATAACACAGAATTTTAAATTTAACTGTGGTTACCATGCAGTTTTATCCATGTGAGTTCTGCTCATATCTTGGTCTTTTCTCTTAGAGCTTAATCACTTTCTGAATCCAGGAATGATTCCTTAAGTATATTTCTTATGGGTTACCATATTATAAAATCCTGAGAGCAGAAGCCCTTTCCAATTAATATTTGCATTTATTCTATAGTAATTCTGTGTGTGGCGGGGGTGATTGAACCCAGGGGCATTCTACCGCCAAGCTACACCCCCAGTCTAATTTTTTTATTCTTTATTTTGAAACAAGTTCTCACTAAGTTGTGGAGGGCCTCACTAAGTAGCTAAGGCTTGCCATGAACCCAGATTCTCTTGTTTTAAGCCTCCCAAGTACTGTTATTACAAGTATGCACCACCACACCTGGCCTAATTCTTTTATCTTGGAGAAATTAATACTTTGTGGCCATATCAGTTAACTTTTGCTGTATAGCAAAACATTCTAAAACAGTGGGTTATAAAAATAAATTCATTTTTTGGGTTGTCATTTTAGGTTTACTTGAGCAAGGTAGAGTTCATCTAGATTCTCTTGAGCTCATTTGGGCAACTGTAGTCAGCTTCTTGGTTATCTATGCCAATTTTGGCTGGACTTTCTCACATGGCTGGAGTGATTACTATCTGATCCATATGGCCACACTCAACCATGCCAAAATTTGAGATTATTCTTAAAATTGCAATAAAGAGAACAATACCATACGTTTGCATGTCTCTTACAACTTAAACTCCCAACTGGTGTAGCACAATTTATGTTGCATTTCATTGATCAAAGCAAGTCACAAGCCAGCTGGAACTCAAAAGACTGGAAAATAGATTTAACCTTTTGATGTAGGATGTGTAAAGTCACAGTGCAAAGGCATTAATACATGGAGTGGAATTTATGGTTATTTCTGCAATGCACCATAATAATTACAGTTTTTTTCCCCCAAGTTGCAGTGATGGTCCAGTATTCCATGTCTTTTTAGTCTATTATTCCACCTATTTTTCTCAATATAGAGAATTGTAGTGAGAATTTATTGTTATAACTCACTACAATTTAACACTTCATATGGGACTTGTTGACTCAAACACTGAGAAAACTGGATAGGAATTATAGTGTATTAATCCTCATTTTCAGATGAAAATTAATGTATTGGGGAACTCCTATGACTTGCCTATGACCAATGACTCAATCAGCATTGGAAACCAGGTCTCCTGATAGCTAGCTGCACTAGCAAAGCTTTGAGCAATAGACACTACAGCTATTCTGATACTAAGAACTTATTTGTGATACTAATTTTCAGTTAGAAATATTTTGAAATATTTTTATTAAAATAAAACCATATTTCTTATTGTTCCCATCACTAAAATTTACTTACAACTGACATAGCTGATAGTCTTTTGAAAAATTAATTATTCCCCAAGAGCCACACTTTGAGTATTTATTTTGAAACCAGACCTTTGTTGTACTCAAATTTCTTATGTGTTTGTATTAAACATTCAGATACAAGCTGCTAAACATAGATATAGCACTACTATTTGATTTAAATAGCCCTAATTAAGACACTGAAAAATAGTTTAACATGCTGTATAATGAAATGCTATAGAATAAAAGCTTGCAAAATCTCTAATTTTATGTATAAAAGACTAAATCTTAATTGCTTTCTCACTTCATTATATATATATAATGAATATTCCAGGGATTTTTTTTAGAATTCTGTTAAAAATGAAAGAATGAAACCAATGAAAGGAAAGAAAAATAAGATATTTCTAAGCAAATGGATGTGTCTTCACTGAAAACTCTCTAATGAGTATAGTATTTAAAATAATGTATCTAATATAAGAGTTATGTCAAGAAATTACAAAGGTGAAATATGGATAGCACTTTGTCAATACGAACCACATATTGACTTGAAACTTTCTGAAAACTTGAAACTTGGAAAAATCTAATGGATCTGTCCTCTATTTCTGAATTTCCAGAAAAGACTATTTTGGCCAATTATTTTTGTTATTATTCATATTTTAATTTATACCAACCCTAATCAACCAACCTCCAAGCATTCTATTCAGTAATGGTCTATTTACGAGGCACTTGAATTTCAAGTACTAATAAATAAATGAGACAACAGGTACAAATTCACATTAAAGATTAGAGCAGAGTATATAATTATAAAAGATGATGATTACACAGCTGTTTTACTGCTAAAGAATTTGCCAAGGCTCAGATTTTGAAGGTAGGAACCACATCTACGTTCAGCCATATAGAAAAAGTGCTAAAAATCAAGAGCTAGGCCATGCCTTCTAGGAGAGACTGAAGAAAGGCTTACTAAATAAAAGAGAAATACTGCTAAGAATGAGTTAGAATTATTCAGGATTATAACATATTTCATGACTCTCAATTTAGAAACTGAATTAAATTGATGAACTATTAGCCATGCATGATGGTATATGCCTATAATCCCAGCATTATAGGTTCAAGACTAATTTTAGCAATTTAGCAAGACTCTCAGTAAACTATTAAGACCCTGTTTAAAAACAAAACCTTAAAAAAAGGACTGTGGGTGTAGATCAGAGTTAGAATGACCCTGGGTCCAATCCCAAGTACCACCAAATTGATAGTAATAATAATAATAGTAATAATAATAATAATAATAATAATAATAGCAATAACAATAAAATACATATTTTATGTTCTTGTAACAAAAATCAAATTAAAAGCAATATTTTTATAGTCACAAATTATACTTAAAGCTCAAAATATGGTAAGCACAGTGGCATATGCCTGTAATCCTAGCTACTCAGCAGGCTAAGACAGAAGAATCACATATCTGAGGCCAGCTTGGATAACCTAACATGACCCTTACTCAAAATATAGAAAGGACTGAGAATGTTGATCAATGGAAGAGCACCAATGAATTCAGTTTTCAATATTGAAAAAAAGCTGCAAATATGATAATAAAATGCATCAAAATAATATTTCTTTTTTGGAGGTAGAAATTTATTGCTTGACCTATAATTGAGGACAAGTATATATTATATCTTGCTAATATTGACCTACCGTTTATATATTTTCTTTTCCTTTACAACAATCTGACTTGCCATTTCACTCTGATAATTATAAAGCTGGGTGTGAGGGTACACATCTGTAACCCTTGCACTCAGAAGGCTGAGATAGAAAGATAATAGGTTCTAGTGAAGGCTGTCATCAACCAAGCTAGACTATTTCAAAACAGAATAAAAAATAAAAAGTGCTGGGAGTAGCTGTGTGAATGCTCCTTGGGTTTAATTCCCAGTACTGCCATGCCCCCCCCCCGAAAAACCCATTAAAAACAATTAAATGACAACACTTTAATTATATGTGGATTAAATCTTCGAGTTAGATATTTTGGCTCTACTAGTTTTTTCTTGTATAGCAAGAATGTATCAATCCCATCCCTTGAAAAAGGACCTTGCTTATTTACTTCACTTAAAGTTTTGAGATCTTTATTTTTCACAAAAAAAACAACTTATTCCAAATTTTTGGAAAATATATATATATATATATATATATATATATATATATATATATATATATATATATATATATATATATTGATGGTACTGGGGTTCCTGGAAACCCTTCTACCTCTGGGCTACACTCCCAGACCTATTTTATATTTTTATTTGGAAACAGGGTCTCTTAAGCAAGCAAGGCTGGTTTCGAACCTGCGTGATCTCCTGTTTCCGCCTCCTGAGAGCGGGGATTACAAGCATGCGCCACCATGCCCGGCAGAAAATTATTTTTATGGTACTGGGGATTGAACCCAGAGTCTTGCATATTCTAGTCCAAATATATTGCTGCTGAGCTACAGTCCCAGCTCTTTTTAAATTTTTCTTATTTTAAGGGTTTTTCTAAGTTATCTAAGCTGGGCTTTAACCTGTTATCTGTTTGCTTTAACCTCCTGAGTGCCTGGGATTGCAAACATGAGCCAACACACCTGGCTAGAAAATCAACATTAAACAGACTCCAAACATACTTCAGTAAAAGGACAAATGTACTGGTGATAATAGAAAAAAAATTTTATTCAAACATAAATCTCTGGAGAAATTACCAAAGAAATGTAGCAAACCCAAACAGGTGAGAATGAGAAAATAAATATTATAACTTCAATTAAAAATAGAGTATTTAATGGACTGTAAAGGGAGGTGGGAATTAACTGGCTGATAGATTCCAACTCGCTAAGTTAAATCCATAATATCTGTTTGCTTTGGTATAATTTAGAGTCTACAATTGCCTGGAGGTCACCTTTGAGGAAGCAGAGAAAATCAATACATTTCACCATAAGTTAAGTAGTGTCATTTACCTCTATTAAATAAGGCTTTTGTGAGTTAAAGGAAAAACACACAAAACAACCCAGACCAGCAGTGGATTTTCTGGTTTGTGAATAGACATATATTGCATATTTCTTAGTTATCAGAATCTTTCTGACATTCTTTGATATCATGTAAGGGTAAACCCAGCAAGACTTCTGGACAGGTACTAGCATTAGGATGGTATTTCCAGGGGCAATAATGGTCATCCAGAATCTAGGCCTAAAAAGGACCAAAAAATTAAGTGAAAACTCTGAGGATCAGAGCAGAGGAAGCTTAATAGGAATACTGTCATAGCCCAAGGAATGGGCATAAAAAGACTAACCAAATATGAAGTAAAAATGATCACAAACCAGGTAGCTCCTAGACAAGAGCTGACAATAATGATTAATAAGTTATTAACAGTAAATTACTTATTTGAGTTCAAGTTAGTTCTTATAAAAGTCAGCCACTGTATAAAACATCAGAGACAAAATAGCATACAAAATAAACATGTTACCTCTCCTAAAGTTTTCACAATCATGTATGTGGAATTTTGATTACCATACAAACTGATATAGAAATGCTAAATTAAGAGCAAATTCTGGTAATATTTACATTATTGAAACTCAACTAGTACAGTGTAAGTTTGATACCTAGAGTTTATTCCCAATTAAGTATACAAATAAAACTACTCTCATCTTTTCTTTTTTTCCCCAGAGACAAAGGCAGAGGTTTATTAAGGAAAAGTGAGGATGTACATTCAAGAGAGAGACCTGTCCAGTGAGAGGCCCCAGTGACCTTGGAGACCCTCCTTTTATTGTGGTTTTGGGTGGGGCACAAGTACATCACTAGGGTGGAGATCTGGACTTTCACATCCAGAATTGATGGGTGGTGGCTGGATATCTGACCTTGTCTCTCCTATTGAATCCTTTCTTTACTAGACATCTCAGGAATCTCAGGTGAGGAGAGGGGCCCTTGTGATTAAGGTTGTGGTATCACTGAGGCTTCTACCTAAGACAGAACATACCCTATAGGATGGAGTTAGAGATCATGAACTTTCCAAATTTTAAAACTGTTTTTTTTTTCCTTTCCAATTTGACTCCTTTCTACCTAATATTTTATTTCTTCTATCCTACATCGTTTCCTCCCACCCTGAGATTTTGGCCCCTTAATCTTAAGGGTTGATGAAGGACAAAGTTCCATCTTCTATAGTTTCTTCTGAGCTGACAAGGGTTGTAGGCCCTGCCTAAAGGAGACATGGAAAGGTCAAGTTTTTTGTTAGTTGTGGAACCATCCTTCTTTTATATTCTAGAAAAGAAGGCATAAACATGCAAGATATTAGCCCCTGACAAAAGTAAATCAGAAAACAGAACACCATCTCGATGCAAAGTATACTGGCCAAGAAAGTGAGAATTTTAACCCCCCTTCCAACATGTTAACCATTTTTTTTAAAGAGGAATATCCACCAAGGTAATATAAATAAACTGAAAGTGGGTAATAGCCCATAAATCCAATAGGCACTTTATCAATATCATGTTGTACCTAACCCAGGAAAAAAAAGTCTGCTTTCCCCTGAAAGAAAAACTAAGAGACAATTATTTTAGTCTGACAGACATAATTTAGTTATAATAAAAAAATCACAAAAATAAGACTTATCCTGATTCAGTCTTCTTGGTTCTTTTAAATAATACTTTTAAATATTTCAAAGGTTCACAGGACTAGTGTCCGTGGGTCTTTTTCAGCAGCCAGGAACTATTCCTGACTTTAGAGCCTTGATTCGGTAAAGTTTCAAGAGGGAGAGGTTTAATTCTAGACGTATGAATCAGTAATTATGCTCCATTTGTTGAACAGATACGGGAGTGCTAAGAAAAGACTTGGAAAGGACACTTCCACTTTGGGAGAAGCTGAGCTAAAGGTGAGTCCTTTTTCAGGTTCTGAGTAAGGCATAACCAACTGGATATACTTTTGCCCCTTAGGTTAATTGGCAGTAAGTACAACCAGGGTGCTGAAGTGTTGAGAGAAAGTGATTTTTCCTCTATTACCTCCTAAAAGCTTACCACTGTGTAGCTTGATTTTTTTTAGTTCCCTCTTTCCTGTAGCTGCCCATCAGTGAATAATTTCACATCAGGGATAGAGGCTGAGCCTTATGATCAAGCCTGTTAGCATACACCTGTTCTATTGTCTCTGTACAAGAGTGAACTAAATCATCTTTTTACAAGTTATGGGCATTGTGAATCTTTTTGGCCTTGGGGTGCCTTCAACCCATTACATGTCTTTTAGGAAAAAGGTATAGGAGTGAAAAGATAAGCAGAGGATTGTATCTCCATATATGAAAGAAAATTGGCATCTTTACCTGCCAAGTCAAGAGTCACCCAGGCTCCTCTGTGTTGTTGTCAAGCTGGTTAGAGAGCTGATTAGAAGGGCCTTGCTGAGCCTCAGACATCCTCAGTGTTTGAGGGCAGCCAGTATGGGAGCAGATGGCCTCACTTCCCTTCAGAGGCAAGGGCAAACATACTCCCAAAGGTTTTTCCTCTTTGCAGAGGGGCACATCCCAGGTGCAAATGGACTCTGCTTAGGGCAGTCCTTAATCCAATGCCCAAGTTCTTTTCAATAATGGCAGGTGGTAGGCCTCAAGTTTCCTTTCCTCTCTCTGGAAGAAGCTTTTGGGTATCTCTGCATAGACTCATTACCTGATGCCAGAGAAATTAAATGGGCTTGTCCTTATACCTGTATTTGTCTCTTTTGGTTCTTAATTTTGTCTACCTTGTCTCTGTTGTTTGAAAACCCCAAAGACCAAAATTTAAATGTGACTAATGGGATCCTGAGGTCCCATTTTCTGCTTTTGGAGATTTCTCCTAATATCTGGGACTGATTGGCTAATAAAATGAATCCCCAATATCTGCCCCTCATGTGAGTCTGGGTTAATATGAGTTTATCTCCAGAGGATCTTATTTAAGCATTACAGAAACATAGCAAAATTTTTATTCATTTCTTGTGTTATCTCTCTGATCTTATCATAATTAACTGACTTATTCATCTACCTCCTCTTACCTTCAGTTAAACACATGAGGATTCCTGTGTTAAGGTCCTCACTTTTGCCTTGATAATTTTAGTTAGGATCTTGACCAGGGATAGCCTCTTTTATGGAGGCTGCCTTTGGTCTCTGACATAGGTTTTAGTTATCATATGTCTCTGCTGCTTCCTGTGTATGAGTCTCTCTTTCTGTTAGGAGTGCGGCAAGTGAAAATAATCATATAAAGATTCATCCAGGTTGTATCAAATATTATAGCCAAGTTTTGAAACTAATTTACAAATCTGTCATAATCCTCTAAAATTTGGCTGAATTTTTTTTACACTGGACTAGCTTAGTCATTGTAAGAGAAATATGTACTCTTAATATATTTCATTCTCCACTTAATTTTGACTCCATATGTATACATTAAAGTTCATTTATAATAAGTTAAATTTAAATTAAAATATATTTTAACTTCTATGTATTGTATTATTACTGGCTCCTTTATAACAGTTAAACATATTTGTGTTTATTTATATTTGTGATATATATACATACACACATATATATGTAAAATTACTCAAACTTTTTAATCATGGTGGTATAATTTGTAATGCCAAGTGTTCCATCACCCCTAATTATTTTTGCTTGAAAACTATCATAATACAATTTAATAATACACAAATATAAACCTTAAAAATTACTATTAACAATTTTTATTAGAGAACATCAGATTGTAAAAATGTTTCCTTAAGCTTGGCATTTTAGAAAATGTTTAGAAAACACATATGTATTTAACTTAAAAAGGAGCCAGAAATACAATGCATAGAAGTTAACATTTTAACTTAACTTTAACTTATCATAACCTTAAGCTTAATTTAACATATATTAACCATTAGAATGAAATTTAGAATTTTTAGCTCAGTAAGATCATTATAATGACAAACCTATGTAGATGAACAGTATTGATAAAAAAATCAAAGAATATTTATAAATCTTTTATAAGTCTAGAAGAGAATATTAATAATCAGGAATACTTATTACCTTATAGAGCATCTCTCTTATACAATAATAAGGCATTTATTCAGTCAAAGCAAACAGACATAAACTACATCTTAATGATGGATTTCTGAATGGTACTAAAAAATAAATAGCAGAAGTTTTAGTAACCTAATATATAAATACAATGTACAATGCATAAAGGGATCACTTATTGGATAGCTTGCACATATATAAAACCCATACACATTTACCTTTATAAGCTCTTATAAAACATTTAGATGAAAATAGATACATAATATATTTAGTTCTCAGATATATAAACATATATATATGGTGTCAAATATAGTAACCCATTTAGGCTGAGCTACAAAGTAATTATTAAACAGGTGTAAAATACAGACATTTAAACCCTGATCCTGATAAGATGCAGTTTGCTAGGTAATCAAAGACAGTAAACATAAGATTACTTTGCCAAAACACAACATTTTAAGCTAGTTTTTAGTAAATGTTAAGAGTAAAATCCATATTGTTTAAGCTCGGCGTGGTGGCGCATGCTTGTAATCCCAGCATTTGGAAGATGGCAGCCTCAACTACTTAATTAGGCCCTTTGCAACTCAGTGAGACCCTGTTTCAAAAATTAAAAAGAATAAAAAATAGGGCTGGAGGTGTAGCTCAGAGGTAGAATGCTCCTTGGGTTCCATTCCTGATACCACAAACAAAAAAACAAAACAAATCACCCTTATTGTTTAAAATATAAAGAACATAGAAAATTATCTTAATACAAATATTTTCTAGGGTAATTTTTGTAAAATTTTTTTCCAAAAACAAATATCTTGAAAAAAAAAACAAAAAAAAACAATTGTTTCAAGCATAGAATCAATGCATTAAGTATGACTTTTAGAAAACTCTTTTTTTTTTTTTTTTTTTTTTGGTGGTGGTACTGGGGTTCCTGGAAGCCCTTCTACCTCCGGGCTACTCTCCCAGACCTATTTTTACATTTTTATTTGGAAACAGGGTCTCCTAAGCCAGAGCGGGGCTGGCTTCGAACCTGCGCGAACCTCCTGTCTGCCTCCCAAGCGCAGCGATTACAGGCGTGTGCCACCAAGCCCGGCTTAGAAAACTCTTTAAATAATTGCTTTTAATTTTAACCAATTTATGAAAAATTATCATTAACAGATATTTTAACTTCCTCCAAAACTCTACGTCTTCCTTAATCTTCTGAAATTTGTTCTCAAATTCTTTTCCCCTATGGAATAATTCAGCCATTTTAAATAAAATATGCCACACAAAATTCTTTTTCACATCAAAGTGTTTCCTCTTTTATTTTCTACTACAATACCCCCTCATAACTATGAATATCTTCTATTATTTATTAGGTTTTCCTTTGCCTTAAAACTTTTTAGCTTTAAAAAGTTAAAACAATCCTTAAATTTTTTAACAATCTTTACATTAAAACAACTATAAAAAAAATCTATCAATTAAGAGAAATTACTACTTTTAGGTAAGATAAAACACTTAGCACTTAAGTAAAAACAATAATAATGTTCTTAATAGTTCTTTATCAAAACTTTCTAATATACATAATCACATAGTAAACAGAACTCTTAGTCATTTATGCTAACTTTATAAAAGATTGCAGTCTTAAATTGTTCCTTACAAATATATATATAAAAAATTAGACTTATATACTGCATTTTGCTGATGTTAAACCACAAATATATATAGCAATTGATGTTTAACATTTAACTTATATTTAACTAATTTACCATTTTAGTTGCCAGTCATCACTTTAAGTCATTATTTTAACAAATAAAACAAAAGGTGTGGGGGTATGTGCCAGAGACAGAGCTGTCCCCCTTTGTTGGAGAGGGAGTGATTTGGTTGGGTTGGAGTAAGAGCAGGATACCTGGGCTAGAGATAGGGCAGGATATCTACATATCAAAGGACCTGCTGCAGACCTGGTCCTGCTGGCCAAAAGAATACTCTGGCTCCAGAGATTTTTAGGTGATTTCCTTTGAAGCACCCCTCATGTTACCCCTGGGTGAAATGATGCTGTAACTATCTTCTATATTTCTATCTTTTTAATAAACTTCTTTAAATCTTCAGCCAGAGTCCGGGCTATTGCATATCTATCCTTAGCTCAGGACAAGAACCCGCAGTTTTTGTGTTTTTTTGAAGAATTATTCCCACGGGTCTAACAAAGGTCCCTGGGGACAGTTCCCCCATACAGTAACATCCACCTTTCACTGCAACATCTCTTCTTTAACTGTAAAATCTCTCAAAACCATAACATTATCCATAGATAATTAAACACACAGCCAGATGTATAGTCCCCAAAATCAAAATAAAACCTATCACAGATGGATTATAGAGTACAGGACGAGCATGGAAGCCCATATAGTCGTGGATGTAAGGGGGAGGGACTGCCTATCATGGATGACACTAAATCAAAAAGTTCAGGTGGCCACTGTCACCATGAGGCAGATTTGCATCAAACATCACCACATTATATTACTTAAAAGTAAAAAAAAAACTCAAATACTTAGATCACTGCCCATTTCTTTCTTTTTTTTTTTCCTTACAGAAAAAGCCTTCATTTTATCATTTACATGAGGGCCAAGCCAGTTGACACAAAACAACAAGTTTTCTCTCATTTTACTAATTTTTTTTTCACTTAATGTGCATTCAAGGAAAGATTTCTTAGGGATAGAAGCAGAATTACCCATGATCTTTCTTTACACATCAAAATTTTTTTTAGTAATTCTGAAAAGGAAAGTAAGAAAGAAAGAAAAAAAGACAAAACTAGGCTTTTAAAACAAATAAATGAGACAAAACAGAAGACAATCCGGATCAGATCAGCATCTGTCCCTTCCACACTGCCATTCTCTCTGGAGAGACATCCCAACCATGAAGAAATACAGCTTTATCTAAGTGGACAATGCTGGCCATTTCCCCTGTAATCATTGACAAACAAGTGTCCTTGAATCTAATGCATTTTACATTGAATCTTTGTCCTTATTAGATCTTCTGAGTCCCCTCTGGGACCTTAACTAAAAAGGTAAGTAGAGGTCTTGGTGGTGCATGCTTGGGAGGCTGAGACAGGAGGATCGCACAGGTTCAAAGCCAGCCTCAGCTACTTAGTGAGGCTCTCAGCAACTTAGCGAGACTCTTTTTCCAAATAAAGTATAAAATAGGTCTGAGAGTATAGCCCAGAGGTAGAAAAGCCCCTGGGTTCTACCCCAGTACTACAAAAAAAAAAAAAAAAGGCAAGTATACTAAACAAAATAAAATGCTTTTTAAGAACATAGAGTATCTTTATTTCATCCCTAGTAATTTTACTGATCTCTGAATTTATAATCTCATACATGCAATTAAAACATGCAAGCCCAAACCATAAAACAGAATGGACAAATTTTATATAACTTACAATCAATAAAAATATAAAAACAAATAAATCACTATGTTCAGAACAAACCAAACTTATAATTGCTATGTTTGATATTCCTGTTACTATTTTCTTAGCTTTAATTCATAGTTATCTTAGTAAGATGTATAAAAACATATTTTCTTGTAAAATTATGAGTGTGGGATGGGGCTTTTACCTGGGAATGTTTTAGGCTGTTCGACAAAGCTGCTTCCGAGGTTTATTAATCTCAGTCTCGGGAAAATATAGTCAAATATATACAGTGCTTTCTTGGAAACTATAAATCACATTCATACTGTTTTTTGCATAATTAGGCTAGACATCAAACCAGTTTTTTTTTAAATGTGCTCATCTCAATTGCAGTATCAAACGTTGTCTAATTTCTTTACTTGAAAATTTAAGATAGCAAGTATCTTCCAAGTGCTTGCTTTATTTTCTTTAAAAATATGATGGAAACAAGTCTGTATTACCTACCTGTCTCTCAAACTAGATTTCAAGCTCATAAGATGGTAATAAAGTTGGGAGGTGAATAAATTGCATATACAGGGTCATAGTTAATGAAGACATTTCAGTAATTTTATCCTCACCTTAAAAGGCAACTATGTGCATAATTCACAAGTGTGATCAATTAATTTTGACTCCACTATATGCATACTTTAATTCCTAGTAAAAAAAATGATTGCAAATGAAAAACACATTATGGAATTTGGTGCCCTGAGAGGATATTACAAAGATAGTTACAAGAAAAATATATCCAGCCCAGGAGAAAAAAAAAAAAAAAAAACTATGGAGAATGATTCATAGCTCAGCATTAGTTGGAAGTCTCAGAACCGTTCCTTCCCCAAGGGTGACATGCACAGTACCCTGTCAGCACTGCTCAGCAACATGAACCTCACAGGAAGGCATCTCCCATGTGACAATCCACCTTTCTTTGCAGCAAAATTATTGCTTGTAGCTCCAGAGTAATAACACATTCTTTCGGAAGAATAAACAAGTAGTACTAAACCCTTAGACTCTCAGGTGCCGATGACATCACTTTCTATGTGTAATGGAAAAGCCAAAAAAGTTATCATAAACTTTTAAAAGTAAGTCTGTAGAAAGACAAAGTGACTCAGGTGAAAAACATTCAGTACATCTCAGCTGGCATTCACTGAGCAGGTACACAAAGCAAACCATCTTCATTCATAATGTGGTAGTAGAAGAAGTTGAAGTCAACCTTTAAAAGAAGTCCCCAAAGAGCCAGGCACAGTGACCCACACTTGTAATCCCAGCATTTGGAGGCTGAGACCCAAGGATTGCAGTTCGTGGACAGCCTCATCTACTTAGGGAGGTCCTCTGCAACTAAGTGAGACCCTGCTTCAAAATAAAGAATACAAAAATAGAGCAGGGGATGTAGCTCGGAGGTCAAATGCCCCCTGGGTTTCACCCCCAGACCCACAAAAAAAGAAGTCTCCAAAAAATTAAGAAACTAGAAAGCCAAAGAAACCAGTTACTATAAATGAGGTGGCTGATAAATTTAATTAATTAAAACATATAAAATGCCGGGTTTGGTGGTGCACACTTGTAATCCCAGCATTTGCTAGGTTGAGACAGGAGGATCTGAGTTTGAGGCCAGCCTCAGCTACTTAGTGAGACCCTTTGCAGCTCAGTGAGACCCTGTTTCAAAATAAAGAATAAAAAAAATAGGGCTGGGGGTATAGCTCAGAAGTAGAATGCCCCTAGGTTCCATCCCTAGTGCAGGAAAAAAATACCATATAAGATAAGCAATGTAAAATGACAAAAAAGTGGGGAAACTATCATTTGTAGCACATCAAATTCCTATCCCAAATATGTAAAAAGCACCTTAAAATATAAAAGCAAAAATGTCAATAATGATACAGAAAAGTTGGGGAGTTAAAAAGAAATGAAAATGCTACTCCACTATTTGAAGAAAAAAAAGCAAAAACCTCAACTTTACTCATAAAAAGAGAAATGCAAATTAACACTTTGCTAGGATAGCTTTTCTCACCTATTAGATTGGCAGAGTTCCAGAAGCTTGACAACATATTCCACAGCAAAGCTGTGGGGAAACAGACTTCTCATACATCGCTGATGAGAAGGCAAAATGCTCAAACTCTCAGGGGACAGAAATTTGGCAATACCTAGAAAAATTACATATTCATTTTCTATTTGATGAAACAATTATACTTCTAGGAATCTATCCCCCAAATTTAAAATACAGCAGCACAATATTAAATGGAAATATAGAGAAATATAGACAAGGCTGTTAGTTGCAGGAAATGTATGGAAAGGAGACTGACAGCGAGTTGTGAACCTGGAGAAAGAAATGACAAATATGCATGCCTTTAGATGATGGTGGAGTAGTATTTAAAATGTATTTTAAAAAAAAAACTGAAGATAGAAGTACGTGCAGTATTGTGACCACATTCAGAACTGCATTATCTTTTATCTCAAAAAATAAAACTTTTGTGTATGTATCTTGTTTAGTAGATTTGAATAGAGAAATAAGACATATTTAACATAATCATTTTACAAAAAGTAAAAAGTAACTTCTAATAATTTACAATGGCATAAAATAATAATCTCTTAAAATAACAGTCTCTTACTGTATCTAGCCAGTTTTGGGCAGAACTATATAGTGAGTTGTTCCAAATGACTTTATTTAACTTCAGTTTGTTTTGTAACTGATACACAAAATATAAAAATTATATGCATTAATTGGGTAGTGTGATATTTAAATACATGCAATATATCTATTTAATGTTTAAGCCAGGTTAAAGATAGCTATCTCCTCAAACATGTATCACTTCTTTTCCAAATATCTTTAAGATACAATCTTCTGAATACAAAGAGTTGCAAGCAAATAAACTAGTGAAAATACCATAGAACTCTCAATTGATATTATTAAATAATAATGTTTATATTATACATGACATAGTGCAAAGGAAACAAGGAATATGTTAAATGAACTTTTCATTAGATAAATGGTGGAATATAAAATAGATAAGATTAATTGAAGGCCTGAATTTGGATTGGGAAGTTAGTGTGAATTCTGTGTGTGTGTGTGTGTGTGTGTGTGTGTGTGTGTGCGTACATTTTACCTTAAAATTCTAAAAACTACTGTCTTTGAGAAGTTCTAGAAAAAATGACCGAGTTAAAATATCAATAAGCACCCATGTAACTAGACTATGATTCTAACTATAATTTCCTACTAACAGAAATAAAAATTTAAAGAAATGTTATTAATCACAAACAGGAAGTACAAGAGAGAAGCTCAAAAAATCTCAACATATCTAAAGCAGGCAAGCTATCAAAAGCACGCTAGACATCGGCTAGATCTGACTGCCAATTTATAGGAAATACTAGCCTGAGCCACGTGGAATCACCCTTTTGTAAATGAAAGCTAGTTGAATATTGGTCATTGATTCTGGTGAAACTAATACAGGAGGATAGAGAATTGTATTAAATAACATCATAAAAATATAAACATGAAGTGTATGGACTGAAAAAATTCCACAGGAGAAGCAACCCAATTTCTAGAACAAAATTGTGCAAGGAAAACAGAGAGGGGAAACCTGTAGGACCAAAGAGGACAAAGAATAGAGAAGAGGACAGATCATCACACTGTATGAAACTTGATACTTAATGATTCAAATGAATACATCGTTAAAAACAGAAATGTGAAATTTGTATATTAGGTAGAAATTGGGGTGTGTGTTTGTGTTACTAATGATTGAATTATTGAATTCATGGGCACTCTATCTCTGAGTTACACTGCTAGCCCTACTTTTGTCCTTTCTTTTTTCTCTTTTACAGTACTGAGAATACCCAGGGGTATTCTCCTTCCTAGCTATACTCTCAGCCCTATTTTTTAATTCTTATTTTGAAGCAGGGTCTCACTAAGTTATGAAGGGCCTCACTAAGTAGCTGAGGTTAGCTACTTAGTGATCCTCAGGATTACCCAGGATCCTCCTGTCTCAGCTTCCTAAGTACTGGGATTACGAGTGTGTGTCCCAATGCCCAGCTGTTTCTTTTTGTTTTGAAAAAGAGGTGCCTTTGCTGAATCTGGTCTTTAACCTTCAATCCTTCTGTCTCAGCCTTCCAAGTATTTGGATTACAGGCTTGTACCTCCATGTACTAGTTCTTTGCTTAAGTTTGATAATGTTATAACAATTATTTTTACTAAGAATCTCATGTTTTTTAGAGGCACATTCTAAAATTTCCAAGAAATTATTTGATTCAAAATGAACATTTGCTTCAAAATAAACAGGGGAGCTGGGGATGGAACTCAGTGGTATAATGCTTGCAGAGCACATGTGAGGCCTTGCGTTTCATCCAGCATTGGAAAAAAAAAAAAAAAACAGGAAAGGGGGGGGGGACATGATTAAATTAAAAGATAGCACAGTACATAAGATTACATGAAACTAGATGAGTGTGTATTACATAAGGTATATTTAACTTTACTTTTGCTGAAAATTATTACTTTAAAAAAGGTAAAGAAAAGAAAAACACAGGCTTGCGTTTTTGTCTACTTTCCTACAGAGAAAGAGAAATTCTGGTAAAGTTTCCAGGATTTTGCTAAGAACTTTTGTGAATGAAGTGAGAAGGAAACTGCCATGTATCAGTTGCCTATAATGTGTGAGTAATTATACCTGGAGATTGACATGTGTCTCCTCAATAGGTGTTACTGCATAATAAAATATTAAATATTATCTTTACATTAAGGTCATAAGGTGAATTAGTAGAAAATAAGATTAACTCCATTAGGTACAAATAGAAAGTATGATGGGGCTTTTATCAGTTTAAAATCATATGACAATATGTGCTTCTGGTACACAAGACATCAGGATTTATCTGTACTTGGAAAGTCGTGGGAAGTAAAAACGCAGCATAAGTTCTGCAGGAACCAGGACATGCGCCACCAGAGACACACAGGAATAACACAACCTGCTAATTGGTACTTGGTGGGTATGAAGAGCTAAGAAGTGTGTTTCTCCTCTTTATTATCTGGCTCTTGAGCAAGCTACTTTATTCTCTCAACATGATCCACAAGTTTCTGAGCAGGTATCTGTCTATCTATACATATATAGGCCCACACATATACTCCATGTTTAAATTTCTTAAATGCTACAATAAATAAATGAATATAATCTTGCCTCTAAATGACCTTCACTGTAACTTTTTATTTTATTTTTTGCTAGTGTCACTGTGCAGAGAGATGACACAATTAGAATTGCAGTTCTGAGAATTTGGCTACCTATTTTCATTAAGTCAAAGATATCTGTGCAATGGAGAAATTTCTTGACTGTAGCACGCCTGTGAAGATTAATGTCTCCAGTGCATGCAAAGCTCTTGGCATACAGAGGCAGCGTCCCCCAGGT
The DNA here is from genome assembly GCF_963383645.1 of Muscardinus avellanarius. Classification (NCBI taxonomy): domain Eukaryota; kingdom Metazoa; phylum Chordata; class Mammalia; order Rodentia; family Gliridae; genus Muscardinus; species Muscardinus avellanarius. The sequence goes on from NC_137796.1 coordinate 26,326,198, forward strand.
GACCTGGCAGCATGTTGATAATTAATAAAAACAATAAACTTCGTGTCACTTATGAGCTAGGGGCTCTTAGAGTTACTTTCATTCTCGGGGCCTTAATTTCTCCACTTAAGATGTCACTACTTCCCAGCCAGGTGTGGTATAATACGTGCCTATAATCCTAGTACTTGGGAGGCTGAGAAAAGATCAGAGGTTTGAGGACAGTCTCAGCAAAGTAGTGAGACTCTCCGCAGCCTAGAGATAGTCTGCTTCAAAACAATTTTTTTTAAAGGCTGACAGTATAGCTTAGAGGTAGAATGCCACCAAGTTCAATCCCCAATACCAGAACAACAACAAATCACTATCTTATGAATTTGTTTGAAAGCCTTCAGTAAAATAGAATAGATAAGATTTATTTTGCTGTCTCACAAATAGCACTTGACGCTGGTGCTTCATTCTTTATAGGCTTTCAATAATAATTTACTAATATTGTTATTATATTTTATGTGCAGTTTCAGGTTCTGCTATTTTCAATTAATCTTAGAGCCGTAACATTTACCACACTATTAAGAATACTTCATAAATGTCCCTATTAAGGGAAGAAGTACAATATTAACAAGGAGCTATGGATACAGGAGGATCGTTTTCTGATGGAGAGACATCTCACATGCATTTTTATGAGAAAGATTTCCTGCACGGTAGGTGGCACCCACTTCAGCAGTTTATCAAACATTTTTGTCAGAAGGCTTCAAGTTGCCCAGCCATAACCAAATACATATATTAATTTTGTGCCACTTATTTTTGCTAAATGCAGAATACCCTTCCTGTACATGTCTGTGTACACGGAAAAGCTTTCATCTTCTTGAACATTATTGTCCATCAAGAAAGGAGTTGCATTTTGGGGTGTTTTGTTTTGTTGTTTTACAACATGAACAGATATACTCCTGAGTGACAGTTAAATTTGTTGGAGGTATTAAATTGCTAATGCTAATGCATTTTACAATCTTCTGAACTGATTTAATATATTAGGCTGCCACTCAAAGTTATAATAAACAATACCACACTCTTAGTTGAAAATCATTCTGTCAGATCTGGAGGCTTTCAAAAATGCCCACCTATGTTCCGAGTTTACAAACACATTCTTATTTCTCTGTGGGCTTCCCCACAGACCAATGACATAAATCCTTCAATTTGCATCTCTTGTCTTGGGGATTGGAACGAGTGTGAAGCCATAATAAACACCTGGCGGGAAATCTCTAAGGCTGGGAAATAACTCTCCACTTAGGGAGGTAAAAATGTGGTTTCACTTAAGAGAAACACATTTAAAACTTATTATCAGCTACCTGCATGTAGTTTTCATGACTTTATATGTGCTTCCCAGGTTTGAATAGAGCACAGTAGGCACACACCAGAAAAAAGAGGAAAAAGAAAATCATTCCAACTGGATAGAAATAATAGCATTGAGATGTGACTGAGATGACAAAATATGTGTATTTCTCCTAAGGACAAATATCGGCTATTGGGAGGAAACATGTTTGGTCTGGCTTGGTTTAAGAATAGTAATAATTAGCTGGTCGTGGTGCTGCACACCTGTAATTTCAGTATTTGGGAGTTGAGACAAGAAGATCACCGGTCGGGCAACATCCTGATAAAGAATCAGCAGCCTAGCAAGACCCTGTTTCAATAAATAAATAAATAAATAAATAAATAAATAAATAAATAAATAAAAGGGGCTAGGGCTCTAGCTTGGAGGCCGAATGACTCAAGATTCAGTGCCTTCTGTCCATCTGTCTCTGATTGTCTGTCTCTCTCTCTCTCTCTCTCTCTCTCTCACACACACACACACACACAATAGCAATACTAAATATCGTTGCATTTTTATAAATTCTCCAAATATTTTGCATATGCTATCTCATTTGATTTTTACAATGGACCTAGGAATTAGGCAGGAAAAAATAGTATTCCTTTTCACAGATGAGGAAATAGGAATTCTAGGAGACAAAAACATAGCATACAAAGACATAAAAGGGAATATTTCATCATATATAGCATGGGACATATAGAAGTATAGAGTCAAAATGAATTTATATACCCTGCCTTAAAATTCTACTTTCTTTTTACTACAGTGCCTTACTAAGAAGAAAAACACAATTTCCTTAATTTAATTTGGATGGAAATCTTTAAAACATAAGTTAAGTTGGAGACTTGTTTGAGGTAGTATAAATCTAAATAGATTTTAGTGAACTACATAAGTGGTTCCCAAAAGCAGCTACATAGTGAAAGAGTGAAGACAGGGGGTGGTGGTGGAAAAAAAGGCAAGATCTTGTCTTTACAGTGCTTATTTTGAAAGAAGAAATAGTTTTAAAAAAAGCCAATATGTGGCACTGTGTCATGCAAGTATTACAAAAGGAAATCAAGCAAGGTCAGAGGCAAAGCTTGGTGAAAGGTGCTGTGTTAGATAAAGAGGTTTCGTTTCTCTGAGGAGAACAATATTGAACAGAAATAAAAATAATGTGAGCGAGTCAGTGAGACGAGCATCAAGTGGTAAAACCTTCTAACAAATAGTTACAGAGGTGGTTGATAAGGTAGACTCTTGCCATATTGCTCATTTATTGAATTTCTTTTTTCAGAACCTACTTTGGAGAAAAAGAAAGCAAATGGCAAAGAACAATCAAAGTAAAATACCGGATACTATAGATTTATTTTAAAACTGTCAGAAACGATCCTGAACTCAATAGATTTCAGTTTAATTTACTATCCTGTTTTATCCAATCTCTAATTCATGAAAATGTTGAATCTTTCACTGAAAGGTGTTCTTTGATACAGATGAGGGTCTCCAAGCAAAGCCAGCTGGCTGCCTTCCAAAGGACTTTCCTGAGAGTTCATCCATTATTACAACCCGGGGCCCAACCTGCTCTTAAAGGTGCAGAAAAGCTTCCGTCACCTCAGAGAAAACAGTTCCTTGTTTGCGCACACATTAGGTGGGCTGTCAGCTCACAGTAATCCAGCCTGGGATCAAGGAATAAAGCCTAAAGGACAATTTATTCGTGTACATGGAGAAGTTTGAATGTCCATGGCAACAGAATGTCCTTAAACAGAGTGGAAAGATTGATTCCTACTAAGTGTCTGATATTGAGATGTGTTCTTGTTGAAAGGTAAGAGGATGTGCTTAGACCATGTGGTTAGCCTCTTGATGATCAGATGGATGCACAGTGAGTGGGATGCAGAACAGAGTTTCTCTTTGGAAAACTTGACCGACTCATCTAGTGCTGTAAGATGTATATCTGGCACTAATGCTTGTAGACCAAGAGTTCATTCTCCTTCTACCCTTGCTGTGGCTCAGCCAACTAGTGTTGAATAATCACAACTGGCATTTTTATTAACCACCCTTTCCCAGAACTTCCATGGCTAACCTTTAGACTTTCCATATTCTTCCTTCATCAATGTTAACATTTTCTGACTAGCTCAGGCCCACCAACCATACTGCCCCTTAAAGGGGACTTAAAACATTTCCAAGTCATGCTGGAGCTCCAGGGAGAAGGCAGTGAGGGGCACATCCTCAGACACGGGCATCGCTGCCACTGTGGACAAGTTGCCTGCCAGGTTCCCTGCATCCCACTTGCTGCCGGCCGTGTGGAGCCCGAGCTGGTGACCTGCAGAGCGTAGGGCTGAGCATCAGCCTGGGAGATCGCAGATGTTCCAGATGACATAAGACACCAGCCAGCCAGGGCAAGGTCTTCTCTGGGTCTTACAGTGATGAGGTGAGCCAGGTGTGGTGGCACACACTTTAAATCCTAGGACTTGGAAGGTGAGACAGGAGGATCACAGGTTCAAGGACGGCTTCAGCAATTTAGTGAGGCTCTTAGCAAACTGGTGAGACCCTATTTCCAAATAAGAAACAAAATCTGCCTGGGGGTATAGCTCAGAGATTGAATACCTCTGGATTCAATTCCCAGTAAACACACACACACACACACACACACACACACACACACACACACACACACTTCCATTTTAAAGAATTTCATGCTGATTGAGGCTCTGTTTTTTTTTTTTTAAAGAGGGCTATGAGTGTTCCCTTCTTCCAAATAAAAGGTCATAGAAAAGCTTCTCAAAAAATCTCATTTAAATAAGAAATGCATTGCTTTGAGACCACTCTTCCTGAGCAGCCCTTGTAGGGGAAATATAACTGTATTAATCCATTTCCATGGCTAAAACAAAATATATGAAGCTGGATAATTTATAAAGAGGTTTATTTAGTTTATAGTTTGGGAGGCTTTAGAGCACTGTGCTGGCACACTTAGCTCTAGTGAGGGCATTTTTAAAGGGGTTCTTTTGTTTTGTTTTGTTTTGTTTTGGAACCGGGGATTGAACCCAGAGCACCACACCTGCAAAGCAGGTGCTTTGCCACTGAGCTACATCCTGGCTAGTGAGGGCATTTTTAGATGCATCATATACATGATGGGATCATGGGTGGAGTGTAGACACATAAGAGAGATCGCAAGCTGAGACCGGAGGCCGGGAGAACAGGGAATGAGCAGGCTTACTCTTAGAGAAATACCTGCTGAAGAGAACTAAGCAGGATCTCACCAGAACCACTTTAATCTCTTCTGAAAACAGGGCTTCTAATAAATTTTTCCAGGTCCCACTTTTTTTTTTTTTTTTTTGGTACTAGGGATTGAGTCCAGGGGCATTCCACCTCAGAAAGACACTCCCCTCTCAGCACTTTAAATTTTTGTTTTGAAACAAGGCCTCACTAGTTACTGAGAATCTCACTACATTGTTGAGTCTGTCTTCAACCCTATGATCCTCCTGTCTTAGCCTTCCAAGTACTAGGATTACCTAGTACTTGGTGTGTACCACCATGCCCAGGTATAGGCCCTACCAGATTCTACCACCTGTCACATTACCACACTGAGGATCAAGCTTCCTATACATCAACTCCTGGAGGCCACATTCAAACCACATCCAAACCACGACACTGGCTTAGTTAAAGTATTTGTTTAAGCTGGGCATGGTGACACACACTTGTAATCCCAGTCTTGGGATCCTGAGACAGGAGGATGGCAGGTTCAAAGGCAACCTCAGCAATGTAGGCTCTCCACAACTTAGTGTGACTTTGTTTCCAAACAAAAAATTCATCCACTCCAAATTTCTTAGTACTTTTTCAGTAAATATTTATTCTACAAGTAACTCTAAGGTTACATACATTGTAGTAGCTCTGGAAACATAAGGATGAAGACAAGATAATCTTTTGTGATTGGGTGCCAGAGTAACTCTACTCTCTCCTCACCCGCCATTCCCTACTATATTCTTTAGCCTAGTGAACAATTAGTGTGCTGCAGACTCACCCAGCTGGAGGTTTAAAGCCTTGGATCTTTTGCAAACATTTTCCTGTATGAGGCATGTCCTTCTTAATGCTTTTGTCTGGCAAACACCTTCTACTCTTTCATGTCCTAAACCTTCAGGCTGACCCCATATTAATTATTTCCATTGTTTTAGCTCCTCTTACCTAGTACTTGCAACAATGATAATACCCAGTACCTTACAACCTAATTATTTGTACATTTATCTTGCTCAGATTCTAAATGACTTGAGGTCAGAGACAATACTGTCCTTATTTCTGAATCCTCAGCTTTCTATTCAGTACCAAACATTCAAGAAATATGTGCTGAGCAAATGCTGGCTGAAAGAATTAATGAATATGTTATGCCAAAAATAAATGCTATAAACGTTAATAAAGGAAAAGGGCTACAGTGGGAACAGGCCAATGGTGAGCCGGTAAACGTTTAATAACTGGCTTTAAAGGAGATACAGCGTTTCCTGCTTTTCATGGTGTCTCTCACTATGTCGGAGTTTAATGTGGTATCACTAAACCCAGAGAAGTGAAGCAGTAACAGGCCATTTTATAGGATTTCTACTTTTCTCACACCATATGCATAAGAAAAGCCCAGAGCTCCGATCATACGAGTTAGAATAGCAATGATTTTTTCTTAGTATTACTTTGTTTTTAAATATAATTTAAGTAATTTCAAGTTTATAGAATTAAGAATAGTGGCCAACCTTAATAATTATATCTTGAAATTTCTGGAAATCTCACAAATGGCTCACTTGAGCTGAGAGGAGTCAGCTCCAGCCCACCACTAAATGAAGCATTGTGCAGTAAGACAGGCAAATTTTTAAGAACACTTTACAGAGAAGGTAGCACTCGATATGTTCATCCTGATACAATTATTTCAATAAGACAATTAACTTGAGTGAAAGCTATATGATCTATGAGGATACTAATTTACATCTATTTAATTCACTGGCATATCCTAGGCACCAACACAAGTGCTGGGAACATACTTAGTGCTCCTTAAATATTTGTTAAGTAAGTGTTTAATAACAAACCACGTTAGAGGCCTCTTGACCTCAATGCTAAGTTGACTTAGAGGCCCCCTTTGGTGAGGTCTAGAGCAAAGGGCAGTTCATTGAATTCTATTCACACAGTATTTACATTCTTTTCATACTTAAAAGTGAAGAAGACTGATGAGCTTCTTGCCCGACCAGAGACCTCTGTTATCTTGAAGTAGATGGTGGAGAAAAAACAGCCAGTTACTAGGCTCCCAAGTCAGTCTCTCGGTTTTACTAGGGAGGAACCTCCCAATGACTTTGTGCATCTCTCGATGCTAATGCAAACAAAGGTCACTTTGTAGCCTCCAGCCGGACCCTAGAGCTGCACAAGGGTAGGTCTGACAGGGCAGGAGGTAGCGAAGAGGGTCACAGGCTCAAACCACAGCAGTATTAATAATGTATCATCTTATAATAGAGACAGTGACCCGTACTGCATAGTGGCATTCTTCATAGAACTGGAGCTTCAGGTTTTGTGGAAACATTTCTGAATATCCTCCTGGCAGTAAATGTTCTCATGGCCTAAAAACTCACAGAGAGCAGGAGGAAAACTATTGAAACCAAAGATTAACTCTGTGGGGAAAAGGTCTAAAAAGGTAAGACAAAAAAGGCATAGGTTTACAATCTATCTATTATCCACACTACCTGAATGAGACCTGACAATTCGGAGACAGGCACTCTTTTGCATAACTCTGGAAAGGAAAGAATATTGCAAGTGGAGAATGCTTAGCTAAGAAATGGGTTTGATGGACAGTCTATTCTTTGAGTTACATAATAGTTCTATGCCTTAGTTTTATCATCCAAAAAAAAAAAATGGAGATGATAATAACCCCTTGATTTTGTGGGGAAAATAAAATGATACTTGAAAATAATTTTGCACCAGGTCTGTCGATGCATGCCTGCAATTCTAGTACTTGGGAGGCTGAGACAGGAGTTTCAGGTTCAAGGGCAGCCTCACATCTTAGCGAGGCTCTCAGCAACTTAGCAAGACCCTGTTTCCAAATAAACAAAATAGGGATGAGTGTGGTGGTGTATCCTTGTATCCCAAGTACTTGGGAGGCTGAAACAGGAGAATTCCAAGTTAAAGGACAGTCTCAGTAATAGTGAGATTCTCAACCTAGCAAGACCCTGTTTCCAAATTAAAAAATAAATAAAAATAGGATTGCAGTGTAGCTCAGAAGTAGAATTCCCCTGTTTTCAATCCTCAGTGCCATTAATGAATAATAATTAATTAATAATAAGGGATGTAGCTCAGAGGTAGAATGGGTCTGTATTCAATCCTAAGCACCACCCCTAAAAAAAGAATTTGGCACAAATGCCTATAAGGTATAAAGTATTTAGTAAGTGGTAATTATTTCTAAATGTTTTTATTATTTCCTTACTATTATTTCTTCTTTATTAAAAATGGGAAATATTTTGTCAAGCTACAAAATGGGGATGTTCAGCAAAAAGTCCTAGACAAAGAGCCAGGCCATAAATGCACAGGTGTATCATGATGAACCATTTTTCTTTTAGATTTTATTTGCTATTTTCAAGAGTTTTTAAATCTTATGACAATATCAAGATGTCCATGTATCAACCTATGTCAACAGCATTATGTAAAACCCAGTTTTACAGTATATTAAGTTGGAGAACCTTAACTAACTAAAGTGACTAGAAACAGAAATTTAGAAGGAAAGTTTTTTTATGGAATTATGGATTTGGAAGCCTTCAATGTGCAAATAAACAAAGATTCTTGGTTTCCCGCAAAACAGACATTTTAGCAACCTCATTCTTCTTGGGCATTGATTGGCCTAAAAATGTGAATGGGTTATTTTCCTGGCTAGTGAGATACTTAAGGAAGGCTTTTTCCAAGGCTTCTCTATCCCCTTCTTGAGTAGATAAAACCTTATAAGGAAAATAGCATGTCCTTTTTACCTCCCACCTTCTTTCTAGCTTGATGCCCAAAGGTGAGCTGATTGTCATCCTACGCCCATAAAGAACAAGGTGAGTGTTCTAACCATAGCAGCATCCACAGACAGGCAAAGCCACTATCACTGAACATATATATCCACATGTAGCTGAACCAGTGACAGAAACCCTCTACATTGAGATTTTTTGTTACGTGAGAAGAAAAATCCGCCATTTGTTTCAACTACTCAAGGCTGAATTCTGCATCACTTGCAGCCAATATGTTTTGCAACTAATGTCATCTAACACAACATGATGAAGAGCTAGCTCTCCTCAGCCTGTGTGGGAGAAGAGAAAAGTAAAATGGATCGTATAGCTCGTCTGCAGCCCATAAGCTAAATACCTGGGACTTCAGAACACAACACAAACTTGTCTTTCTTCCTGGCTCAAGGCCAGTTTATCATGCAAAAAAAACGATAGGCTACACAGCGCAAACGAGGAGCTGAGCAAGGAATGATACATAAATAAGCTGCCTACAATAATGGAAGAACGCCATCGAAGATATTTGACATTCCTTGTACAGTTTGAGAAACTGATAAAATCATAATTGTAAAAGAGACATGCCGTATTGCCAATCCATTGCTGTTTCTTGTATGCAGTCTGGCGCATACGTCTTACTGCTCGGCACAAACAGCAGAAGGAATCCACAGAAAGAAAAGAGCAATTTCCTCACCGTAAATTGGAAAGTCTGCCAACCAGCTAAGTGATCTGCCATCAATCAGTGTTAAATTCTCCTTAGCTGCAGAAAATTCAAGGGCTAACTATTACTGAGAGATTTCACACAGTGACTAATGGTATATGACAAACACATTTAAAATCTGCATAGACCAGCACCAGTTTAAAATGTAACATGAATAATAAATAATTTTAAAGAAATCCTACATTGCAAAATAAGATATAATCTTTTCCGACATAAATTACATAGAAAAAGATTATAGCTTTAGAAAGGCGTTTGCAAACTGACCAAAACAAAGTCAGAAATGTAATTCATTCAGAAGGCGACTGTGTTTGGTGATTTTCACAGAAACAGATTTTGAAAGGGGTAGTCAGATAAGCTACCCAACAATGCTCTCTGAGGTAAAACCAGGGTAAAAAAAAAAAAATCCCAAGGCTCTGATCAGTAATAAATGGCTATCTGTGAGGGGATTCAGGATAGACATAAATGCAGTAAAACTGGCTTTCTGTTTTCCTCTGAATACAGTTCTTTGTGAGAACAATTAGAAAATTTTCCTTTTGTTTAAAAAAATAAAACAAGCTTAGGTACAAATCTGGAAGAAAAAGAAAACTATGTTTGAAGGTAAGCACAGGATTGAAATATGGTGCTGTGGTAACCAGAAAACAAAAAAGTGCTGAATTCCAAAAGCTATATTTGAGACTCTATTCCCAAAGTATGTCTTGGTTTCCTTGTAGAATTCGAGTAAATTACATGGCTAATCTCTTAAGACAGTTGTGATGGATAAATAAGGTATAATGTGGAAAATTCATTACAAATGGTAAAGGATTATTTGCATGTTAATTATGATTATTTGTTCTTTTATTTGGTTTGAATCTAGGGCTAAATGAGTGTAAGAAAATCACTGCAATGAAAAGGAAGCCGTGTGTCCTTTGCCTGTCTTTAAAAGAAAAATGCAGCTTTCATAAAGTATTTAGATAATCAAAACAAACTTGCTGGAATTAAGCTCCCGGAGATATTGAGAACTTTAGAAGCTATGTAAACATGCAAATAAATAAAGGCAATTTTTAAATCATGAAAACTGAATTTTCATAATTCATTTCCCCAATATTAACACATTTATTCTTCGATTAAATCCCGTTTTCTGCAGGTGTACCAAGATGCACTATTTTTTTCTTGATTAGATTTTAATTGTTATTATCAACAAGAGTTTAACTTTTTTTGACAAAGTTAAAATTTCCATTTGTTAGTTTTGCAAATAATTAATATCCAACTCCCTCATTGTGAAGACGTAAGAAGCAGGATGTGGCACCACTGAAGAGACTGTAGACATCATTTAAATGGAACTGGAAACTGAATAATTTTGAAAGCAGAAATAGAATCTATATATTGAGAAATTTAAAAGAAATACACAAAATTTTTAAATTCCTTTGCCTCATCCGGCATTCATTAAAGGTCTGCTGCTGTTACTTCTTAAAATATGAGAAAATCAAACCCTGAAATGGTTTTGGTAAAACTTCCCAGCAAATTCATAAGATGAATTGGGTAAGAATCCAGCTTCTACCATGTTCTTTGGAGCTATATTTTTATATCAAGTCCTGTACTCTCCAGACAGCCACTCTCGTGCACTATCTGCATAAATTGGTAAACATTTTAATTTGGAACACTTTCTTAAATTCCATTGTACCTACTAAAATATGCAAAGCAACTAAAATTGGACTGACAAAGCCATTTAAAAACCCACTTTGGTGAGATATGGTTGTGTTTACCATTCATCCCAATACTTGGGAGGTTGAGATTGTAGGGTTGCGGATTCAAGGCCAGACTCAACAAATTAGTGGAACTTTCAGAAATCTAGTGAGATTCTGTTCCAAAACAAAAAAACAAAAGTGTATAGCAGTGTAGCTCAGAAGCATAATGCCCATTTAAACTCTCAGTATCACAAAAACAAAAATAAAATTCCCACTGTAGTCTTACACAAATTACACACATTTCAGCATTCTTTTCAAGAAGTGTATAAACTTAAAAATGTAATGTGGTAGAGTCCAGATTTTTCTATTATTGTTTTAGGGGAAATATATGTTTTTTTTGTTTTTGCTTTTCTTTTGGTGGTACTGGGGATGGAACCCAGGGGCCTTCTACCTCTGGGCTACACTCTCAGAGCTATTTTTTATATTTTATTTGGAAACAGAGTCTCTTAAGCCAGCTGAGGCTGGCTTCGAACCTGCGCGATCCTCCTGTCTCAGCCTCCCAAGTGCGGGGATTACAAGTGTGTGCCACCATGCCCGGCTAGGGGAAAGTTATGTTTGTGTACTGAAAGTTCTAAATAAGGGTGTATTCATTTGAGTCACCCCTCCATGCCAGTCTGATATGAAGCTGTACCTATCCTCTGTATTTCTATATTTTAATAAACTTCTTTAAATCTTCAAAAAAATAAAGTTATAAATAAGATAGGTTATGCAGGATAACAATTCCAAAATTGCAGTGGCTTAACATTTTATTTCTTGGACATGCAAAAAAGGGGATCCCAGTCAACCCTTCAAAAAACATCATCTAAGTACTGGCTTAGCAACTCAGAATTCAGCTCAGAATTCTTCTATCTTACCACTCCATGAACATTACAGTGGGGGAAGTTTGGGCTAGAGATCCCAGGACTGGCCTCTCAAAGCTTCCACACACAGTCTACTGGGGAGTGTAAATCAGGGGTATGTTTAACCTCATGGGGTTTGCTATGGACTGAACTGTGTCTCCTCCATAGGCATATGCTGAATCCCTAACCCTTAATGTGATGGTTTTGGATACAGAGCCTTTGAAAGATCATAAGGTTTAAATGAGGTCACGAGAACAGAACCCTTATAATAAAATAACTTGTCCCTGAAAAGAGACAACAAAGCTGTGGTGTTCACTTGCTCCCTCCTCCCCATGGCACGTGAGGATATAACACACAAGTAGCTATGTCCAAGCCTGGAGTGTGTGTGTGTGTGTGTGTGTGTGTGTGTGTGTGTCTCACCAGAACCAGGCCTGATCACACTCTGATCTTAGATTTTCAGCTTCTAAACCAGTGAGAATTGTTTTTGGTTTTGAAACCATCCAGTTTATGACACTGTGTTACAGCAGCACAAGTGGACTGATAAAGGATGAAGAAGTGAACTCCCTGAATGTGTGAAAAGTGAGGAGAGCCGGGTACCAGTAAAATAAGAGTAATGCAGCCAGCCATGGTGGCACACGCCTATAATTCCAGTACTTGGAAAGCTGAAACAGGAGGATCACAGGTTCGAGGCCAGCCTCAGAACATAGCTAGACCTTATTTCAAAAACAAACAAGCTGGGAATAGTGGCGCACGCTTATAATCCCCGTGCTTGGGAGGCGGAGACAGGAGTATCACACAGGTTGGAAGTCAGCCTCGCTGGTTTAAGAGACCCTGTTTCCAAATAAAAATATAAAAATAGGTCTGGGAGTGTAGCCCAGAGGTAGAAGGGCTTCCAGGAACCCCAATACCACCCAGGAAAAAAAAAACAAGGATTAGGGGTGAGTCGGGTGTGGTAGTGCATACCTGAGAAGCTGAGACAGGAGAATCACAAGTTTGGGGGCCAGCCTTAGCCACCCTGTGAGGCCCTCCACAACTTAACAAGACCCTGTTTCAAAATGAAAGAATAAAATAGGGCTGGGGGTATAGCTCTGAGTTAAAATACCCCTGAGTTGTTCTACCCCTAGTATCACATATACTCTCTTTCTCTCTCTCTTTCACACACACACACACACACACACACACACACACACACACACACACAAACACACACACGGCCTGGGGGCGTGACTCAGAGGTAGAACTCCCCCTGGGTTCAATTCCCCAGTACTTAAACTAAAATAAAAAAATAGTTCAAAAAAGGGTACACAAATGCATGCATTTACCTATTTATATTTTAATGTGAATGTTGACATAGACATATATAACAATAAAGATACTAATATATGCATAAGCATACATATGTATAATTAATTTTAGTCAAATATGTAATAAAAGTTTCTTTCTAAGGCCATATAACAAAATGTGTGTTCCAAAGATATAAAAACTGCTATCCCCAAAAATGATTTCAAAAATATCAGATAAATATCTTGCTATATAACTGATAGCTCCCATATATTGTCTATTATTAGAAGACTAGACATTGTAGTTGATGCTTTTTATGTCTAGTTGCATTTTACATTTAATCTTTAACAAGTCAAATATGCTACAAATGAATATCACTTTTTTCAAAAATAAAGAAACAGATACAGATTTTGTAACCTGTCAGAGTTCACACAGCAACTCGAATCCAAGTCTATTTTAATCCAAAATCTGACCTATTCGGTTGTTTGGTGCTGCATGACAGGTCTTGGTCTTGGCTTTTACAGTTGTTCCTTCTTTAGTTTGGGCTGTTTTGCTTTGATTTTCTTCTTGCATACCTGTTTTATTCCAAGAGTGTGATCTCAGGCGACCCAAAGTATAGCACCTCATATACTTTTGGATTTTAAAAAAGCAAAGACTCTTAACGTGCAGCTTTTGCTTAATTTAGTGGATCACTCTAACGTCAGATAATAGGAGAAAGTAGAAAAACTGCTGCGCCACATTAAGAATTCCACGTCTGAAATGAGCAGATGGCAGCTCCTGTAACTTTCTCTCCAGCAACTCCGTCTGCAGCAGAGATGAGTGTTAGAGTAGCACATTTCTATCAAGGAACAGCACAGGAGCAGCACTTCAGCACGCTGTAATTGTTCCATGATTCAGCAGTTGAGTCACTGAATGAGTCCCACGTATAAACCAAGCCATATAATTTTAAGAAGGGTCTAGTGTGTGGACCATCTGTTACAATAAATCGACGGTTCCTCCAGAGCTCCGTGGGTAGCGCCTGGGCTGCCCCTTTTCAAGGAACTAGGCTATACTTTTACTGAAGGTTAGAAGCCAAGAAAGACTGGAATTCAGTCTGCTAAGGATTGCACATAGTTCATCTCAACTAGTTGGTGACACATTAACAAGAAAGAGAGAGAGAGAGAGAGAGAGAGAGAGAGAGAGAGAGAGAGAGAGGAGAGAAAGGAGAGAGAGATAGAGAAGACAGAAGAGAGAGAGAGAAGAGAAGAGAGAGAGGAGAGAGAGAGGAGAGAGAGCTCTGTCACTGACCCACTAATGGTGTCAAGACTTTAATTCATCAGTAATTTGAAGCTCCCTTGGAAAAAAATGTTTATGACTTCAGATATATATATGTGATAGATATATCACTTCCTGCTGGAGGAATGCAGAAACAAGGTAGAAATTATATCAAATTTTATACTCAATGTAGTAACCTCTAGGTATAAGAAAAATAAACCTTTTTTTTATATGCATTCAGAAAAATAGAAAGTGCTTGGGAGGTTGAGTAGGAGGATTGCAGGTTCAAAGCCAGACTCAGCAACTCAGCAAGACTCTGTTTCAAAATAAAAAATAAAAAGGGCTGGGAGTGTAGCTCAGTGGTAGAAATTTCTGGATTCAACCCCCAGTACCCCCCTCCAAAAAAAGAAAAAATATCACCCAAAGAGATGGGCAAATGTAAAGACTAAAAAGGATCTCAAAAGGTCAGTGTAGACTATCAGTCAATAAAATTTTAGATTCTTACAATATATGGAATGCCATCTATAACACTGATGTTATAAAGACGAGCACAGTCATGGTCCATGCCACCAGAGAGCTCATAGTCTAGAACAGGACACATTTAACTATAGAACAGTATGAAAGTTCTATGGCAGAGCTAAGCTGGGGTTACTAAGCCGGGGTTACTAATTTACTATCAAGGAGGAAGACCATGTTTGGGGATGGAGGGAGGAGAAAACCTCTTATTAAATCTAAGAGATGATACTGCTTACATGGAGTCTTGAAGGATCTGTGTTTTTGCAGTCTACATAGGGCATCACAGATTTTTTTTTTTTTAGTACTGAGAATTAAATACGTGGTCTTATGCATGACAGCCAAACCCTATCACTGAGCTCTATTCCTAACTTTTTAGTTTATTTTGAGATGAGGGGGGGACTAAGTTGCCTAGGCTAGCTTTGAACTTGTGAAACTTGTGCCTCAGCCTCCTCAGTAGCTATGGTTACAGGCATGAGCCATGACATCTGGCGTGGCACACATTTTCTTTCAGACAATGCATATATGAAACTTCCCTTCAGTGACTCGCTGAAAATCTGAGCTCTAAGTTAACCACCGTGTAACTGTGACAACAATAAAAATGACAAAAAATAAAACTGGCTAAAGTCTTACACATTGAGAGGGGGAATGCAAAGTGGAAGAAGTCTTATGATGCCATTTTGAAATATATAACAAAATGTACATTTATTCTTTGATCCAGAAGTGCTGTTTCCTTTTTTTATGTGGATGTGTGTGGTACTGGGAATGGAACCCAAGAGCTTTCTACCTCCGGGCTATACTCCCAGACCTATTTTATACTTTATTTGGAAACAGGGTCTCACTAAGTTGCCGAGAGCCTCACTAAGTAGCTGAGACTGGCTTCGAACTTGTGCGATCCTCCTGTCTCAGCCTCCCAAGAGCAGGGATTACAAGCGTGCACCACCTCGCCTGGTTTAAAAGTGCTGTTTCTAAAATGTACATTTATCCTTTGATCCAGAAACCCCATTTCTAGGACCTTGCTAAAAGATACATAGTTTAAAAGTATTATACAAGGCCGGGCATGGTGACACACAATTGTAATCCCCATGCTTGGGAGGCTGAGACAAGAGGATCTCACAGGTTCGAAGCCAGCCTCAGCTACTTAGTGAGCCTCTCGGCAACTTAGTGAGACCCTGTTTCCAAATAAAATACAAAATAGTTCTGGGTGTATACCTTGGAGGTAGAAAGCCTCTGGGTTCCTCCCCCAGTACCACAAAAAAAATTATAAAAGTATGCATAGGACCATTTATTTCAGTAACATTCTTGATAGTAATAGACTAGGGGAAAATTCCATCAACACAGAACACTTGTTATAAACTACTGTACAATTATACATTGGCATGTTATAGAACTTGAAAAAATAATGCATAATTACTTTCTATAAAATGCTGCAAAAGAAAAATGCAAAGAGCAGTAAAGAGGGGAAAATAATATCATGTATTAACAAGAATATTTACACACACACACACACACACACACACACACACACACACACACACAAAGGATACCCAAAATGTGGATTCCCTATGGGGTGAGAAGATCAGTATATAAAGGTACAATATAGACAATATACTCTGCTCTCTAGAGCTGACAATAAAATGTACAAATATTCTAGATAATTATAAGACACAATTTAATTCCAAAGAATCCTGGAAATCATATGTATAAAAAAATAAATGGGCCAGGCATAATGATGCAAGTCTGTAAATCCAACCCTTGAGAGGCTGAGTCAGGAGGATAGCAGGTTCAAGGCCAACCTCAGCAATTAAGCGAGGCCCTCTACAACTTAGTGAGACCCTGGTTCAAAATAAAATAGGGTTGGGGATATAGTTAAGACGTAGAATGTCCTGAGTTCAATTCCCAGTAACACATATACACGTACCTAGAAAACAGATGAACATATAACCAATACGTCCTAATTTCAACAACAGAGGAATTTTTCCAAGGATCTATAAAACATCAAATTTGACATTTTACCTGGTGGAATACATCCTAAGGCAAAAAAAATAAAATAAAATCCTAAAGTACTTTTTTAGTAATTATATATGAGTGATAGTGTAGGTATTGTCATGGCAACATTATTGTGTGAGAAAGGATATTATAGGATCAAGAAAATGGGTATTTTGCTGATCTAACTGATAAACAGGTTTTCAAATTGGAATACAGAAAAGGTACATATATACTACAACTATTTAACTTAATATTCAAGTTCATTACATGTGCACAAAGAGAAAATGTTTCTCCCAATCATCCAAAATTAAAATTCATTTGCAAATTGTAGATTTGGGGGCTTCTTTTCCCAATACAGTTTCCCTTTCTTGCTTTGTTCATTGCGTGATTGATTTTGGCTTATAATCTGTGCAAATAGTTTGTGTCTGTCTTGACCTCTGGATTAAGTTGCCTAAAAACTTCTTTAGAAATAGGCAGGGTTAAAAGACAAACACACAAACTGTGCTGCTATGAACATGGGTGTGCATATGTTACTGTAGTTCTCTGATTTCAACCCCTTTGGAAAAATACCCAGGAGTGGTATAGCTGGGTCAAATGGTGGATCTATTCCCAGTTTCCTAGGGAATCTCCACACTGATCTCCATAGTGGCTGAACTAGTTTGCACTCCCATCAATAGTGTAAAAGAGTTCCTCTTTCCCCACATCCTCTCCAGCATTTGTTGTTATTTGATTTCTTTTTGCTTGCCACTCTGATTGGGGTTAGATGAAATCTTAGCATAGTTTTGATTTTCATCTCCCTGATGACTAACGATGTTGAACATCTTGTCATGTATCTATTGACCATTTGTATCTCTTGTTTTGTGAAGTGTCAATAGATGAATGGATTGCAAAATTATGGGAAATGTACACAATGGAATTATATTCAGCTATAAAGAAGAACAAAATCATGGCATTCGTAAGAAGATGGAAATATCTGGAAAGCATTATGTTGAGATCAGCCAAGCACAGAAAGAGAAGGGAGATATGTTTTCTCCAATATGCCCAACCTAGGGAGCATCCGGATACCAGAGGGACTCCAGATAATGGAGGGGAAACCTCAGCAAAGCTAGAATGGGGCTAGGAGAGGAAGAAGGCTCCTGTTGTTTAATAGAGGAGCTATATCCGAATATGTGCAAAAGTATGAATATAGCGTGTTAACCTGGACACTCATTGTTGGGAGGGGGAAGAGGGCACCAAGCACAGTCTAAATGTATACCATTTCCATATGCTCCACATATTAATAAAATTTTTAAAAAGGGCAAACACACAGGGACCTTCTCACCAACCTGTAGGAAGGGTCTTTCCCCCTTGCTTGTGAATGACCAAGGTGAAATTTTATTCATCTCTAGGCTAAGGAGGGAAATAAAATCAGAAAATTAATGAAATAAAAGTGAAATCCAAAAAGAAATGCCTGGAGCCCTAGAAAGTGCGAAGAACAAAGGGAGAGCAGGAGCCACGAATAGTAATGAGATTCCAACTACACTGATATATCAGGAGTTACTCTTTCCTGTTCATTTAAACCAAGGCCTCCAGCCACCTCCTCTGCCCTGGTCAAAAAGACCCCCTCCCTATTCAGTCTTCAGAAGTTAAACTTGCAGTGGCTTGCACATTGTGCTAGCAGGCATCTAAAGTTGGCTTTTTGTGTCATTGGAGATGATGCATGCTTATTGTGAATGAATATATAAATATACAACCACAAATGCCAAGCCAAAAACTACTCCTATTTCAGGATGTAAGAAATTCATTGTTAAACTAATTCCTGTACATTTAGCCTGATCATGAGGAAGGGTGTCTTTTTGTAATAACGATTGTTATTTTGATTATTAATCACCTAAAACAACTAGCCCCGCACTTAGAAAGAGCTCAAAAAGGAGTTCACATTCCATATGTTGTTATTCTCTTAGTTTTAAAAAGTGATAGATGGGATAAATATTACCTCCATTTTACAAATAAAAGTAGAACACTAAGGCTTGGAAAAGCTCTGTATTTTGACCATAGCTGCAGAGCTAGGGCCAGAGAACTAAATTAGCTCTGTGTCTGCTACAAGAGCTGAGGTCAGCTCTCAGATGCATACTAGATTTTTAGGGCTGGGAAAGTAACTCGATGAGTAAGGCCCTGAGTTTGCTCCCAGCACAGAAAACAAAACAAAAAAGAATAAGGCAAAGTAGAAGCACACTGGATTTTGGGAGATACAGTGCAAATGGACCATTTAGGTTTTTCAAATGTTGACAAAGACAATCACGGGGCAGGCGCAGTGCTTACAGCGCTCAGACATTTCAGCCCAGTTTATGGTAATGACAGTGATGGTCCTAAATTATTATTTACCATTTCTAGCTTACACACACACACACACACACACACACTATTGCCATTCACAAATATTTTGGAAACTAAGGACAGAGTGGTGTTGCAGCCTTAAGCTCCTAGGCTGCAGGGTAGAAAATGGTCCGAAAGAAGACCAGATTCAAAGTGAGAATGGTAGAAAGTTGCCTCAGAAATACAGAAGCTTGTGTGACTTCTTTACCTCCCTGCATGGGCTTGGAACCTGCAGATAATACTAGCAATACTTGTGACTCAACTTATACAGGCAGCATTGGAGCCCTACATTTGATAGAGCAAAGGAAGGAGAGCACAGGAGGAATCAGCCCTAGTGTGGCTGGATAGCAGGGGTTTCCCTCCTAGGACACAGGAATGGGCCTGCCTTCTAATCCTGCCACTCACAACTCCTTTAGCACGGGTGAAATTCTTGATTTTTCTGAGCTGCCTCGTTTTATACATGATCAAATTGAGTATCTACTTCATTAAGTTGTTAGGGTTACATAATATAAAGTGCTTAACTAAGTACCTAAGGAGTGTTTAGCACTTAATACTAATTTTTTAATTTTGCTTTAATAATAATTACTTTTAATATTATCATTAAGGGGGAAATAATTGACATTGATGAAGGAAGAAGAATTAAACAAGTGAATAGGAATCAAGTTTCTACAAAAAGATCAGAAAACAACACATATAAAGGACTTTTAAAATATCAAATAGTGGTCAGGCATGTTGGTACACACATGTAATCTTAGTACTTGAGGCTGAGACAGCAGGATCACAAGTTCAAGACCAGCCTCAGCAACTTAGTGAGATGTTCAAAAGTGAGTGAGACTCTTTTAAATTAAAAAACTTGAAGGGTTGGGGAGTATAGCTCTGAAGTAGAATGACCCTGGGTTCAATCCCCAGTACCACAGTGCCACACACACAAACACATGTACATACAAAATTAAATAATGACTTATTATAGAGATGTACCTCAGTCTACCTGAATCATGTTCATAACACTTATAATAGCCTATCTGGGAAAAAAATCAAACACAAAGCCTATTTTATTAAAAACAAAACAAAACAAAAACCAGGCATGTTGACACACACCTATAATACTAGTATACTTGGGAGGATGAGATAAGAGAATGGCAGATTCAAACCAGCCTCAGCAACTTAGGGAGATTCCATTTCTAATAAATAAAATAGGGCTCAGGGTATGTAGCTTGGAAGCAGAATGTCCCTGGGTTCAATCCCTAGCACTACAAAAGATAAAATAAAAATTTAAAAAATTCAATATTTCCTGTGATGTATTGAATATCTGTATTCAAAAAACACTAGCAACTCAGCCCAACAAGAACAAGTCAAGTACTCTGTGAAGTCCTAACTGTTCCCCTCTTGGGAGGCAGCATGGGGGCTGCACTTCTGTCTCTGCCTACCACTGCACTGCAAAGCATATTGCTGGCCCAGGAAAAGATCAAAATTCAACATTCAGCCGGGCATGGTGGTGCACGCTTGTAATCCCCATGCTTGGGAGGTGGAGACAGGAGGATCACGCAGGTTCGAAGTCAGCCTCGCTGGCTTAGGAGACCCTGTTTCCAAATAAAAATATATAATAGGTCTGGGAGTGTAGCTCAGAGGTAGAAGGGTTTCCAGGACCCCCAGTACCCCCCCCCACACACACACACATTCAACATTCAGAGATCGGTTTCAACTGTACAACGCCCCCCCCCCCCTCCACTGTAAAGTCGAAAAAGCATTAGGTGAACCATTCTAAATTAAGAACCATCTACATAGTATTTGAAAATTTTTAAAACTAATACACTGAGTGGAATTTTTGCCTATCAGTTCTCCAGGCTCAAGGAAACCTCATAAATTTTATATATAATAAAAGTCCAGAAAAATATAACTGGTGGAAAACCCAATCCTAGCCCAGGTTTGATACCTGCAGCCATTGCCCCAGCCAGGGTAACCTACTGCCGCTCAATCTTCCATCTGCCTTTTCCCTGTGCTCCGCGGGCCCCGAATAGTGAAGATCTCTTAACATTTTCAGGGTTCTTCCTTCATTCCAAGAGTCTTCCCTTTGCCCCTGGGTCTTGGGACTCAGGGCAGAGACTCTTAAAGAATGCTTTACGTTTTAACCTTCAGTGCTTCAGCAAAATTACCTATTCTGACAGGCAGCATTTTGCATGTAAAGAGAGTAGCAGTCCCAATCAAACAGGGACCAGCAATCTAAGTGCAGCTCCCTGACCCCATGGAGCTACCACTAATGACCCCAAGCTGGCATGGAGGGGAACTGAATGCAAAGATTCCTTGAGCCTTGATGCTGGGCAGAAGACAAGAAAATGCCAGCTTTCCTTTATATGTTGGTGCTTGGGCACCTAATTGGGTATCGTTTCTAGTTAGGATGAGAAGTGAAAGGAGGGAAGACCTTTTCCACAATTTTATCTGATTAACACTCTAATTCTAAAAAGGGCAGTTGTGTTCCAGTAAGGAGTACTAGTTAGTGCTAGGTTATATTTAGTGATAATTACAGATGTTACATCATTAGTTTAAAATTTTGTAACTGCACTCACAACCAAATAAACCACGAGTTTAAAAAGAGAGAGAGAGAGAGAGAGAGAGAGAGAGAGAGAGAGAGAGAGAGAGAAAGGATCTGTGTCATTTCCCAAGGACCTAAATAGTTATTTATTGAAGACATAACAACTCCAAGTTGAAATTTGTTTCTTAATTCTCCCCACAGTGGCTGTAGTTAAGACTGGTGCTTTTTATTTGGAAGTGTGACTTCACTTGTAGTTTCGTCTTTTTTTTATCCTGTAAAGACTTCATAAAAGCTTAAGGGGCTAATATATTTTGGTTTGTGTGTATTAAATATTAATGGCAGTTTGTTCTGAGATTCTGCCTTCCCCACAGAGCCTTTAAAAGCTGAATTATACCAAAAGTTATGACACTACACAGGAGGAACAGCAATCCTCTTCATAATGAAGGCATTTGTTCATCAGCCTTAAAATATTCAGCGGCTGGGTTAGGCGTCCCCTCTCCCTCCCTTTCTCCCTCTGATGAAAGCATTAGAAATGCAAAGGACAGAACGGTGTGGTGGTGCAGGCCACACCACGAGAGGCTGAGACATGAAGATCGCAGGTTCAAGGACAGCCTCAGCCATTTAGAAAGTCTCAGCAATCTACACCTAGATCCTGTTTCAAAATAAAAATAATAAAAAGAGCAGGGGTATAGCTTGGAGGTAGAATTCCCCTGGGTTCAATCCTCAGTACCCACCCCTCCCACACACACAAAGAAGGGAAGAAAAAAGCAACACAGGGGTTCCTTCCCAAAAAAAAAGGCTACTTTTTTGTTTTGGAAGATGGGACCTAGTGAAAGGAAGTTGGATCACTGGAGGCATGTCCTTGAAGAGGATTGTGGGATGAGCATCTCTTTGTTTGCTTCCAGGACCCCAGGTGAGCAGTTTTTTCTCCACCACACAATCCCTGCCTCAGTATTTGTCTTGCCACAGGCTCAAAAGCAATGGAGTAACCAACCATGGACTGAACAGCTGAACCCATAAGCTGAAATAAATCTTGCTTTCTTATATGCTATTCTCGGGTATTTTATGACAGTAATGAAAAACTGACTAACACAACCATCAATAAAACACCGGACAACATCAGACATAATGACTAAGTACAAAAGGTTTTTCTTCCAAAATTGAGAATAAAAAATGTTCTCTCTTAAAACGTTCATTCACTATTATACTAGCCAATGCAATAATTCAAGAAAAAGAAAGTGCATTAAGATCAGATTATAAAAGGTAATACATAGCCGGGCGTGATGGTGCACGTTTGTAATCCCCGCGTTTGGGAGGCAGAGACAGGAGGATCACACAGTTTCGAAGCCAGCCGCGCTGGCGTAAGAGACCCTGTTTCAAATTTAAAAAATACAAAATAGGTCTGGGAGGGTAGCCCGAAGGTAGAAGGGCTTCCAGGAACCCTAGTAGCACCACCACCAAAAAAAAAAAAGGCAATATATAATTGTTCACTTAAAATATAAGGAATCTACAAAAACTAGCAAACTAGCATACTTAAATGAATCTATGAAGATTGGAAAATAAAGATTCAATATCCAAAGATCATTCCTGCTTCTACCTGCTAGCAGAAAACAAAAGAAAAATTAAAAAATAATTACAATTTTAAAAAAACAAGAATTAACTTACTTATAAAATCTTAAAATCCTCCATACTAAAAAGAGAACTAGGGAAACAAAGCATTGCTTAGCAGTTTTAGAAGTTCTTTTTTTTAAATTTTATTTTTTATTGGTGCAATGTAATCATACATCATAATGGTATAAAGAAAATACTTTTGTAGACATACATGCACACATCGCCCAGTTAGCCCCTACCTGATTCCCACCCCGTTCCCTCCCCATCCCTCCTTCCTGCTTGGCTTAGTGGTTGACATCTAGTTTTATAGCAATTTATCCATTATTAACGATGATAATCTCACAAAACAGTTTCATTTGTCTGATACCAAGCTTTTGATGACTAAAAGATAACAGTTCAATATTTCTTTTTGATTTCTTTCTTACCAGAAAATATTTTTTTCTTTTTCTTTTTTAGGTGAAGCTATCATACATTTATTTATTTATTTTTCAGAAAAAATCTATCCTGATATGGAATATGGACTCTAGATACCCAAAACAATCTCAAAGAAGAACAAAGCTAGAAGATGTATATTTTCTGATTTCAAACCATATAAAGCTACAATAATTGAAACAGTGTAGTACTGTTCCAGAGGCAGATATATAAACCATTTGAGTTAAATAAAAGCCTAGAGATAAATTCTTCCATATATTGTCAAGTTATTTTTGACAAGGTTTCCACAAACATTTGGTGGAGGAAATAATATTCTTTTAACTAAATATTGTTGAAAATAATAATTACATGAAAAATAATAAAATTGGACCCTTACCTAACATATTTACAAATATTAACTCAAAATAGATAAAAGACCTAAGTATAAATCTTAATACTATAAACTTTTAGAAGAAAATCTGGGTCATAAAACCTCACAACATTGAAATTGGCAGTGATTTCTTGGATATGATTTCAATGGCGCAGGCAACAAAAGGGTAAATAAACTCCCCCCAAAATAAAAAAATATTGTATATCCAAAGACAATGTAAACAGAGTTAAAAGTTACTGATAGAATGGGATAAAATATTTCCAAATGCTATATCTGAAGGTATATTAATATTCCAACTAGAAATCCTAAAAATTAGCAACAATAAAAGCAAACAATACAATTTAGAAATAGGTAAAAGCCTAACATAAATAATGAATCTCCACAGATAACCAATCTTAGTTGTCTGTTGGATGGAAAATCTTGTTTCTCTGGTTCTGGTGTGTGTTACCTATTTATTCTTTGTAGTTAATCTCTTTGAGTATTTTCTCTAGCGCTGGTTTTGAAGACATAAATTCCTTCAGTTTCTGTTTGTTGTGGAAGCTTCTTATTTCCCCATCTAATTTGATAGAAAGTTTTGCTGGGTAGGAAATTTTTGGCTGGAAGTTGTTTTCTTTCAGAGTTTGGAATATGTTACTCCAAGCCCTTCTGGCTCTCATGACTTGGTTTGGGAAGTCTGGAGTGATTCTAATTGGTTTGCCTCTGAATGTCACTTGGCCTTTTGTTTTTGTTGCCTTTAAGATTCTCTGCTTGGCTTCCACAGTGGTCATTTTGACAATTATGTGGCGTGGAAATCCTCTTCTCTGATCCTCTCTAACAGGAGTTCTATAAGTTTCCTGGACCTGTGTATCGACCTCTTGCTCTATGTTTGGAAAATTTTCTGCTATTATTTCCTTGAAAAGATTGTTAATCCCTTTGGTTTCACCTTCTTTTCTCTCCTCTATTCCAATTATTCTTAGGTTAGCTCTCTTAAAATGGGCCCATATTTCTTCAATGTCAGATTCCTGCTGTCGGATTTTTTTTTTCTAAATTAGAAACTATGCATTCATTTTTTGAATGATCATCTTCTAGGAGCAAGATTCTATTCTCCATGTGGTCTAATCGGTTGTTTGTACTTTGAATTGAGGCCTTTACTTCATTAAGTGCATCCTTTATCTCTCTTTGGCTCTCTGAGTTCTTTTCAAAACACCTCTATTATTTCTACAGTTATTTTCCTGATTTGATCTTCTATAAATCTCTGAATTTCTGTTTTATCAGGTTCTGACGTTGTGAGGTTGTGGGCATTCATTGCTCCATTGTTATTCCTCTTTCCCATGATTTTGGAAGTTTGTGCCTTCTCTGGCTTCTTCCCTGGGTCACTACGACTTCACTTAAGGTGCTGTGGATCTCGAGTCTATGGTATCTCAGTTCCCACTACTCCTTTACTGAGTTGTATTGCAGAGTCTCAGACCCTGGGAGTCAATCGAGGCTGCTTCTATTAGACCATGGGGGGGTGCCAGGTTGGGCGTTCTCCCATGGTATAAAATCTCTGCCACCACAACTCCCCCACTGGGTCAAGTCCCTGGGAGTACAATACTGGGATTTCTCCTCTAGGGGCCCCAATTTGACTCACTGTTGAGTGCGCAGATGGAACTGTCGTGGACTCAGTGAATTCGCTGCTGCTGCCGCCAGTAGCAATATGGCGCCGCTGCTGCGCCCTCGGCCGTGAGGCTGGCGTATTTCTTTTCTGTTTTTGAACTCCGCTCTGAGTCCCTGCAGAGTGCGCTGAGCCCAGCCCCTGGGAGCTTTAGATGCTTCCTGTGCCGAAAAATCTGCCGAATTCCGCCCGGCCTTTCCGCAGTGGCTCACCTCGGCTCGCTGTCCGCCGCTCCTCTCTGGAGCTTGGTAGGCTGTTGAGTGTGTTGGTCTGGTGCAGTCCGGTGAACTCGTCGCTGCCGCCAGCAGTAAGGCACTGCTGCCTCGTTCCCAGGAGTGAGGCCTGCATGTCTCCTCTCTGGTTTCTGAGCTCCGTTATGAGTTCCCTTCCTCTCTGGAGCCTGGTGCTGCAAGGCAAAATGGCGCCCGCCGCTTCACGCCGTGGCTCCGGCTGCAGCACTGCGGTCTGGTTTCTGGTGTCTTGTTTTTCCAGCCCTCTTTTTCTCTGTCCCTTAAAATTACATTTTTTTGTTTCTCTGCTGATGGTGTTTTCTGGCTATGAAAGGCGCTGATTTTGTGGTAATAGAGATTGGTTGTTAGCGGGGCTTGTAAGCCCCGTTTTGCTCCGTCGCCATCTTCCCGGAAGTCTCCTAGAAGTTCTAAATAAAACATTGTCTTTCATTAGAGATTCTGTGATTCAGTACTTTTAAGATACCCATTCTGGGGGTCAGCTTCAGCAACTCAGCAAAACTCTTAGCAACCTAGTGAAACCCTGTCTCAAAACACAAAATAAAAAGGGCTGAGGGTGTAGTTTAGAGGTAGAATGCCTGTGAGTTTAATCCCAATACCAAAAAAAAAAAAAAAAAAACAAAAACCAAGTTTGGACAACATTTTTTCTACAAACTATAAAATGAGATATTATATTATTTTACATTTATGAAGCACACATATAGAGGCACAAAAAACATATACACATAATAAGCATAAGAAAGGAGCACAGATCAGACAGATCTAGATTTTTAGGTCCAGTACCACTTCTTTATAACTTTAACACATTGTAAATTGTATTTAAATGCTAAAAAAAAAAAAAGGGTTAACATTTGGTGGTGGTTGTTCCTCCCTCCTCCAGTACTGGAAAAATCCACCTGTAACAACTGTCTGAGCTCATACAACTAAGCTGGTATTAGAAAGTTTTTCTACATGTTTCTTATAAAATATATATGAAGAGCTGGGAATGATAGTGTACTCTTGTAATCCCAAAACTTTGAAGACTGAGACAGTAGGATTGCAGGTTCACGGACAACCTCAGCTACTTAGTGGTGCCCTTCGCAACTTAGTGTGACCCTGTTTCAAAAATGAAGAATTAAGCCAGCATGGTGGCGCATGCTTGTAATCCCAGCATTTGGGAGGCCGAGACCAGAGGATCACGGTTTGCGGACAGTCTCAGCTACTTAGGACAGTCTCAGCTACTTAGGCCCTCTGCAATTCAGTGAGACTCGGTTTCAAAATAAGAATAAAAAATAGGATGCTGTAGCTTGGAGCGCAAATGCCCCTGGGGTCCATCCCCAGACCCGCAAAAAAAAAGAAGAATTAAAAAAAATAAGGCTGTGGGTATATCTCATGCTTCTGGGTTCAATCCTCAGTACCAAAAAATAAATAAACAAACAAATAAATAAATATGTATGTATTACGAAGATGTAAATTATTATTGTAAGTTTTAATGGTGAAAAAACTCTAGACATTTGCTATAGTTTGGATACTAAATATCCCTAAAAGTTCATAGGGTAAAGACTTGGTTCCCAGCTTGACACTACTGGAAGACAGGGAACGCTTTCATAGGTGGGTCTAAGTGAGAGGTCTTCAAGTCACTGGGGCGGGGGTGCCTTCAGAGGCGACAGTAGAAGCCCTGTCCCTTACTCTTTTCCTTTTTTACCTCCCTATCCTGAGACAACTAGCTTAGCTCCACCATATGTTCCCACCATGGCGTATTTGCAAAGCAGTGGGGCCCACCCAATCACCTCCAAAGCTATGAGCCAAGCTAAATATTTTTCTTTATTAAATATCTTAGGCATTTGTTGTATTACTAGAAATTTGACTAACACAATGTTCTGATGAGACTGTCTATATGAGTGTATAGGTAAGCAGTTTGTATTTTCACTCAATATAACATATCATCCAGGTAACTATGTAAAAAACTAACCTCGTTCTTTTTAATATCTTAACACTAACCTTTAGCAATGAGATGACATTTTTTTCCATTATTCTTCTTAATGAAGAAGTTCCAAAACTATCTATGTAGTGGTGGGGGGACTATAAACAATACTGTAGATCCATGTGTACACGATAGCATTGATGTTAATTCTGTAGGGCTGTGTTCCTTTCTTTCTTTTCTTTTTTTCTTTTGGTGGTACTGGGGTTCCTGGAAGCACTTTTACCTCCAGGCTACAATCCCAGACCTATTTTATACTTTTTTTATTTTTGGAAACAGGGTCTCTTAAGCCAGCGGGGTTGGCTTCGAACCAGCACGATCCTCCTGTCTTCGCCTCCCAAACGCGGGGATTATAAGCGTGTGCCACCAAGCCCGGCTTTGGGCTGTGTTTCTTTAAAAAGGTGAAGTACTACCTGAAGAATTAAGCATTCATGACTTTAACAAATACTACCAAAATAGTACCTAAAAAGCTTACAGGGATTTACACCCCCAGCGCAATATTACCAAAATAGTACCTGAAAAGTTTACGGTGATTTGCACCCCCCCCCACACACACACAATGTATAAAGGTACACATCTTGTATGCTCATTTGCCACCTGGGAATTTTATTCCAAACAAATAACTATAAGTTAAATTTGTCACAGTCCACCCATTCTAAGGCTAGTGTCTCTTTGTCTTAAGCAAGTGTGATCATACTGGGGCTGGCCTATAAAACACCCCAAGATTGTGGACCCTGGCACACCACCCTGGGCTCAGAGCAAAGAGTGGTGTGCCAGGGTCCACAACCAGGAGCCACAGAGGCAGGCTTTCCCTGAACTCCAGCAGGGCATGTATTTACTCTTTTCCACATGTCTGAGCTAATGACTCTGCTGATCTGCAGCAGAGGATTACACTAAGCCACTCTTTGTAATGCTCGCTTGACTGAGGATGAACTCAGGATGAAATGATGTTTGTAATGTTCTTTCAGGAATCGCAAGCCATTGGATTTGTCAAATATTTATATTGAGCAACTATTAGGAATAAGGCGCATCTGGCATCTGTCTGTCTCTCTCTTGCCCCATACCTACCTATAAAACCCTGTCTTTTTGTCCTGTGCCATTTTCAAAGGCCTTACAAGATAGATATGAAATCAAATTTCAAATGAGAATGCTGACAGTATTTATCAAGACCAGGCCTACATCCATGTAGTGCAGTTATAGCCATAGAGAGGGTTCAAATTCTCATTTCTTTTTTTTTTTTCAGTGTCTCCTTCACTTTCTCAAAAACTCTACCTTCCCTTAAAGTTACTATTTAAAAAGTTGAGATTGTAAGCAGCTATCCTATCTCTATTCTAGGATGGTAAAGAGTTGATAGTGAGTGAGGAGAATTCTTATTTCTAGTAAGAATGACTCTCTCTCTATAGAAATCATGAACAGCTACCATTCTAAAATCCCCTTATCCAAGAGAAATAATAATGAGCACGGCCAAATTGGAGGGGTGGGGACTGAAAATCACAAAGTGCTCTTAGATGAGTAAGTCTTATTCCTTGGAATACTTGGCTCTCCATTACTATAACAAAATGTTTGAGGCAATTAATTTTATTAAGAGAGAAGGTTTATTTTATTTCATGGGTCTGGAGTTTCCAATCCACAATTAGTCAAAACCATAGCTCTGGACCTCTGGTGAGGGGAGTTGGTTATGTTAGGAGCATGAGTTAAAACACACCACTCAACTCATGAGTCAGGAATCAAAGAGACTTAAAGAGGCCAAGGTTCCACAGTCTCCTTCTAGGGCATGCCCTCAGTGACTTAAAGACCTTCCCTAGGGCCCTGATCCCAAAGGTCCTTGGCACTTGTCAATAGCACCACCCTGAGGATCAATCCTTTCATAGATGGACCTTGGTAAGCACTAACCATACACAAACTATAGTCATCCCCAGTCCTGAAGTACTATCATGTAAGAAGAGCTATCCACAAGTAGCTCAAACAATACAAACATCAATGGGATAAGCTTGAAGAACAGGAATAACAGACATGTTCTTGTATGATGGGATAGCACAGGGAAACAGGTGCCCTTGACATAGTTGGGTAGACTGGAGAAGCTTTTATGTAGCATCTGGGCCTTCAGAGATGAGTCAGACAGGAAAAGACCAATAAAAACAACATCAGTGAAAGTGCTGTAACAAGAAGGGCACTTGGAAGCCAGAGCCACCACATAAATCTGAATTAGAGCAGAGGAAAGTTTCAAAATCTAGAACTGAAAGATTAACATCCATAAAGATTCTATTCGAAGAAACCAGAGGATGTTTTGTGAAGATAATCATGAGTACTTTTTTTAGTTTGTCATTATTTTTCATTTTCCAGCTCAAGCCCCAGCGCACACACTGAATCTCAATATTTCCAAAGGTCTCTGCATGCAAGAGAGAATGAGGGGCAATTTACACTCAGGAAAACAAGCCGCTTGGGACTCACTCAGAGTGGCAATTCTGGGCATTGTTAATTCTGACCCTGTGGCCAGAAAGTCTGAGGACATTGGTATAGGCAGAGCTCAGCTTAAAAACTGCAAGAAGATATCTTCATCATAATGATCAGGCCCAGTGAGCCCTTGATTCCTTGCACACATAGGAAGGTGCCTGAGGCCTGGTCTGATACACTGGACTCTGTCCTAAGCACACAGAACAGGGGTATGACAGGTGACAGGTCCAATTGCTTTTAATGCCAATGAAAAGACACATCTTACTTTCCCTGCAATTAAAGGCAGTGGGTCTTTTTTCCTTAACACCGCATGAAAAAAATAAATTAAAATAGCAAAGATAAAATAAAAAATGTATACAAAAGTGAAGAAAATAACCATCTGTAAAAATAAGCCCTTAGCCAAAATAGGATTTTTTGGGGGGTAACTAATATATAAGTAAAGGAACAAATTTCCTTGCAAATATCAGGGGTAAAGTCAGCATTTTTCTCCAGATAATGAAAATGACAGGCAATCAGATTCACTATTAAACACTGTTATTCAGACAAGCTCACAGTAATTCTAGGTTAAAAAATAAAGTTACAGAGCAGTGTTTGAAGCAGGTGTTAGCTGTAATTGCCAATGTATAAAGAATACATAAAATAAAATGGGTTTGGAAGTGCTGAGCAACAGGTACAGACACACAGATCTAGTTCTTGAGGCCACGGCATGTAACCACCTCTCACATCCAGAATTCAGCCTTATTTTCCTCTTCGCCTACTATGAAGAATGATCATTTCTCTCTTTGTTTAGTGCATATGGTATATGTGTGCATGTGTGTACATATGCATTCATGATTCTTGCGTGTAAACATTTGAGCATGTGGGAAGTAAGAAATAAGCTCCTGGAGTAGGGGAGGTGATGTATGATATTGATGTTGTCTTCAACCAGTTTCTCAAAGATGTGAAAATTTAGGATACCATTAAACTTCACCACAGCAAAAAGAAAAATATATGTATATAAAGGCTAATATATATATATATATATATATATATATATATATATATATTCACAGGCATATATATATATATTCACAGCTAATGAAGTCTAACTTTTCCTTCTTTGTCTTCTTTCTAGTTACCTGGATTCCTGTGTAGGACAAATGCTCTTTCTCCTGATTGGCTGACTTAACTTTGCTAATCATGGATGACATGATTTGATGAACTTGTGCTGTCCAGAGAAGTCAAAAGCACAACTCTATAACTGGCATTGGCATCACCTTGATAGATTAAAAAAACGTATTTACAATATTTATTAACCACATAATATTAGAATTAGAGAGAAAATTTGAAAATAGTTCAGGTGTGCCATAAATTTTCAGATGGGTGATTGAAAGATAACAACAACAACAACCTTGTCTGTCATCAAAAAAAAAAAGAACAAAGAAAGATTTCCTTATTTCTTACCCAGGGATTTTATTCCTATCACACTCATTCTGTCCCTCCATGTGCTGAAAGAATATTTAATTGATTATACTCTACACATGATCATAAGTACTATAAAATGGGATTTGTGTACATAGATCAATAAGGGAAGGCCTCTGGTCTCAGTAAGTTCAGCCTTCAACTGAGGACACAAAACTATCACTTGTCATACTCCAGGGTGTATGAGAGTCATGCTAAGTCATTCCTCACTATAACTCTAATAGAAAAAAATATTTTCCAAAGAGTACCAAGAGATCCTATCTATAACCAAAAGTCATGAGAAACATAAATGCCCATGGTTGATTATGAAGATATTTACTGTCCTTTAGAACAAAACAGAACCATCCAAAGTAATTAATGCACAAGAGATTCTAGGATTTTTTTTTAAGAGTTGTATGACTATTATTTCAGCAATAGTACTTATTATTGTGTTTTTACCTTGGGAGAGTCATTTCATTTAACAGGGCAGAATTGTGCCTTGGGTAAAATACGGACTATAAGTTTGGAGTTTGTGATAAACAAAAATAATGACTCCCAAAGATGTCTATATCCTAATCTCTGGAACTTGTGAATATGTTATATGATATAGCAAAGGAAATTTTAAGATTCCAAATGAAATTATGATTGTTATTGGATGAGCTTAAAATAATGAAACTATCCTGGATTATGTATGGGTGGGCCCAGTGTATTATCGAGTGCTTTTTAACATAGAAGAGGGAGGCAGAAGTTCCAGCCTTAGAGTGATACACCTGAAACTGGGCCAACCATTGATGGTTTTTAAAATGAAAGTGGTCCTAAGTGAAGAAATATAGGCAGCTCTGTAAGTTGGAAAAGGTAAAGAATTGGATATTCTTTTAAAGGCTCCAACCCATTTTGTACTCTATTAAGATGTATGACTATAATGCACCAATAAAAAAGTAAATAAATATAAAAGAATAAAATAAAGGCTCCAAAAGAAATGAAAATGTAGCTTTGCTAATACCTTCACTTTAACATATTAGGACTGATTTTAGAATTCTATGATAAATTTGCATCGCTTTTTATTGCATCTATGAATTTTGTCCAGCAGCAGAAACTAATACAGTATGCTCTTTGCCATTTTTTAGTATATATATATACGTCTATATGTATATATACACACACACATATATACATATATATGTATATATACACATATATATATACATATAGACGTATACATACATATATATATTGTGTATATTTACATATATACATATATATACATATATACATATATATATATACACACAATACATACATACTATATATAGAGATAAATAGGATCTTTTGCTAAGTTGCTGAGAGTCTCATTGAGTTGCTGAGGCTGGCTTTGGAACCTACAATCCTTCTGTCTCAATTTATCAAGTTCTAGGATTACAAGCATGCACCACCATGTCTGGTCAAATTTATACTAGTTGTTGTTCCCAAACTCTCTCTCTTTCTCTCTCTTTTTTCTTACATCCTTTCCTGAAGTCTTAGAAAATTGATTGATGCTATCTTACCTTGTTTTTTTATCCCTTCCTAATCCCTGTTTCTCATTTTAGGCCTATTTCCTTCTGTTCTGTATTAATAATATGTATATTATATTAACAATCAATAAAATATTCCGTGGTTCATTTCAGTCCTCCCTCTCATTCATAAAAAAAATAAGATAAGGTCCATGAACAAATAAAACAAAATTAAATATTTCTTTGAAAGAACAGGATAAAAATCACTAATATTAATATTTACTTACACAATTATTTCTCTCATTACAACAAATATCCTGAAAAACATAGCTTAAAATAAAAGATAATCATTCCTACTTCACCAGGATTTGTAAGATTACCAACTAATTTACAAATAATTCCCAGTAGTAAAGGAGATGCTCAAAATGTAAAAGCCAATAAAACCTGTAAACTTGTTTATGTTCAATACCTTAAAATCAATATTTTAAACCATTATTGAAATGTTTCATATTTGTATGCAAGATATATGATAATAAAAAACAAAACATATAAAAGGATTCAAAATCATTTCAGTTTTATAAATAATACTTCTTGAATATCCTTGAATTAACCATTCACTTGAATTTATCAAACCGTAGCATTCAGTTAAACTGAAACTAATCCTCCTTCCCACATGGCTCAATATGCATTAAAGAAAAAAATGACCGAATATATAGAAGCTCATCTGAATATGCATTCAATATAAACTAATAGCAGCTGGGAAAATAAAGTGTTTTCAATGCAAATGGGCAAGTGTTCTTTAGAAAACATTTTCATCCTTTTACTAAAAGGATTTTTTTCTCACTTTCAATGCAGACATAATCATAAAGCAAATCTTAAAAGAATTTGTTGTTAAGTATGTTCTTAGAAAAGCCTATCAGATTTTGAAATTCCCTTTCACCATGTTGTATGTGTTTCCATAGAAACAAATATTCCCGGACAAATTTGATAGGTTGCAAAAGTTTACTTTCGAGTAGTCATTTGAGACTCAATACATTGTTTCCCAGGACTTGGTTTCTCAGCTAGAAACCTTAAAAAATGGTTAACCCAAAATATGCAAAAGCAGGTGTGTGTGTGTGTGTGTGTGTGTGTGTGTGTGTGTGTGTTACTGGGGATCAAACCCAGGTGCACTCTACCTCTGAGCTACGCTCCAAGCCCCCTTTTTTTGTTTTGTTCTGAAAGTCTTTCACCAGGTTCCTGAGAGTCTAGCTACATCCTTGAGGCTGCCCTCAAACCTGTGATCCTTTCATCTCAGCCTCCCAAATATAAGGATTACAGGTGTGCTCTACCACACTCAGCTTTATACTCTTAATAAAAGTGAGGAAAATATCCTTTAATAGAGACATGATCATAAATAACATTTTAAAGAAGTCTTTGGGGTAAGAATGATTCTAGAAAAGCCCATCAGGTTTTGAAATTTCCTCTGATCATATTGTATGTGTTTCCATAGAAAACAGGGAGACTTACAGCGAATAGGATACATTGCAAAGTCTTATTTTCAAGTAGTCATTTGAAACTTAATATGCTATTTTCCATGACTTGATTTCTTGGCTGTCAAATTTAAAATATACTTAACCAACAATATGCAAAAACAATAGATTTTCATCTGAGGAAATAAAAAGAAAGTTATTCCCTGGGCTACTTCCTAGTACTATCCTCACCTCAGCAAAAAGCTAAACCAGTGAGTGATGTCAAATACCACAGAGGAATGTTACTTCTGAAATATGTGAATGAAATAATACAGTACACATTCCTTTTTTCCTCTGGTTTCCTTCATTTAATTTTTGAAAATCAAATGTAAAAACAAATGAACTTTAAATATAAAATAGATTTAAATGTTTATTACAATGAATTTTATTTTATGTTCTAAGCTTTGTGGGTCTTGAGAAAGTCAGTGCCTATATGATGAAGAGTTGGCTCTCTATTTTCTCTTAGTAATTGCAAAGTTTCTAGTCTGATTTCTAGGGTTTTGATCCATCTTGAGTTGACTTCTTTGGTGGGTGAGTTATAGGGAATCTAATTTAATTCTTCTACAAGTGTCAGAAGAGAGCTTACAAAATGGAAGAAAATCTTCACCAGCTACTTTTGATAGAAGACATATCTAGAATATATAAAGAACTTAAAAACATTAACAGTAAGTAACTCAATTAAAATAGGCAATTGAACTGAAAAGATATTTCTCAAAAGAAATTTAATCAGCCAATAAATATATGAAAATATATCCAATATTAGCAATTAGAAAAATGCAAATAAATACTACACCAAGATTCCATATAACTACAGTTATAATGGCAATCATCAAGAATAGAAATAGCCAGACGTGGTGGCACACGCTTGTAATCCCTGCGCTTGGGAGGCCCAGACAGGAGGATTGCGAAGGTTCGAAGCCAGCCTCAGCTACTTAGTGAGACCCTGTTTCCAAATAAAGTATAAAATAGGTCTGGGAGTGTAGCCTGGAGGTAGAAAGCCCCTGGATTCTATCCCCAGTACCACCAAAAAAAAAAAAAAGAATAGAAATAAAAAATGCTGATGAATATGTGGGAAATAGAAAAATCATACACTATTGGTGGGATTGTAACTGAGTATAACCACCATGGAGACCAATATGGAGATTTCTCAAAAGACTAGGAATTGGATCCACTTTATAACACAGCTATACCACTCCTCAGTATTTTTCCAAAGGAATAAAAGTTTTAAAATATAGAGATACATAAGTACCAATATTTATATAAGCATAATTCACAATAGCCAAATTATGGAACCAACCCAGCTGTCTGTCAACATGTGAATTGATAAAGGCAATGTGTGATATATTCACATTAGAATTCTACTCAACCATAAAAAACATAAAATTATGTCATTATTAGGATAATGGGTGAAATTAGAGAATATTAAGCCAAGTGAGATCAACCAGTCCCAGAAAGACAAGGATTGTATGTTTAACTCATACATAGATGATAGAGGAAAAAATGCAAGGAATTTTGGATAAATGTGGAGAGACAAGTAGAATAGTGGAAGGGTTAGAGGAGAGAAATGGGGAGTGAAAGAAGGAGGACTGAAGGAAAGTACAAATAATGTTTGGTCAACATATAAAGGTATTACTATTTTTGCTAGCATGTACAAAGAGGAAGGAAGGAGGAGTGGGAAGGGGTAAATAGGCAAGTACACGAAGAGATGTGTGCATGAATCATATTGATCCTCACTAGTATATGTAATTGTATTGCACTAATACAAGCATAAAAAGAAATAAAATTAAGATTAAAATATTACGATAAAAAAGTTCTGTCTTCCAACTCACTTCCTTACCCCATTCCCAGAGATTACCAGTGTTAAAATTTTCTTGATTATCTTTGGGGATATATTTTAGGAACAGACATGCTTTTGAATTGTGTTACCTTTTATTCTCCACTCCCTCCCTTGACATTGTGACATATATTACAAAAAGAAGTCTTCAGAAGATGGACTTTCTAAATACAGTATTTCCTGTGTCTGCCTACATTTTGTCCAACCCTATTGTCACCATTCAATCCATTGCTGAAGGTAAGGGGCTGTTACTTAAAAAGACTGTCATTAATTTGGATTTTTCTGGCTTCTCATCATGGTTAGGCTCAACTGAGATTTTGGGGAGTAGAAAAAAAATATTGTGCCCTTCTCGGTGCATTATATTAGGAGGCATCTCATGATGGCTTGGGCCCTTGAGGATTTAAGTGAATCCTGGCCACTTGGTCACAGGGGAGTCAACCAGGTTTCTCCCCTGAAAAACAACCACTTTTTCTTTTATAATTTATAAATAATGTGCAAGAGAGGTCTTTGAGAAAGCATATAATCTGGTTTATCATCAAGAACTTAAAAGTTTTAATATCTATTGCTAATTTTTGCCTAAACGAATAACCGTAATAACAAAAATATTGCATTTATTTCACTTGTCCTCGCATTCCAAACTGTGTCTCCAGGGCTACCTTTGCCTTCTTAAGTTTAGCTTGTTATCTGTTAGAAGGCTCAGTTTATAGTCCCAGAAAAAGGATAAGTCCCCAAAATGAGTCAAAGATATTTGGGGCCCAGGCTAAAAGTAGCAAGTACACTAATTTGTCTCTGCATCTACCTTGTTAGTGAGAGTAGCACCATCTTTTGTAGCTTCCCTCCCAACCATAAGCTCTACCTCAGAATTTGTCCCTAGTCTTTGTTCTAAGGCTTTATCAGATTCGCTTCTTCTCTGAAAAATGGAATCTTTATCTTTGATTTTGAAACCAAATTTGTACTTTTGACTCTAAGACCCCAAGTTCTTGAGAAAACTGTTCTTTGACATCAATCCAGATGTTAAAGTTGTTCCCAAGTACCTTGATGACGGTGTTCAGCTGAAAGAATGCATAGGTTGGGGAAAGCCCTTTGGCTTCTCTCCTGGAGTGTTCTATTCAAGACCGCATTCTTGGCTTGACCCTGAGGCCTCCTCAAGGTTCTGCAATTTTCTGAAATGCGTGCCTTACTCTTCAATTCTGAAACCAAATCAAGAGTCTAGGCTTTTCAGTACTGATTTTAAAAACAAGTCTTCATTTGGTGCCATAACTAAGGTCAAGTGTTTGCCTGTAGTAGAATTGTCAGTTGATTTTCTGTGGATTTGGTGTTATGACATCTAATATTTTGGTGCATACTTGTTTGGAGAGCTGTTCTCAACTCTTCTATGTTGGAAGGGTGCCCTGATACCTGAGCATTATGTTTAAAAAGTTCGGCTTTGGGTTTTTTTTTTTTTTTTTTTTGGTGGTACTGGGGTTCCGGGAAGCCCTTCTACCTCTGGGCTACACTCCCAGACCTATTTTTTATATTTTTTATTTGGAAACAGGGTTCTTAAGCCAGCGAGGCTGGCTCCGAACCAGCGCGATCTTCCTGTCTCCACCTTTCAAGCGCGGGGATTACAAGCGTGCGCCACCATGCCCGGCAACTTTGGGGTTTTATGTGTATGCAGAGTCATGTGTAAGCAGGAGGAGCCGGCCCTGAAAAGTACCTGTGAGACAAGATGAACTTTCTCGAGGATTTGTTGCAATGTCAGAGAAAGAGTGGATGGGCTCACAGGAAAATTGTCAATTTAGCAAGAACATGATTTAGAGAGGGGGGAAACCTAGCAGCCCTGCTCACTGACGCATGTGCAAGATGAGATGCTGGCAATGGTATTGTGTATTTATGATAATTTTGCTCTTGCGGGACAAGAGAGGCCATCTACTAGGGAATTGCAGTAATTAGATGAGGAAAGTGATTGTTCCATAAAACTCAGCTAAAATGTTACAGTGGAGCAGAGAGAAATGAAGAATAAAGAGCATTTCCCAAATCAGAAAAGATTGTTTTATTGTCTATTTTACAAGCATAGTTAGAATGTTAAATTGGAAGCAGATCTAGCTGGAAAGCAGTAACATACCAGATTTGGCCATCAAATTAATTCTGTTGTAATGGAATGTGAAATTTGACTGAAATGAAGAGGAATTGGATTTAGGATGCTTATGCTGGTGGCTTTCAATTATAACATAACATAATCCACATCCTTTTGTTAAACATAAAAATAAATGCTGAGCAAACAGAGGCAACTGAACAAGAAACATAAAAGGAGTTGCCAATTTGGAGATTTCTAAGGCTTACCTGGTAGGTTATCTAAAAAATGAGATCAGAATAGGTAGTTTCTACTGTCCTTTAAAGCTCTGATATAAATGAACACAGACAACGGTAAGCCTTAGAAAGAACCTACATCCCCTGACATACAGTGAAATATTGAAGTTAGCAAGTTTACTTACCAGTTAAACTGGTCTAGGACTACCTTCTGTGATGATGTCAGATTTGCTCTCCTTTCTTTCTAGGTTTTCTTTAGATGGAAAGAAACTGGTGAGTTTATAGTTAGCACTATGGTGTCTAGGTAACTATGGATGCTATTGGAGCAAAGGATGTTGGAGCTTCATGTGAGCAGCATCCTCACATCATGTTTTAGCCCCAGACTATAGCAAAGGATTCCTCTATTGTGGCTTCTAGATCTCTCTTTATTCATTTCTCTCCTCAAGAGAGGAGAAGTAACCAAATCTATTCTATTTTGACTCTTTTGTATATAAGTTAAGTGATTGAGGGAAGCTTTCTAGCCTCATCCAAAGGTCACTTGCTGGACCCAAAGAAAGGGCAAAAATAGCATCATTTGTGACTTCTGTTATAGACATATTTTTAACTGCTCACTTTTTATGTTGATAGCATTTATTTTTTATATTAATAATCACTTTTTATTAGTGTATTCTAATCATACATCTTAATGAGGTACAAGATGGTAGAGGCATACATGCACACACTCCTTTTAAACATTAGATTTTCTTTTGATTTTCTTAACTCATGGGTTAATTAGGAGAATATTTTATTTCCACATACATATTCCATATATTCTATGATGTCTCTTGTTTTTGTTTTTTTAACAATTTTTTATTGAACATAAATAGTATACATTTAAACTATATTTGGTGCCCTCTCCCACCTGCCCCCGTTTTCCCTTTCCCCCTCCCACCAATGGTTGTCCAGGTTAACCATGTCATATTCATAATTTTATACATATTCAGATGTAGACCCTCATTAATCAAGATCAGCCTTCCTCCTCTCCTATCTTTCCATTCAAACTTTGCTGATATTTACCCTCCATTATCTGGAGTCCCACTGGTATCCTCTGTGTTTCCTAGTTTGGGCATATTAGAGGAAACATATGTACCGTCTCCTTCTGTGTTTGGCTGATCTCACTTAACATAATGTTCTCCAGGGCTTTCCATCTTCTTGCAAATGATGTAATTTTGTTCTTCTTTATGACTGAATAGAATTCCATTGTGTGTATTTCCCAAAGTTTTGCTTGTTGATAGCATTTAAAATAATATTTTGGGTGAGTTGAGTTAAATAAAATATACTTAATTAACTTTACCCATTTTACTTTTTATGTTTATGGCTATTAAGAACTTTTAGATTATGTATGTGGCCCACTTTATATTTCTGTTTAAAAGCACTGACCTAGACAATCCATAGGACAATATACTGGCCCACACACTGACTTTGGTGATTATATCTGAGGATCAAGTATGCTCAATACTTGGCAAGAGACATGATCTCCGGAGACTGGGAAAATCTGAATTGTATCAGGAGCTTAGTCCAGGTTTGAGAGCTTGACAATACATCATCTCTAATGTAAAGAGCATATTAATGCACTGTATAGCACCTATCACTAAGAAAAGTATAAAGAAGACCTTTTCAGTTTTTGGAGATGTTCCGCACTCCAAACAGTATGGGAATACTGTTCTCGTGAGTTTATTAGGAGATAGAAAAAGCATTTATTTGTTGGTGGATCCATAAGCAAGAAAAGAAATGGCTTCATGTTAGTTTTAATCTTTAGTGTTAGAAATTCTAGCCAGGCGTGGTGGCGCACCCTTGTAATCCCAGCATTTGGGAGGCTGAGACCGGAGGATCGGGGTTTGCGGACAGCCTCAGCTACTAAGCGAGGCCATCCGCAACTTAGTGAGACCTTGTTTCAAAATAAAGAATAAAAAATAGGGCAGGGGGTGTAGCTTGGAGGTCAAATGCCCCTGGGTTCCATCCCCAGACCCGCAAAAAAAAAAAAAAAAAAAAAAAGAAATTCTGCAAATTGGTCCATATCACCTGACATGTCCCATGGAGTAGTTAAAAGTGAAACTTCTATTTTCTATCATTTAACTTTCCTAAGTTCCCCAGAAATGTGGCTGGAATCCAAGAGAAGCTGTAGATGGATGAACTGAGGTTAAGCAAGTATATCTGATTAATATAAGGAGTGCAGCATAGTAGATGCATTGGGTACTTTGCCGGCACATCCTTCCCTGCGCAAGAGTTTTCATTCCCTGGATGTTATGAATATTGAATGCTTACAAGTTCTCCCACACTATAGAGAGTTGTCCTTGTAGGAATGAAACCTATTTTTCTTTGTGGCCCTTATAGAGAACAAAAAATCTGATTAATAGGGGGAAGAAACCCATTTGCCAACCTTGAGGAGGGACTAAGTCTGTGTTACTATTGATGCTCCAGAGCACCCCATGATGCTTCTCTTAACCTCCCTTCTCTCTCTCAACAAAGACCTTGTATAAT
Organism: Muscardinus avellanarius; assembly: GCF_963383645.1. NCBI lineage: Eukaryota > Metazoa > Chordata > Mammalia > Rodentia > Gliridae > Muscardinus > Muscardinus avellanarius. Next base: position 26,367,491 of record NC_137796.1, read on the forward strand.
AATTCTCACCTTAGGCTCTACTTTCTGAGAACTCAATAACTGTGTGCTGGTGAGTACTTAAAATACTCTCCCCATTCCTTGGCTTTAGTTAGGCACTAACTATGAAGAAAAGACAATAAGGCTGGTAGTAGAAACAATGGGAACAGAACAATCAAGACATCACTAAACAAGGGATGATGTATGGTTATCTTATGTTTCTTCTAGTACCTTGGAGCAGAACTTATCATTTATGCCATGCAGAACAATATTTAGACTTTTATAACATAAAAATTCCTTGACCGGGAGGAACCGGGAGGAGACCGATTCTCCTTATTCCAGACTAAAAGCAACATCATGGCATAGATTGAGTCCTTTTAATTATTGCTAATTCCTTATTTTTAGGTAAATAATAATCAATCTTGGGCCCTTATTAGTGTTCTCTATGTAGCCCTAGTTCTCCATTATTTCATATTAAGCCATGGTGAAAATGCTGTTAGTGCTAATAACTAAGTTTTATAACTCCTTTCCTGAACTCTAACTTGAACTCTGTATTTATAGAACCAACTGCCCATTTGACATCAATGAATGCTTAATAAGAACAAAAAAATATTAGTTAAATGGATGAGTAAACACCTTCCAGATAAGTTCAGGGTTCTGGGTGCTCACACACAGTATGTACTAAACAAAAACCAGAAAAATTCAATGTCATTTGGTTTAGTAATGATGAGCCAATATTATAAATAAACTATAAAAATGTCTAAGACAAAATGGTTTAGATTTTAAGAAGGAATTAATTTTTAATGTGAATCCATTCATATACACACACACACACACACACACACACACAAACAAACATAAGACTCTAAATATGAAAATAAAAAGATGAGTTAGATATTATAGAACCCAGAGGAAATCTGGACATGAAGATGTGAAAGCAAACATCCAGGAGACATCAATAGTGCTTAGGAACAAAGCCCCAACAAAATAGACTAAAGCACTAAAGACTCAATAATTACATTAAATTTAAATGGTATAAATACATCAATAAAAACAAGCGGACAGAATAGTTTTAAAAATAAAATACACGCTGGGCATGGTGGTGCACGCTTGTAAACCCTGCACTTGGGAGACTGAGACAGGAGGACCCCACAGGTTTGAAGCCAGCCTCAGCTACTTGTTGAGGCTCTCAGCAACTTAAAAAAAAACTTGTTTTCAAATAAAGTATAAAATAGGTCTGGGAGTGTAGCCCTGAGGTAGAAGGTCCCTGAATTCCACCCTCAGTACTACACGCACACACACACAAAAAAAATGCCTATACGTCATCTACAAAATTCACTGCAAATATAACTTAGGTATGTTAGAAGTAAAAAGTTGCTTATAAAAAAAGATGGAGTGACTATTTTAATTTCAAATGAGACAGACCTCAGAGTAAATAGTATATTACAAACTACAGAAATGAACATTATAAAAGATAAAGCGTCGCTGGGCATGGTGGTGCACGCGTGTAATCCCTGCACTTGGGAGGTGGAGACAGGAGGATCACGCAGGTTTGAAGCCAGCCGCACTGGCTTAGGAGACCCTGTTTCCAAATAAAATAAAGTATAAAATAGGTCTGGGAGTGTAGCTCAGAGGTAGAAGGGTTTCCAGGAACCCCAGTACCACCCAAAAATATTAATAATAATAAAATAAATAAAAAAGATAAAGGGTCAATTTAGCAAGATGACATAGCACCTCAAATGTATATTCACCTAACAAAAGAGCTGAAAATAGGTAAAGGAAAAACTGATAGAACTGACAAGAATAAATAAACCCACAATTATAATAAACTTCAGTGTCCTCTCAACAATGAATAGAAAGTTTACACAGAAAATCACCAACAATACCGTAAACCTATATAATCTAATATATATATATATATATATATATATATATTCTACCAAAGAACAATTAAAATCAGAGTGTGTTTTTATAAAATTAGAGTCAAACTAGAACAAAAATAAAGGTAAATCATTAAATACTTAAAAACAATAACAAACCTTGCAAATCTTAAAAGAATAGAAAACAGTACAAACAACTCTACACATTAAGTTTGACAATTTAAGAGAAATAAACCAATTTCTCTATAAACACAAGCTGCTGCAATTCACTCAATATGAAAAAGATCATTTAAAAAGCCTTATAAATATTTGAAATGTACCATCTGTAATTAAAAGACTCCCAAACAAAAAATTATCAAGCCTCTGTTGTTTCAGTGTACCATTTACCAAATTTTTAAAGAAGAAAAAAATAGAAGAGGACACATTTCCAATTCATTTTCTTACATTTACATTGACAAAAAAATCACTTTAAGACAGTACTAAAAAAACAAAGAAAATTCCAAACCAATAAATCTCACAAATATAGATGTAAAAACCAATAAATCTTATATAGATGCAATAATAATTTAGCAAATATGCATGTGTTAGTCAGCTTTCTGTCACTGTGACAAAATACTCAAGAAAAAAAAAAGATTTTTTGGGGGGCTAATGGTTTCAGAGGTTTTAGACCTGGCTCCATTGCTTTTGGATCCATAAAAAAGCAGGACTCAGTGAAGAAGAGACTGAATACATTTCCTCTGAAATTAATTTCCTGGAAGTTCTAACCAGTAAAATAGGCAAGAAAAGTAAGTGGAAGACAACTGTTTCTATGGAAGAAAAAATTTACTTAAATATACTTGCAGTAAATGCAAGAACATCACATTAAAATTCTAATACCATTTATAATAAAAAATTCAAAGTTTCAAAAATTCATAAGTGGAAACTGAATGAAATGTGAAAGACTTATGCAGAAAATTTTACAAGATCCATGCAAATATGTTATACCATGTTCATGGATTAGACAATTCAGTGTACATATGCCAATTCTCCACAAATTTATGTACCAGTTTGATGCAACTTCTATCAAAATTCCAGCATTTTATAAAAATTTACAAAATTGCTTTAAATTCACAAATAATGGCAAAATAATTTCAACAGATACAATAATTGTCAGATAAACACACAAATGAATGAAACAAAATGTGAAACACAGAAATGATCCCACACAAATATTTACAGTTGATATTTGACAAAGACACAAAACTTTCAATGAAGGTAAACTTTCTAACAAATGGCCTATAAAAATTAGACATCCATAGGCAACAAGAGGAAAATTCAACCTCAGTTTTATATCTCAGACAAAAATAATACTAAAAACAAAACATGGAATTAGATATGAAACATTAAACTATAAAACTTTTGAAAAAAAGGAGATTTTAGATCATCAGAATATAGGCCTAGCCAAAAATTTTTAGACTTGATACCATAAGCTTGACCCATTTTTAAAAAATCAATGAATTAGACTTAATCAAACTAAAGATCTGTGAAATACTTATGCTAAATTAGTAGGAGAAAATATTTGCAAACCACATATCTGATAAGAGAGTAGTATCTAAAATACATGTAAAAATTTGTATATCAGGTATGGTAGTGTATGCCTCTAATCTCAGTACTTGGGAGCCTGAGAAAGAAGAATCACAAGTTTGTGGTAAGCCTTGGCAACTTAGAAAGACCCAGTTTCAAAATAAATAATAAAAGGGGCTGTGGGTGTAGCTCAGAGGTGAAACGCCCCTGGGTTCAATCCCCAAAACCCAAAACAAAAACAAAAACAAAAAAACTTATAAAACAGCCAGAAGACAAAGAGTCAAATTAGAACATGTATAAGAGACATAAAGTAGTGATATTTTACCAAAAAAAAGATACTGAAGATTGCAAATAATCACATGAAAGCATGTTTAACATGATTAGCCATTATTAAATGCAAATTCAAATCACAATGAGATACCACTGCACATTTATCAAAATAGCCAACGTAAAAAATAGTCCCACCAAATAATGGCAAGCGTGTGAACAAACTGTACCATTCATACATTTCTAGTGGGAATAAAAAATGGCACAACCACCCTGGTAAACCATTTAGCACATTTTTTTAAAAAAAATATGCAACTACTATAGATCAAACAATTGCATTCCTGGATTCTATCCCAAAGAAATGAGAAATTATGGCTAAGTAAAAGCCTTTAAATTGGTTATGGCAGCTTTATTTGTATTAGCCAGAAACTGGAAATAACCTAGATATCCTTCAATAGATGAATGGTTAAACAAAATGGTATCCCTAGACCTTGAATGATCTCAGCAATAAAAATTAATGAACTCTTGATGCCTACAATATTCATGATGAATTTTCATCAAATCACTCAGAGTGGGGGGAAAAAGCTGCTAATCCCAAGAGCTTTCCTACCTACATTGGTATAAAATTCTTGAAATGACAAAATTATGGGAATGGAGAACAGACTAGTGATTACAAGAGGCTGAGAGGGTGAGAGAGGGAGGGAAGTTTGGCAATATGGGAGATCTGAGTTGGTGGAAATGTTCTGTGTCTTGGACCAAACAAGTGCTAACATCCTGGTGGTGATATTATTATACTGTGTTTTTTTCAGGATGTTGTTACTGGGACAAACATGGTGAGAAATATACAAGATCTCTCCACTTTATTTCTTCCAACTTCATGTGATTCTACATCTATTTGAAAATAAAAAGCTTAATAAGGAGGTTAGTGTTAGAAGCCAAAAAGTCTGTGATATTCCAATCAACATTAGCCCTATAAAAGATAATTTAAGGAGCATTAAACTCATATTTTTAAAGAATGAAAAATTTTTGTCACATTTTGAAACAGTAGAATTTCCATATATACTGAATGAAAACATAGGCAGAATTCATTTTATAAATTTCATAGGACTACACATTCCTATAGGAAAATTTTAATAGTCTATATACTCATAATCTATATCCACTACTACATCTAAGAAAATAGCAACATACAAGGCTAAAGAACCTCTCAGAGTAACTCTGACTTTGTAAACAGAGAAGGCTGAGCTGGGGCTAATGTTCTTTCTTCCTTTGGATTGTGACATATTCTATAGATTGGATTCCTATGGATTTGTTAAATCCCTTAATTCCCACCCCTCCAACTCCATGCACTTGAGGAAAAGTGTTCTAAAATCCTCCTTTAAAATATCACAGCTGTGATTCTTATTTAGAAGTGTCTCTTACACTAAATAAAAAATTGTAAAGATGAAGAGGAAATCAAACCCCACAGTATTCTGCCAGATTTTACTTTCAGGGCTGGGAGATAAATAAAAGCAGTCCTTATTTATATTGACCTAGCTACAAAGAAATTGATTAGTTATGGACCCTAAAGCTTCTAGAACAAACTGTCAAGAACAACAGACCTGCCAAAACTCTGTGTACCTATTCAGAAACTGTATGTTATCCTTTTTGTAAAATTTAGAGTTTGAATAAAAGGTAATAGAAGTTTTTTTTAAAGATATAATATGCAATACAAGAACTACAGTTAATAATAGAGTACTATATTCAGGATTTTGGCTAAATGAGTAGATTACATAAAGCTGATCCTGCCATAGGCAGGGAAATCGATACAATACTACATGCATTCCTTTGATTCGCTATAGTAGTTACATTATTATAGTATGGATGTATATTATATATCTTTTTTTCATATATTATCTTTTTAAATTTTTGTTATTGTTGCACTGTAGTCATCCATCTCAATGAAGTACAGGATGGTAGAGGCACACATGAACACATCACTCATTTAGCCCTTAACTGTACACAACAAAGTTCATTTTAAAATCATTACTGAGTGCAATGGCATGTCTGCAATGTTTGGAACCTGAGACAGAAGGATTGCAGGTTCAAGGCCAACCTCAACAATTTGTCAAGCCCCTCAGTAACTTGGTAAGACTTTTTTCAAAATAAAAACTAATGGGGAGACTCAGAGGTAGAATGCCCCTGGAGTTGATCCCCAGTAACAAACAAATAATTATATCACAGAAAAATATGAAAGTCTTTGAACAATTATGGACTATTTGTTGCATCAAAATGACCCCTACAGACTCTGCCAGGGTCTTTTCCATTAATTATAGGTTAAAAAAAAAGATGTAGCAGAAAGTAAACCAACAGGGAGCTTTTAAATATTTACTTAGTACTGGTAACCATAGAAGAAATTAAAGTGTTGCCCAGAAAAGAAAAAAATACTATTAGCTAGCAACTAGGAAGACCCTAAGATGTGGAAGGCAGGTGGTGGCTTATTTGCCTATATTGCTATCTTCAATTTATATAACAATTCTATAAAGTATTATGATCAACCTCAAAATAACTTAGGTTCTACATGAAGAAACTAATTCTACTGACAAATACTTTTATTGGTACATTGTAATTATTCATCATAATGTGATATAAATCGAAGCATACATGTACACAACACTTGATGTGGTTTTATAGGTATTCTTAGATTTAATTTTCCTTATGAATTAGAAAACAAGCTTTGAAACCTTCAGTTTTCCAAGCTGATACATACTCTTGTAAATAATAAACCCTGAAGGTGGACCTATGCTAATTTAGCAATACCTGATAGATAATGTAATAGCAGTTCAATGATGTAATATGTCAGTAGAACCTTGAGCATTATATATATAATCAGAAAATACTGCTCATAGATGGACCCGTGAGAACAGACTAAGGAAAGAAGTTCAGAAGTTTTGAGGACAATGTTTGCATTCTGCTAGATCAGGATGGGAGTCTCTTAGAAATCAGAGGTGAGGACCAGGAGCAGTGAACATTTCTGTTGTTGAAGGAATGGAGAAGAACATTGACACAGAGAGCAAATATAGATAAGCAAGCAAAGTCTAGTAATAGGCTCCAATTTACAAATAATTTAAGAATAGTTCTAATTTCTTCAGAGTGGAGAACATATCCAATGAAACTCATTTTCCCCACACATCTACCTTCCTCTGCTGTCACAAAGCATCCTCTTCTTTTATTAAGTTGCTCATGCAACAAAACAGGGAACTACCCTCGACACTTCCTCTCCCCCATAACACCAACATTCAATTATTAACTTCTGTACAATTACAAAATAATTTTCTATTTCATTCCCTTCTCTACATACTCACTACCCCCTTTCTTTCCTCCTGGGCTGTTAGCCCCTTGATAAACGGGGGCATTTCCTATCTATTCCTAGCACAGGTTTGCCATATAGCTGGCAGGTGTTCAACCTCTTTTCTGTCTGTTTTCACTGCGCACAGGAACACCTGTTAAAACACTTTGAAAACACTGTCTCCTTAAGAGTTATCAATTTTTTGCGAAGATTATTGCCTCTATTTTGTAGGTAAGGATACTGAGGTTTATACGTGAAGTATTTGCCCCATTGGTAGAGGTGGTATTTGGATCAAGACAGATTTATCCTAGAATTAGCACATTGACCCTCACATTGTACTGTCTTCTTCTTCTACCACCTCCCCTAAGCCTTCAATAGCAATCTAATGCCTAAGAATCTCTGACCCTGACCTTGACCATAACCCTTCAAGGAGTTTAATTCTAATTAGAGATCAGATGAGATAAAAATAATTTTGGCTTTGACAACAACCACTCAATCTGCATAATTTAACAAAGCCCATGGCTTACAATATTTAATTCTTTGGCAGCCATGAAAACATGCTGCTTGACTCTCTTGCTACAGAGGTGAATGACCCCCCCCCCCCGCAAGGTTCTATTCTTCCAGATCCATAGTAGTTTTTATATAAATTTCCAAAAGTTACAAAGAGTAAGCAATCACATAATTGTACTCTACAAGTCAGGGTCAAGTTTAGGATGAGGCAAGTGAGACAACTGGAATGCAAAATTTAAGGCTAAATCCACTCTCCAATCCATTTAAGGCTAAATCCATTCTCCAATCCATGCAGGCAAGCCAGGCATGGTGGCACACACCTTTGATGCCAGTACTTGGGTGGCTGAGACAGGAAGTTTTCAGGCTTGTGGCCAGCTGCAGCATTTTAACCCTCCGCAACCTAGTGAGAGCCATATCAAAACAAAAAGGGATAGGGGTAGAGCTCAGCAGTAGAATGCCCCTGGGTTCAATCCCTAGTCCTGGCCCTGCCACAATCTATACTCTAGGAAGAAAGATCAAACTTTTAATGATGGTTGTAGATCCTCTCTTCACAGATATAAAGAAACACTACCTCTTATTTGAATCTTCGTACTAATCCGTCATCCCCTAGTTTTGTTTGTGACTAGGCAGACTAAAAATCATGGAGCCATCCCATGTACCACTTGTCATAACTTCAAGACACATGGTGAGACCTGCACTTCCCAAATCCTCTCCTCCTATATTTCTCCTTCCTCTGCTTTGTTCTTTTTCTCTGGATCTGTGATGGCAAATAGATCCTGACTGCAGCCTGCTTGAATTATGACTAGGTCAGAATGGGAGTCTCTTAGAAATCAGAGGTAAGGTCAGCAGCAGTGAACTTTTCTGTTGTTGAAACAAATCACCCAACTTCATTCTCTAGATGTTTAAAGGAGCCGAGTCAGTGGCACCCTATAATCTATATGCCTTCATTATGTATTTCATTAGACATCAGAATACATAGTTATGTATAGGTCTGGATACTGCTTTGACTCTTATAAGTTTATTTTAAAATTTGTTACCTCAAAGTGAGATTATAAACTAGAGACAGAAATGAATGTCTCCACGTGCTCTTGCCAGAGGTAATCTTTTCTTAACCAATAAAATGGCTGCAGAGGGAAGGGTTTACTTAGCCATGATGCTGCTGCATAAATCACGCTGGGAAATTTAAGGTTCACGAAGTCACCCTTCCATTTCTTGCCCACAGCTTAATACCAAGTGTCTTCAGTTAGATGCTTTCATTATTAAAGTACTTTTCTTTGGGAAATTGCAATTCTGAAAGGCTTATGGTATTTTTTTATGGCCTAGAAGTTCCATTCAATGATATAGCATCATGGCTTAATATTTAGCATAGAATATGGAAAAACACCAGAGGGGATAATTAAGTTCACCAGATGGGACATTGGATTCCTTCATGAGCCAATGATAAAATGAAGACTATATTATTAAACTTATATAACAAAAGTTCCAGTGTCTAACGCTAACTACTAGAGCACGTTCACTTCTTGTGGTCATTTTTTTAACTTTTTTTTATTCAAAAGGAGACAATCACGAAGTTAATATAATGTAAAAATAAAAAATTTAAATAATACAATAGAACTCACTCATATTTACATCTTGCCTAATCAAATATGCAGCCTATCAATGAGCAACAAAAAATTTACATACAAATATTATATATATTTATTTATTTTATGGTTCTGAGGGTAGAACCCAGGGGCTTTTCTACCTCCAAGCTATACTCCCAAACCTATATTATACTTTATTTGGAAACAGGGTCTCACTAAGTTGCTGAGAGCCTCACTAAGTAGCTGAGGCTGGCTTCGAACATATGCGATCCTCCTGTCTCAGCCTCCTAAGCGCAGGGATTACAAGCATGCGCCACCACGCCCGGCTTCATAAAAATATTATAAAATCTCTTACACTGTGAATTTCTTGACTCATTTTAGAATATAATTCTAATACTCCTATGTCAGTAAGATAATTATCAATTTGAAATTACTTTTGATGCCCTAAATAAGGCCAATTACGTTTTCCCATCAGGAAGGCCAACCACAGTTTGATAAAGAATAATTTAAATTCCTTTCTCAGTCATAGTCCAACATCTATTATTGAACTTATTTCATGGCAAATTTACAGTGGCATTTGGTAAGATTTTTTTACCTTTCTTTATACCCACAATAATTTTTGATCATTTTCAAAGTGCCAAACCTGAAAGTGGGCACATCACACCTGCTTTTTTATTTTACCCTTATTTTTAACACTAACTTTTCCCCTTCATTTCCTACTTGCTCCACTGGGAGCCCTAAAACACAATTTACAGTTGCCGCAAACCCATCGCATTGCCTTCAACTCACTACATGTTGCTGCTTTGGGATTCACAACTTATGCTTGTTCCTTAAAGTTTTTAAAAATATCTTATGAAATGTGATGTGTTTCCATAGAGACTCAGTGGTATAAATCACTTTGTACATATCCCAGGTCATTATGAAACTCTTTGGAAGGAGGCTATAATTTTACTAGACTCTAGTGTTTTTGTATATACAGTTTATAAAAAGGTAGAAACTGACAGTAATATAGGCTTCCAGAGATATCTACAGACAATGTGAAACAAGTTGATAAAAATATTACAGACCTAGAAACTTTGTCATTTGAAAAAAAATACTTTATCACATAAAAATTAAAAGAGCTGTCTAATCCTAAGCAACTCAAGGACAAAAATTATACTAATCTTCCTATGAATGTTATATTCTCAATGCCTAGTATATATAACCATGTATTCATTTAACAACTATTTTCTGAGCAGCTGCAAATATCAAATATGACAGAGGTCGAATCTCTCATTTCTAATGCCTTGAAAAAAATAGTCTGTGATTCAACCTTTCTCTACTTGAGTCTATGAACTTCCAAGTTTGTTTAAATTTTCTCTCGGCATGGCTTTCTTTCCAGGTTATAAGCCATTACCTGATCATATGAACTTCCTATCTGCTTAGTGCTCATCTTTCTGGCATGTTCTTCATTTGTTGATAAAGCTGGAACAAATACGATTGTGAAGCATGAAGGCTGTCTGCTGTCTTCCTGGAGGAGGCATTTCCAGGTACCCTCCTACATGAAAGGACTGGGTCAAGAAAAATGAAATACTTGAGTACTAGTGTAGACTTACTACCATACTGAATCTTTTGGGGATTATGAGAGAAATATTTTCTTTTGAAAGTGTTTATTCTCCAAGGCAAGTACCGCCGCACCTTAGTATCTGAGGGAGATTAGTTATAGGACCCCTGAAGATGCTCAAGTTCTTATAAAAATGTCATTGTGTTTTCATATAAACTATATATATATATCCTCCTGTATACTTTAAGTCACCCTGAGGTCCATTATAATCCCTAATACAATGTAAATGCCAAGTAAAATGGCACTATACTGTGTTGTTTAGAAAATAATGACAAGGTCACACATGTACAGTACATATTCCATCATCACAGACCTATGTTTATAGCACACATCGGGAATGGCATAGCATTTTCAGTTCACAGCTGGCTGAACCCACAGGTATGAAGGGCTGACTATACATGAGTAATGTTGAGAGTTGTAGTAATTATAGCAAGAGAATAAAGAATTTAGCTGAGAGTGATGTTGTCTTCTCATATGGCTAAAGAAGCTATATTGTAGAGTTATATTCAAGCTCTATCTTAAGGGTGAGTAAAATCTGAGTAACTAAAACATGTAGAGCTGTAAGAAGAAGATAGTATAAATTATACTGACACTGAAGGGTATCTGGTATTAGGATTTAGCTGAAGTTAGATCAATATTCCACAGTGTTTCTACCTTTGTAGAGCTCACTTCTCAGTAGAGGTAATGAGGTAAGACATAGGAAGTTAAAGTAATAGGTAGAAAGGAGATATAAAGGAAGAACAGAGAAAAAGTAACTTTAATAGAGAAGCCTGTGGCAAAATTTCCCAATACCCTTACTCCCCAGCCAGGCCTGTTAGTACCAAATGTCTAAGAACTTTATAAGCTTTTACCAATTATCATGAGCACTGTTGAGTATACTCAAAGGTGATACTGATCAGACTACTGATCGAGCTACAGACCTCACAAAAGAAAGGTGCCTGGACACCAGAATGGAAATTCACTCACTTGTAAAAATCCTAGAACTGTTAATTATCCAACATTGGAATACTTAAGCAATATATCTGTTGTCCAAAGGACATATCATGCAAAATAATAATCTTCTTGAACCCTGTTAGCCATCCTTAAAGAGTCTAAACAAAAGAGATGCCTATTGATAAGACAGTTGAAAGCCCTATCAACACCTAGATGACAATACCTTAAGTAATCTTGGGATGACCAGGCTGATGTTATCCTCACATACCTCCCACTGACCACCCCTCAAAATCTTCTACAGAAGAGCCATGCACCCCCAAATGTGCCCATCACTCTGGAAATAGCCTGCATTCTCCCGTGAATGTGCACTTCTTTCGTAAATAAATCTATGTCTCTGACTAGCACATGGTAGAAATTATTTTCCTTCACTTAAGCCAAGGCCCCCCTCCCTCCAGATTCTGAATTGTGTCTCTCACTCTTCTTTACTGGGAACTTCTCTGGTTCATTCATGGAATCAACCCTTATCCTGTGACAGTAATATTTACAAAATAAAAGTAAACACAAGTCACATACCCAGGGCGATATAGACAGATGTTCCAAAGTTGTAGAGACGCTGAGTCTAATAACGAATAATCAAGAAAAATATACAAACTGAATCTGTTCCCTGAAGCTGTACATGAATGGTTATTTATGTGTGAAAAGATTTATCCATTAGAAGAAACAGGCTGCGTGACAAAGCCATGAGTGTGAAAAGTCATAAAGTATTACATGGGTTTTTCTCCCTCCTTCTTGCACTTAATAGCTAAAAGACCTTCACAGAACACACGTTTCAACAGCTACACAAAGTCAAAAGATGTGTCTAATTGAATCTTCTCTATTCAAGTCAATTTGTAAAATAGCTCACAATTGCCTTTCAATTTGTACCCCAAGTCTTGTCTGAAGGTGATAACAGGAAGGACTGTTATTGCAAGAGGCAAGCAGTTGTCACCACTTAAAAGCCCTTCATTCCTGACATAGTGTAGCACAAGGCAAATATGAGCTTACCCTTTCAACACTGTGACTGCTTTCTTCTCATGTTGCTCTTTCTTTAGACAAATGATGCACTTTTTAGTGATTCTAGTAAAATGCAAAAGCAAAACAAACAAAAACCCAACTCCCACATTCTACAGAAATCTGAACTCATCCTAAGGAATGTTGAATTGCTTCCTCACAGAGAAATATAAGTCTCAGTATCAAGGGAACAGTTTGTCAACTAAATTTGAGAATAAATGACTCACAAAGCATCGAAAGTTTTCAGAGTTTTTTTTAAACACTTAACAATTTAGAATTTTATATAATAGAGAGATACAAATCAAACTACCCTGAGATTTCACCTAACTCCTACTAGAATGGCAATCATTCAAAACACAAACAACAAGCATTGGCAAGGATGTGGAGAAGTGGGGACTCGAATACACTGTTTGCGGGATTGCAAATTAGTGCAACCACTTTGGAAAACTGTATGGAGGATTCTCAGAAGAATGGGAATGAACTTGCCATACAATATGGCAATACCACTTCTGGGTATCTACCCAAAAGAATGGAAACCAAACTACCAAACTAATTCATCTATGTTGATAGCTGCACAATTCACCATTGCTAAACTATAAAACCAGCCAAGATGCCCATCAACAAATGAATGGATTAGAAAACTATGGGATGGTACACAATGGAATTTTACTCAAGCAAAGAAAAACACAATTATGTCATTTAGAGGGAAATAGATAAACTGAAGAAGATTATGCTAAGTGAGATTAGTAAGTCACAAAAAAATAAGAAATCAGATGCTTCCTTAATATGCAAAAGCTAGGGAAAAATGGTTCATAGGAGGTACTCTAGACAAAGAAGAGGATAATACAGATAAGCAAATAAGGCAACCCAATTGAGAGGATGGGAGGGAAAAAGAGGGAAATTCTCTAATGCACATGATATACATTAACACACATATCAATGTCAATCACTAAGCCAAACGTGAGAAGGAGGGGGAGGGAATGGAGCGGGAACTGGGTAAGGGCTAATTGGGTGATGTGTGCATGTATGCTTCTATCATCTTGTACTCCATTAAGATATATGCATACAATGCACCAATAAAAAGCTTAAAAAGCATATTGATCCAAGGCCTTACTAAGATATCTTCATCTTTCCATAGTATGAGGATACTATGGAAAAGAGTTATTTAGCTTATTAACTTAATGAGTTGGGTCTATTTTTATTGACTCTGAGCAACCCTTATTCAACGGTTAGGTTCTATCCCAGGCGTAACCAAGGGTATCAACTGGTGGCTACATGGTCTGTATTCAATTGTGTATATCTTGTTTAGGAACAGAATAAATGGGATCATACTCTATGTTAGAGATTCAGTAATTCGATCTGCCCAATTTAAATATAGCATATGGGATAGTAATCTAGAATTCTAACATCTAAATGCCTAGGTTATTACTACTTTCTACATAATTTCTCTATGCCTCTCTTTCCTCATTTGTGAATGAGGATACTAATCTTTATGTATGGAGGTTATTACAGATTCTACTAGATAAGGTAAAATGAAATACTTAGCATGATACTTTGATTCATTATAAATGCTCAACGGTATAATTATAGTTGTTCCTTGAAATTTTATGGTTCAGTTTTTCAATGCAAATAAATGGTTTTGGCTCTTGTCCTAGTCATTGTTGTCATCATTATCATCACCTAAATTTACATTTTCCAAAGCATTTTACATTTATTATCTCATCAAATATTTACTGCTTGAGTACCTCCAATAACACAAACAGCTAAGACAGACTCATCCGTAGATTGACAGCTCAGGTCACAAGATAGTTCTTCCTTGCATGGAACTGATACCTACCATCCTGGAACTTTCACCCCTTTGCCCTTGGTTACCCCAGCATTTTTAAAAGTCTGATACCTCATATATATATATATATATATATATATATATATATATATATATATATATAATCTTTAAAATCTATAGGTAGTTATTGCTCTTCAAATCTTCTCTAAGAAACTCTATATAATTATGGATATTCTCTTATGGCTCTATGGAAACTCGGCAATCTGATGTTTTTGCACACAGTCCCCTAGTCCTGACACACTTAGTTCTGCAGCTTCACTCTTCCCACTTCTCCACCCTCCTCTTATCTTGGAGATAAATGACCCTTTAGCATCCTTTTCACATGGCTGGAAGCACCAGCTGGGGAATCAGAGAAAAAGAAGAGAGAATGGGCGATGGACTCCCTTGTCTTTTTTTTTTTAGAGGGTCCCTCCAGATAGGACCAAGGACAGCTCCTATCAGAGTCCCAGCTTCCAGTTTTCACCAGGTTCCTAACAATCACTTTTTCCTACTGAACTTGCAGACTTTCAGATAGAAAAGACCCCAGGAAGTTGCACTATCCCTAGTGATTTCCCTCCACTTTTCCCCACCTTTGTACATGTTAACTCTTAAAGTCTTCTCAAAAGTATCCAGTTATAATTAATGATGAAGACATACAAGGACATAAATTCATCTCAAAATATAATTATTATGGGGAGAAGAAACCTGACAAATGGAGTATGTACTCTGGTTCCATACACAAAAAAAATTATAAAATAAAAACTAATATAAAGTAACCAAAAGCAGAACAGTGGTTGCCTGGCAACAGAGTAGAGGAATGAGACAGGATAGGGGAAAGATGACCAAGGAACACAAGGAATTTTTTCTGAATAATGCATATGTTTATTTTTTATTGTAGTGATGGTTTCATAAGTAAATACATATGTCAAAACTTATCTGATGGTATAATTCAATTATAGGTAGTTTATCTCATGTCAGATCTGCATGAAGTCCATAAAAGCCTAGCATGTTGGCTCATGCCTGTAACCCCAGTACTTGGGAGGCTGAGGCAGGAGGATTACAAATTCCAGACCACCCTAGGATACTTAGGAAGATCTGATCTCAAAATAAAAATACCTGGGGGTACAGCTCAGTGGTAGAGTGTCCTTGAGTTTAATTCCTAGTGTGATTAAATAAATTAATTAATAAATTAATTTTTGGAAAGATGCTTATTCCTGAAAGAACAGAGAACAATAAAACAAGATTGAATTTTGAGTTAGTTCAAATTAAAAAAGGAACCCAGTTAGATTATGCCATTTCTTTTGTGTAAGGCTCCTGGCTAATATATTGGGTTAGACAAAGCTGATTCCAATCAACTTTTCTGTATTTGATACTTAATACTGGGGAAGTCATGCTCCAAAAGGCTCAGTTTCCTCACTGTGGAACAGGATTAAAAAAATGCCTGCCTCTTGGAGAAATTACAAGAATTGAATGCATATGTATATGAATTACTTACCTAAGACATTGGCACAGAGTAAATGTTTTATGAAATTTATCTAGAATTATTTTCATTCTTTTCCACCCTAAATCAGCAGCTTCTCAAGCATTAAACCCAGAAAGGCAAAAGAAAAGCTTATTTATAAATATGTCAAGAAATAATTATATCAAAGGATGAAAAACACAATTAGAAGGTAAATAAAATCTTTAAAGAAGATTTCAATCAAATAAATTAGACTTAAATCTATTTCTCATTTTTAGCTCAAGACATTTCTGAAGCTATAGAAATCCTTTCGAAGTAAATATCTGATGAGAATTTAGGAACACATTTCATTAAAGGGAGTTAAGATTCTAAATTAGAAATATAACAAGGTTTAGCTGATGTTTTAGAAAGTCCATTAAGGTAAGAAGAGCCCCAATACTAGTCATATTCATTGATTTAGTTTGATGAAAGTCAAAGATAAAAATGTGGAAAAAAATAAGGATTAGACCAAATCCTGTATAATCTTTCCAGTAGGATTACTTACGTCTGAGGGTTTTTCTCATCTTAAGATAGCACCTTGAAAATTCTGGGCTTACTGGGAACAAGAAGATAACATGAATCCTTTCAAATTTATTTAATTTTTTTAAAATAACTCACATCGGCTACAAGGGAAAAAGGCTTAGTCTGAGAATAAACCCTAGGGCAACACTAGGATCCACATTCATTATAGTCTGTGCCAACACCATATCATTACTTCAGGTTCAAAGTGAAATCAATAGCAAATCATTTGACTTTGTAATAGCAGAAATGCAAGAAATACGCCACCAACTTAATCAAAAAAGCTGTCTAAAAGAAAGTAACTACATGCACCACATAAAAATACAGAGAACATTTTCAGCATCAAATATAATGGGCTAAAATCTAGCTTTTATGAGTATGTTTGTGAATATATAAAGAAATATGTGTGTGTATATCTATATATGCATGCATATATGTGTATTTGTGTATTTTAGGTGGATAAATGTTAAGCTATAATTTGACAAATTATCTCTTCTGAGACTATGTGGGCTAGTTTCTGCTTTTATAATTTTGTCAAATCCTCAAATAGCAAGAACAATCGCCTGTCAAATATAAGTATTGATATACATTTCTATCTCACCTGAAAAAGGTACTTTTATTTGCAGAAACCTCACACCTGTGAGTACAGATGGGCCACAACTTCATGGTTTCAGTTGGTTTCTTGCTATTTAGGAAGTTCAGTCATGGTTCAATTTTCTGTCTACTGATTGTTGGAAAAAAGAGGAAGGGGAGTTTAGGTATTGGCTTGGATTGGTATTTGCCACATGCAGCCTTGTTTGTGTTTGTAAGTGGACAAAACCAGTTAACATAGAAAAATAGAGAGTTCTTGGGGGCAACAACAGATACTTGTCATATGGGGATATTTCCATAGAATCTTTTGTGATGAGAACTGGAGCCACTTCCCAGATGATAAATGAACAACAGATACCCCATCCCCTCATTGAGCATTAAATCTAAGAGGGAATGGGTAGATGTATGAAGGGAACTCTTTAGAAAGCTTATGTAGTTCATAAAATGGTAAATTATGTGTTTCAAAAAACTCAAAGCAATATGGAATTTAATTTTATTTACAATGTGAATACTAAGGTCCAAGGAGGTACATAACTTAATGAAATAATTATATTTGTCTAAAATAACAATTATTTGATTTATATTATTGTGTTTCAATTGCTTTCTTATTTTCTGATTAACTTTTGCTTGTCTTAAGCTAAAGACATTTCCACTCTATAAATACTTAGAATATAATGATTATCTTAATATCCCAAAAGTAGGTTAATAAATTTGCATCATAGTTTTAGAAAACAAATAATCATTAAAAATACACTTAGTTAAGCCTATTCCCCAAAAAGGCATCATAAAATTAAGCCATTTAGTTAGTAAATTTTTGCTTATTGAACTAAAGAATGAGGAAGTAACCGAATTCATTTGCTACACTGGCTAGTCAGGGTAAATGTTTTAAACATTTACATTGCTGATTTGCTCATTATCCTAGGAATCACCAACTGTGACTGGAACTGGTCTTCAGGTCTAAGATTTTTTGGTTGGTTTGTTTTTTGTTTTGTTTTTGGTGGTACTGGGGTTCCTGGAAGCCCTTCTACCTCCGGGCTACACTCCCAGACCTATTTTTTTATATATATTTTTATTTGGAAACTGGGTCTCTTAAGCCAGCGCGGCTGGCTTCAAACCTGCATGATCCTCCTGTCTCTGCCTCCCAAGCATGGGGATTGCAAGTGTGCGCCACCAGCTTGGAAAGGTCTAAGATTTTAAAAGGACATAAAACAAGAATCCAACTCAAGGAGCTCCTGGTCTGTGAGGTTTCTAAAAATGACCTGGTGGTGAAGTCTTCACTTCAGAGATAAAGAATCAACAAAGAAAGAAATTACAATCAGACTCCTAGGGAAAATAAGTTTTTGTTCATTCTTTATGTTTGGCAGGCATTTAAAAAATTTTCAAAGAACTGTGTTTTAAATTATTTGTAAAGATTTTTAAGTTATTTATCTTTGCTATTGCAGATTAATCCGACTCATAAAATAACTATTATAATGTTTAAAATAGTAAGTATAACACTAATATTTATTATATGCCTACTGAGTCCCCAAACCAAAACCCTAAGTGATAGTTATGAATACAGACAGCCCTCTGCATCCATAGTTCCTGTACCCACAGATTCAACCAACCATGTATTGAAAAAAAATTTTTATTTTATCTGCATTGAACATGTATAGATTTTTCTTGTTATTCCCCAAATAATACAGTATAACATTTATATATTATTTCCATTGCAGTGGGTATTATAACTTATCTAGAGATGCTTTTAAACGTATATAGAAGGAGCTGGGCATGGTGTCATGTGCCTGTAATATTGGGAGCCTGAGACAGGAGGATTGCAGGTTTGAGACCAGTCTCAGCAATTTAATGGACTCTCAGCAACCTAGTAAGATCCTGTTTCAAGACAAAAAAGTAAAAAAGGGCCAAGGGTGTGGGGAGCCATTAAGGCTTTCCCCTAGATTAGTGTCTCTGACTTAGCTGTCTTTCACCCAGAGTCAACAAGGTTTGGGAAGAAGATCAGATGGTGATGGCACGAGGGTACTGATTAACCTATCTGTAATATGTGTTTTGTATTGGTTTTTATTGTATTCTGGTGGTGGTAGCACAAGGATATTGATTGACCTGTTAATGTACAAATATCTATGGAAAAACAAACCCAGCATTGGCGCAGTAAAGATGAGATTGACCCAGAAGTAGGCATCGGTCAGGAGTGTCGGCGCTATAGAGAATACTGACCCAGGCATAGTCATAGGAAATATTGACCCAGGAACAGGGGTCGGCCAGTAGAGATAGTAGGCTGGCGGCTCCCCCACGTTAGAATTAAAAATTCTTCATCCTCACGCCTCTTTTCAGAACCCGTACTTTTGCAGGCTGGCTCTGGCACAAGGGCTTATCTTAGAAAATAGAATGCTCCTGGGTTCAATCCTCAGAGCCACAAATAAAAGCATACAGGAGAATGTAAATTATATGTAAGTACTCTGTCATCTTATATAGAGACTCAAACATTCATGGGTTCATGGTGAGTCCTAGAAGCCATCTCTCTCAGATACTTGGGGACAGTTGTATTACTATTGCTTTTTTAAAGATGAGGATCCAAGCCGGGCGTGGTGGTACACGCTTGTAATCCCTGCGCTTGGGAGGCTGAGACAGGAGGATCGCACGGGTTCAAAGCCAGCCTCAGCTACTTAGTGAGGCTCTCAGAAACTTAGTGAGACCCTGTTTCCAAATAAAATATTTTTTAAAAAAAAGGTCTGGGAGTATAGCCCGGAGGTAGAAAGCTTCTGGGTTCCACCCCCAGTACCACCCCCCCAAAAAAAATAAAGATGAGGATCCAAATCACAGCTTGCTGGTGAAACTTCCCTAAAATCACATTACTAGGTGGTGTAATAGCCAGAAATTGAACTCAGGTTACCAACTGACCTTGCTACCTTTCAATGGCTTGTTTTCTTTTGGTTACTCAATTTTACTTATTTTGGAAGTGGGATTTGAACCCAGAGTATTTCTACCTCCAAGCTACACCCCTAGCCTTTTTTTTTTTTTTTACAAAAAAAAAAAAAAAACAAGGTCTTGCTAAATTGCTGAGAATCTCACTAAGTCACCAAGGCTGGCCTGGAACCTGTGATCCTCCTGTATCAACCTCCCATAAGCTTATGGGCCTGTGCAATAGCGCCCAACTATAATGGCTTTTTTGTTAGTAAGATGGCTATGAACTTGCCAAATTCAAACTCTATGGCTGCTAAAAAGCATCACTTCTGGCAGGCCACTTCCCCTCAGATTATCCATCTGAACATGACAGCTCTATGTATACCTACCTGATAGGATTGTTACAAGAATTAAATGAAATCGTGTCTGTAAAGCCACTGGCATAGAACCAGAGTGAAAGTCCAGTAAATGGTAGAGTTCTTCTTATTGCTTTTATTAAATGTTACATTTGATAATAACTTAAAGGCAAACAGACTTTTAACCATCCAATAAAGTGCGGTCTATGGCAATAAAAGCAGAGAGGAAAAAAGTCAATCTTACAGAAACTGCCAAGAAACATGGAAGAAATATAAGTGAAACAGGGAAGAGAAAGAACACCTCCCAAAAACTGAGATTCCAAGAATGCACCACCATGTCTTGGCTGGCTGACAATATTGAAAAACAGCCAAGTCTACATTTATCACATAAACATTTCATCGAGTCCAGTTAACTTGATGAAGCAAAACGGGTTCATACATTATTGTAAAAATATTTTATGACAATGAAAATAATGGGCAGAGGGGTTAATTCTCAAAGCACCTTGGCACAATGGAGAAAAATAATCATTCCAACCAAAATTAATGTAGCTGAGTTTGAGCAATAGATGGTCATGCCATCTTGAGCAGGTGCTGTATCTTCTCTGCACCATAATACGAGACATACTGTTCTTTGTCTCAGCTTCTAGATGTGTCTTACAGTCCTGATCTTCTAGACTCCTAGGGCATAATCTTGGCTGAGTCTCAGCCTAGTGTCCAAGATCACTCCAGTTGGAGGCTTGGGAGGCTCATTTCCATTCACAGGTCTTGGTGCTATTTTGGGACACTGTGAGAGCTGGACTATCGTCTTTCTCAGTGTGTTGGACTGGCCCACACTTCCTTCCTGCTTGCCTGCCTTCCATAGACATCTACAGTTTGTTCCCTTAGATCTACTTCCTACTCCTCTTTACCCTCTCTGTTCTCAAAGCCTACTGTTGGAGCTAGAACCTAGAAAAGGTTACTAGGTCATTGTGTGTTAAGTGGAAGAATGAGGAAGTCTCTCCACACAGAGGAATTAACACGTCAAAATACCGTGATAAAAAGGGAACTGACTTTTAAACAGAAAATCAAGAATATACCATATAAGAAAAACCATACAGACTCCTACAAGTCCATAAGTATCTCAATCATAAAAATTTGAGTTGTTGTATATATATGCCTCAGATTCCATAGCAGGTTCTTGTTGCTAGATATTTTTTTTAAATTCTTTCATACATGAAGAATGGAATGGAGAGAGACTAGCATGAAATGCGGAAAGTGTGATTTTGTTTGCTTTGGCTTCCTGAGAATGACTTTATTTCACATGAGATGAATAAAGATGCTTTGAGATTTCCAAGAGGGCACTGATATATGAAACTGCAGTATACAGTAGGCCCTCTGTATCTATGGGTTCTGTATCCACAGAATCAACTCACCATGAATCAAATATATTTGGAAAAAAAAACCTGTTTGTATTGAACATGTAAAGACATTTTGTCATTTCCTAAACACAGTGTAATACTGATTTCCATAGCATTTACATTGTATTAGGTATTTTAAGTAATTTAAACATAATTTGAAATAGATGAAAGCCTGTGTGTAGGTTATATGTAAATACGATGCCATTTTCACTAAGGAACTTGAACATCTACTAATTTGGATACATGTGGGAGACCTAGAACCATTCTCCACAGAGGCCAAGGGAAATGTGTGTGTGTGTGTGTGTGTGTGTGTGTGTGTGTGTGTATTTGAAAGATAGTTCAATTTAAATTGATTCTGCAATTATTTATCATTACATAAAGAACCAGGCAGAGCAAGATATCAACAGCAGGAAGCCTAGTGGTATACTAAGTAGCAGGGTACACAACCAGGAAGAGTGTATCCATCAGCAGAGTGATTCCAACACAGAAATTAGATGACTCAATGAAAGATGCCTTGAAATACCCTGCTGATACAAAATTAGCGATAGCCTTCCTCAATTTGAAAAATAAGAATTCTTTAATCCTTCAGCTTTTCTATCTACAAGTTTTTTTTTATCACATTAGAGCCTTAAAACTTACTTGGTCTGAATAATGTTACACAAGTTATCTATAGGTATACTTTCACATGGTTTAATATAATAATCCTGATCTTGGTCACTGCAGATAAATATATATTCCTGGATATTATCTATAGGAGAAAGTGTTGACTTCTTAAAATTACTATTATTCACAAAACCAGTATAAAAGACAATGCATTATTTACAAAACCAGTATAAAATACAGTGTAGTTCTTTCTTGGAAGATATCGGGACTTTATATCAATTCCTTGAAAATAAGTTTAGAGAAAAAGTCTAAGCACTATTATAGTCAAACTTGTTCTAGGTACTTTGTATAATTACAACAATATTAAAATATATTGATAATGGCATTTGTTAGTGTGATATTACTGGTTACTCTCTGTGTATTAGATATGCTAAATTTTAATTTTGTCATTATTTAGTTGCATATTCTGTTGGTCTCATTCATAGCAGGATTTTATTAATTAGTCAGCCCATTTATTACATATCTTCCAGTTGACAACAGTAAGATTTCAGGGGGAAAAATAACTATGATTTATGACTTGACTATAGACACTTTTACATTTAGAACTAGACTTCTAGCTGCTGGAATTCTTTCTGGAATTAAGTGAAATAGCAGTATTTTGAAATATTTTTCTCCTTAAACATTATCACCTTGAAATTTCTAGTCTTCTAAGAATTTATGTAAGAATTTCAAATTCCCTTCTATCCCAGATACGTGCCAATTTATAAAAAAAAAAACTACCCAAATGATGTGAACAAGAAAGATAATGGACTGCATACTTCTTAAACCTGCAAAAAAGCCCTCGACACAGGCATGATTTGTATAAAGGTGAGGAAACATTCAGAAAAGTTGCTACTTGCTTAAGCCCTTGCAGCTCATGAATGCAAAAGCTAGAACGTGAATCTTCTCTTCCTCCCATGCAGTATAGGCCTATGTTGGTATGAAATTAATTTTTTAGGTACCTTTGAAAATACAATGAGATCAACAAACATTTCAGAAAAAATGACCAGAGAGTAGGCATAGTGGTTCACACCTATAATCCCAGTTATTTGGGAGGCTGAGACAGGAGGATCACAGATTCCAGGCCAGCCTCAGCAACTTATTGAGACAGGGTCCTGTCTCAAAACAAAAAACTAAGGTTAGAGTGTAGTTCAGAGGTAGAATTTCCCTGGGTTCAATCCCCAGTACAACAAATAAGGGCCGGAGGTATAGCTTGGTTGTCAAACATTCCTGGGTTCAATCCCCTGCACCACACACACACACACACACACACGCCCCCAGACACCTGGTCTGGTCTTGTGTGTCATCGTCCTTGAATTATAGGCATGGTGATACTGCCTTAAGCTTCTGACCAAACACTACAACAGTTACTAAAACAAGTTATATGTTACAAGATAGCTGGCCTGCTTTAGAACACAAATCAAATCATCTCCTTACCAAAGGAGAAATTTACAATTGTAGAATCCACACACATTGCATCTAAAGCCAGGGTCTACAGCTCTGTTAAAGAGAGTTATGGTTGTTTGAAGTACGGTGTTACTATAGAGATGGAATTTGTCAAGCCCTCTATTTTCCTGTGGGTCCTTCCCATGTTTTTACATCATGTTACATGATTTTTTTTAACTGTCACACTCTCTCTCCCTTTCTCTCTCTCTCTTACTTATACAGCTCCTTAACAAAAAGGTGTCCATGCAGATATTCTTTTAACTCATTTTTTCTACCTTTCTTTCTAATTCATATTACCTGACATTACAATTGACTCCTTTGTGAAAAAAAATACTTAAAAAACCCACAAGGTCTGGAATTATAGCTTGCTCCCCAGACTTTTTTTGCCTTGTAATTTTACATCATATTAGAGAGTCAGAAAAATACATACACATTACTCCTGGTGCCCTCCCCACTGGGTCATCCCTTCCCTCTCCCCAACACCATGTCCTTAAGATTGGAATTGATAATTTTGTATATATTTATGGCATTGCTTGAACTATTGCATTCTTATGACTCCAGCCCAGGATACCCAATGAATGTTCACTGAATGAGTAAGTGACTGTATCCTTTAGATAAGGTAATGTTCAATATGAAGTGACTAAGAAATTTAATCAGACCAAACATGACTTGGACTTTATTTTTTGAAGCACTGAGGATAGAAACCAGGGGCATTCTACCTCTGAGTTATACCTCAACCCCTATTTTTTATTCCTTATTTTGAAATAGGGTCTGGCTGAGTTGAAAAGGTCCTCACTAAGTAGCTGAGGCTGTCCCCGAACCATGATCCTCTTGTCTCAGCCTGCCAAATACAGAGATAACAAGTGTGCGCCACTATGCCCAGCTTTATATTCTACTTTAAATCAGTGAAATGGCTAAAAGATGGGGAGGGGTGAATGTAGGGTGCATAAAAACAGTTCCGGTGGAGACAAGGGAGGTAAAAGTCCTTTTTTACACATGAAATACATGACTTTAAGGTTTTAGATGATATTTTTGATATGGTAAATTTAAATTTATCTTTATAAATACTACAATGAGCCAGGTGTGATGGCACACACTTGTAATCCCAGCATTTGGGAGGCTGAGACAGGAGGGTCGCAGGTAGTGGCCAGCCTCAGCTACTTAGTGAGGCCCTTTGCAACTCAGTGAGACCCTGTTTCAAAGTAAAAAATAAAAACTAGGGCTAGGGGTATAGCTCAGAGGTAGAATGCCCCTGGGTTCCATCCCCAGTACCCCCAAAAATAAATACTACAAAATATTTCATGGTAGGTAGTTGTATCTCAATTCTGAGTAAGAGAAAAATGAAACACAAAGTTTCTAAGTGATTGCCTCAATATTTTGCAGTTAGATCTTCAATAAAATCTAATCTGCTTCTTTTTACTTAATGCCAAAACTCTAGGTCTGTCTATGGTATTAAAGCACCTATAGCATTATCTAGGGTTCCACAGGATAACCAGCAACAATTACATAGGTGTGAATTGTGAAGCTGAGGCAGGAAATCTGGGTAGGTGACAGGTGCCTGCCTATTGCAAGAATCTTTATATTTACACCCTAAAAATACATAAAACTATATAATTAATGAAATTAAAGTTATATTCCTGACACTAACTCCCAAAATGAATGAGCCAGCCCTATGCCATTTTCAACATCAAAACAATTCTTAATTCTTTTGAGTTATTTTTATGTTAAAGTTATATGGAGGGAAGACATATTTCATTAAGGAGTGCCCAGGATGGAGCTGACCAGGCTAATAACCAAGGGGCATTTTTGCCTGACTATACTAAGTGGTCTCCCATATATGTCTACAACCTAATCCCTGGAATTTGTGTATATGTTACTTCATATGGTTAAGGGTTAATATAGATAGCAAAGCAAATTAAGGAAGTCAACCGGGAGACATTAAATGAGAAGATTATACTGGGCTATCTAAATAGGCTACATGTATTCACGAGGGTATTTTAAAAAAGGAAAGGTTGGTAAATGAGTCAGATACAGAGACATATAACGAGAAAGACTCAATTGGCCTTTGTTGGCTTTGAAAATTGAAAGGGCCACAAGTCAGAGAATTCAAGCAGTATCTAGAAGTTAATAAAGATTAGAAAAAGTTTCTCTGTAGAGGCTCCAGAAGGAGCCAACCCTATTGATCACCTTGATTTTAGCCCAGTGGAACTGACTGGACTTCTGACTTTCAGAAATGTATGAGAATAAACTTCTTTGATTTTAACCCACCAAGCTTGTGGTAATTTGTTACAATGGCAAGAGAAAACTAATAGATTGACGCTAAAAAAAAAAAAAAAAAAAAAAAAAAAAAAAACTTTTTTAGCAAATCATGGAAACACCAGGCTCAATCTACACAGATCTGCATCAGGTTTTCACGCCACAATCCATCACAACCTCCTCAAACATACCGAAGTGACCAAGCTAAACCTAATGGCCAGTCCTCTTGGTACCGAGTACAAATAAATCCAGACAATGGAAGGTGTGACTTCATTTCAAAAGATGAAGCAATAGCAAGAATGCTCTAACCAAAATATTTGCAAGAATCCCAAAAGTCAAGCAGAAAGGCTTTTTCTTTTGTATGGAGGTGTAAACAAGCATATTAATCATTTCTTTTCTATTCTGTATTTTATTTTTGCAGGTCTGAGAATGGAACCTAGGGGAATCGATTTCCAAGCTAAACCCCCAGCCCTGTTTTTTTTTTTTATTTTTTATTTTGCAACAAGGTCTCACTGAGTTACAGAGAGCCTCACTAAGTAGCTGAGGCTGTCCATGAACCACGATTTTCCGGTCTCAGTCTCCCAAATGCTGGGATTACAAGCATGTGCCACCGCGCCCAGTTCTATTCTGTATTTTAGATGCTTCAACATCCTGATGTTGGGATTGGATTTTCCAGATGTAGCCAAATCCTAGAGAGAGTAAACAACTCCCCCGTTAGAAAATGCTCCTTTCATATGCAAACCAACCAATATGGAGCCCATGCTACAAAAACCTCTCACAGGGCTTTGATACAGCAGGGTAGGCAGTGGTGTTATTCTTTTGCTTTAATAACCTCCAGGGAAAAGGTATCTGATAATGAGGGACAGCCTTTATGCCCCAGAAGCAACTCCAACAAGCCAACCCCAAGGCCACTTTCCTTGCCTTACCCATTCCTTCCTGTAGAAGCCACAGCAAAGGTTTGTGCCTATGCTTTCCCTTAATCCTGCCTCCTGACAGACCCCAGTGGTTTCCCACGTGGCCCTTTATGACTCCTGTGCCTCCTGCCTCAAGGGATCTTTGAATTTAAGAAACTCCGTTTGATCATAAACATCTTCATTCTGTGTAGCTACCACAGCTGATTTAAGCAAACTCCAAACACCCTTTTAAAATAAGGCTGAGAAGAACCAGGTGTGGAGGTATGGTGTGCGCAGGTAACTTGATTGGATAGTAATTGGGGGCTATTTTTCCCTGAGGTCAGCCATGGCTCAACAGAAGACATCTAAGAGACTTGTTCTCTGTCCCAGTGTTCTTAACTCAGGCAGGATGCAGGCACCTATGTTAAGGCGATAAGGCTGATTATTAAAGTTTACCAGGTAAAGAAAATGGACATTTTCTAGTGAATTAGACCAGTTAATAGAGAAAAGAAGCTCAGCAAAGAAAAAAAAGACAAAGAATGAGAACTTAGAGGATCTCTATCTAGCCTTGTCAAAGGTAAAAAGGATCATCTTATCATCTTACCTAAGTCAGGTGAAGGAGGGGATTTTGGGGTGGTGAATCTATTCCATAAAAGGTACAGGTTTGATCCTTGACCTTCCTCATTGTCCCTGTTTTTCAGGAATAACCAGGCTCAGAACAAGTTCTACATTGTCACTAGCCTTTTTGGAAAGGAGAATCTTATGAGGACACATCATATTATTTAACTCTGCCTTTTAACTTCTTCCCTGCCCTTGAGATGTATAACAGTGTTATTCAAGTGGGCAAAATAAAATTCAAGAGTGAATTGTAAGTATTGTTTGTAAGATTCCCTGAGACTTAAAACCAAATTGGCTGAAACAAATAGCTTAGGGTTAAAATACAACATGTCAAAAATTCCTTATTGCAGGAATTATTGCATTTTGCCTCAGATGACTTGTGAAATATTGATTCATTTTCTAGGTTATCAGTCCAGGCTTCCATAAGTTAAGGAAACCTAGCTCATTCTGAAGATTCTTTATGAGTTTAATACAGATGGTTTGAAGATAAATGTACCTTTGGGTTTCCAATTCTCCAATCCATTAAATGCCCCCATGATCCAGTAAAACACTATACTTCAACCAAGACTCTACTAAATGAGGGCCAGTTGGTAAAGGATAAGAAGGGTGAGGAAGAAAAATGAGCAAAGAATTAACTTTGATGTAGGAACTTGCCTCCCATGGGGTCTCAATCACAGAATAGAGAGGAAATCATAACATAATGAAATTGCATTCATGCATATTCACTTAGAAAGGGTATTATTTAATATTAACAATATCCCAAGTCATCCTGATTTGGCTAATAAGCCAGCAAACAGCAATTCACATTTGGATTGTTTGACTTCCTGTCAAAGAGCGACATTCTTGTACTTGCAGAAAGAATGGAATAAACAACTTAACTGAGAACTAATGAATTGAAAAATACCTGAGAAGCTTTGTCTATGATCTGGGTTCTTGGAAAAGTTCCAAGGCGTAGTCTTGATTTTGATTAATATTACAATTTATCCTGTTAAAGAAGTACCTCATAAATACTCATGAAGCATTTTATTAGATGATTGTAAATACTTAAAATCTTATTTTGCAATCCTTTTCATCACAAAGAAGAGCAGGCCACGAACTGTGTGTCATTTAGCCCTGTTTACCGTCAATGTCACATCATACATTTACACAAGGTCAATGTTCTTAGGAACCTGTCCTTCTGTATGCATCTACCACATACAGAGCTGATGATGCAGGCTTCCCCACACTCAACACACCTGCCGTAGGTTCACCACAGCAATGTGTTCAAGACACCATCTTACAGCAACATAAGCACCATTACATGACATCATATATGCTAGTAGCTCGGAAGGAAAAAAATACTACAAGCAGTATCTCAAGATGCTATCATAGGAGGAACATTTCACAAAACCTTAAGATTTTTAACCATCCTTACCTTTCTCCACATTACAATAATGGTCCTCACATACTTAGGTACCGTCAGTGCCCTTCTAATTTCTTTCCTATATAGCCACATTTTTATATGATAACAATACTATGGGAACAGTCAAAAACACGACAAGCGTTAGACTTTCTCCCCTCCTTCTGGTGAAGGCCACAGTTGTATGAAAAATCAGTAAGCATGTCCTTGAGAATGTCATATCTTATGCAAAGCTGTGTCCTGGCTAGTTGACACTTTTGTTCTGGTTTGATATACGAACTGGACTCAGTTCAGGGCACAGATATAAGACACAGTTCTAGGTGAGAATATCCAGGCCAAGCTCCCATGTACCTGGCCAGCTGCCACTGGATACAGGAACTGCCTTGCCACAGCTCGAATAAAGCCATGCCTCATTCACTCATTACCACCACCACCACCACTACATCTCCCTTCTTTTTCAGACAGACCAGATCGAACATGCAACTTCTTAGCCTTGCTCAGTTGCAGGAGGAGTGCACATCATAAAACAACAGCAATTTAAAACCCAAACAAGTGACACTTGCATTGGCCCATCAAAAAAAAAAAAAAAATAAGAAGTGACTTACCATGATTCAGGCCTTGTAGAGAATAGGCAAACCTTTGGCACGCCGGGACTGCAGAGTTTTCCATCCCCAATTACAACATCCCTTTTAAGTTCAGGTTACAAAATCCCTTAAAGTTCAGGAAGACCCGTCCTTTTCTGTGCAGGTGATGTTTTTTTCTCCAACATCCACTTAAAACAAGTATGAGTTAGTTGAAATTGAACTAAAACATCTCTCTCTAAAAGAAGCTGAGCCACCTCCTTCTTTTCTCCTCCATTTTCTACCAAGCGTCCAGAGGTCTCTTGTTTGTGAGTGCATCCTGAGCCCACTGATCCTTTTATAAACCTGCTCTTTCCCCTCAGGCCTGCTTGTTGAGGTCTCTGCAGGTGCCAATACTCTGATTCCAGAAATTACCAAGAGCCTTCTCCCAACCCCAGGTATTTAAATGTGCTGTACTATAACCACCACCTGGGAATTCTTATTTAAAATGCAAACCCCAAGGCCCAATTCCAATTTCGGAAATCAGCATCTAGAGGAGGATCATGGACACCTGTTCTCAAACAAGCTTCCTACCTAACTCTTTACAGGCAGGTTTGGACAATTGAGCAAAGCCACGTTTATTTCTGTGGAGGCGGGTTCTTCCCAGACAGCTCTCCTGAACCCACACACTGTACTTTAGCAGTGCTTTCCAGGAAGGACTCCTATCTTTGCTTCATAACCAGAAGCAGATTCATTCCTTGGATTTTGAATCCTACACTTCTCCCAAGATATAACTCCTGGCATTTGTCTTTGGCACACAGGGTAATAAAGTCATAATTCAGTATAGACCCTTCCTTGGGTTTTCCTCCCTGGGAAGAGGCATTTTTCCTCTTAACAACTTCCAGGCACGGAGACCGATAGACGCGTAGGATGCAGCGCCTTCCTTGGAAAGCGACAATTGTTCTCTCCTGATTTTGTGTTCTTTCCCTGTCATGTCATAGTGATGAAATCATTCATTTCAACAGAAGGGTAGCTGCTTGTTGTTGCTCAAACAATTTTAGAAAACACATCACGACTAGACTTCCCTCTGGGAAAGCGGTTCTCACATTTTTTTCTGGTCTCCTGAAAATTTTATACTCAGAAATTTTTGAGGACTACAAAGAAGTTGTGTTTGTGGCGGTTCTGTTAATATTTAATGTATAATTTCAAACAGGGGAACTTCTCAAAATTTTTCAATTTGTTTTTAAGAAAGTAACAATAGAGCCATCATGTGTTTTCTTAGTGCGTTTTGCCTGCTATAAACAAATGTCATAGATTGGGTGGCTTATCAACAACAGGAATGTCTCTCTCACAGATCTGGAGGCTGCTAGTGTCAGGGTGCCGCCACAGTCAGGTTCCCAAGAGGGCCCACTCTCTCTTAGACAACCTTCTCACACTAACCTCACAGGACAAGTGGAGGTGAGGAATTCTCTTCCCCTTGAGAAGGCCGCTCAAGGACTCTCAGCCTCACTGACTTAATGGATTCCTGCAGGCCTCACCCACCTCCCAATCTGGTCAGCTAGTGATGAGGATTTCAATGAAGGAATTTTGTTTGTTTGTTTGTTTGTTTGTTTATTGGTGGTACTGGGGTTCCTGGAAGCCCTTCTACCTCCGGGCTACATTCCCAGACCAATTTTTTTGTTTGAAAACAGGGTCTCTTAAGCCAGCGTGGCTGGCTTCGAACCTGTGCAATCCTCCTGTCTCTGCCTCCCAAGCGCGGGGATTACAAGCGTGCGCCACCACGCCTGGCCTCAATGAAGGAATTTTGGGAGAGGAATGCAAACATTCAGGCCATAGCAGCTGCTATCATAAATAACATCTATTTTCTTTAAGTTTTTTTTTTTGTTTTTTTGTTTTTTTGTGGTACTGGGGTTCCTGGAAGCCCTTCTACCTCCGGGCTACACTCCCAGACCTATTTTTACATTTTTATTTGGAAACAGGGTCTCCTAAGCCAGCGCGTTCGGCTGGCTTCGAACCTGCGCGATCCTCCTGTCTCTGCCTCCCAAGTGCGGGGATTACAAGCGTGCGCCACCATGCCCGGCTATTTTCTTTAAAAAAAAAGTGAGAAATATAGCATCATTTTACATTTTCTTCCAATCTCTCTCATGTTTCAACTAATAAAAGATGGCTGAGTTTTCCCATTTGCTTCTGCATTCAGCGTGCTGCATAAATCGTTCTAGTTGAAGTACATAAAGAAAATGTGGCCTCCCAGAGGTGTGTGATGGGAAAGGGAACCGCCTCCCCCGCCTCCTGAAAAGGTCTCAGGAAACCCCAAGCTTTCTCAGCCCAGTCTTCCACTAATACCTCTGAGAAATCCTGTGTTAAAAACAGATAAACCAAGAAAACCTGTTTAACATCCTTTAACCCACACATTATTAAATTCATTGGAATTACAAAGGTTACTAACCTCAGGGCATGCTATGTTGGGTTTGAATTTCAAATTTCTAATTAAGGTTTATTAGCCTTTGTCAATGTTTCAGCAAAGGCTTTTCTCCCGCCTGACTCCTTTGCCCTGGGCTGAAGCATCTAACTTCTCTAACTGCTGTTTAGCGTAGTACATACATCCCTTTCCCCACCTCTGTCTTCCAGTGAAGAGAAGTCTAATGAAGAATCAGATCCACTAATGGATCTTTTCACCCATCTGTCCTGCATTCTGGGATGGTTCTCTCAGTATAGTACAGACTCTGACTGTCCAGTTCTCTGCCTTTCCAGGAACCTTCTCAGCAAGTAACTTAAGCAAAAGCCTGATGATACAGAAGAAGAAAATGATTTGTATAGTCCTGAGAGTTGCCATCCTGATAACTACAAATAACTCCCTACCTTTACCTTTTCACATCAACCTTTCTCGCTTCAGTGCTTGCTGGCAACACATACACTAGGACTGAACGGTGCAAAGAAGATTAGCACTAGCAAGGCCCCCGGCCAAGATGGAATGCAAATGCCTACAGTGCCCCATGACAGACTCAGAAAGGCCAGCGTCATACGCTTTCCCTCATATGTGGAGCTAGAGAGAAAAAAGGGGGAAAATCTCATAAAAAACTGAAGGGAGCCAAGGAACAGGTTTGGAGAGGGAGAAGGGGAAGTACTAAGGGATCAAATTGATCAAAGTATGTGACATGCATGTATGATTATGCCACAATAAAACCTACTCTTCTGTATAGTCATGATACACCAGTAATAAAAAAAGACGTTTTTGCCAGGCATGGTGGCACACTCCTATAATCCCAGATTTGGGAGGCTGAAACAAGGGGATTATAGGTTTGAAGCCAATCTCAGCAATTCAGTGAGACTCTCAGCAATATAGGGAGACCCTGTTTCAAAATAAAAAATAAAATAAGCCTTGGGGTATAGCTTGAAGGTAGGATTCAATCTCCAACACCATGGAAAGAAAGGAAGGAAAGGAAAGGAAAGAAAAGAAAGAAAGAAAGAAAGAGAAGGAACAAAGGAAGGAAGGAAAAGAAAAGAAAAGAAAAAAAAGAAAGCCTTTCTTTCTTACTTTCTTACTTGAACTTTCTTTCAAAACCAAATGCCTCTGGGTTCAATCCCCAACACCAAAATAGAAAAAAAAAAAAAAGGAAAAAAAATTTATTTTGAAGTTGTCCTATTTATCACTATTCTTCAAAGTATGGGGATATTTTTCTAATAAAGTTTATTGTAAAAACATATTTAATCCAGAGGTAGTTGGTATAAATTTTGTAGAATGCATCTTCTGCCACATCTGCCCCTGTCCTCTGTAACACAGTCTGGGAAGTCTGGTGTAGACCACACCCACGAAAACCACTAAGAACGGCTGGGCATGGTGGCACAGACTTGTAATTCCAGCATCTGGGAGGCAGAGAAAGGAGGATTGCAGTTGTGGACAGACTCAGTTACTTAATGAGATCCTTTGCAAGTCAGTGAGACCCTGTTTCAAAGTAAAGAGAATAAATAGGACTGGAGGTGTAGCTTGGAGGTATAATACCCCTGGGTTCCATCCCCAGTACTGGAAAAAAAAAAAAAAGAAGAAGAAGAAAAAGAAAAAGAAAACCTCTAGAAAGCTATTGGTGGCCTCCTCTAGGTCAGTCACCTCATGCTCCTGAAATAATTTCATTAGCTAGTCATAACCTATTCTTCTGTATTCCACATTTTTATTTTCTTGCAAAACCATGTAGCAATCTATTGTATAGGTACATTGAAAAAAATTATGCTACTATGAAAAAGCATAAAAAGCACACAACAGCAGGTTTATCTCTGTGACAATTGCTAAATCAAATCAAGCAGTTTGGCCATTCTTCCCATAATGACCACCCTTAATTTGCTCAGTTTCTGATGATGTGATTTAAATAGTAAGCAAACAATAGTTAACCAAATTAGAAATGGTGCTGAATTCTCAGAAGAATCATATGAATGAAGAAAAATGTAACATCTTTCCTCCTGTAAAAAACTTTTTGTAATGCCTCCAAATAAACAACACATCAAGGGGGGGGAAAGCTGAAACTAAACAAAACATTAAACCACAAAACATGTGCCTAATGTGGACAAAAAGAGTCAAGTGTGATTCGATTAATTAGAGCATTGATCATCTGTTTTATGCAGGGTCCTATTTCCAGCAGGTTGAGCACAGTAACCATAGTCTTGTGCCACACAGACTTTTATGCTTTAGTGAGAATACTTGACTATTGCCAAATCGAATTATTACTATTATGACAAATATTAAAGCATGCTCCATGAGTAGAAAGAAAATAATAATTCAATCAGAAGTGAATGTAAAATATATAAGGAAAGTGACACTTGATCTGCTTTTTATAAAAGATTTTGAAGTGTGGCCAGTGGAGTTTCCAAGCTGAATAATAATAATAATAATAATAATAATAATAATAATAATAAAATAACAATGGTATCTAAGATGTCAATATAAGAAAATACAGAGGAGAGGATGTTTAGGTATACTCGGGGAAATATCTGCTTTAGAGATTTGTTGATTATAGTTGATGTATTAAAAAGGGTATTTTTCCCTGATGAACTGTATTCGCTCAGAATTAGATTAAGGACTTTATAGGCCAGAAGTCATTCGAACTCAATACGGATGAGCAGTTGTCAAAAGTTAATAACTTGCACTGATTATTTATGATCCCGCTGAAGTTTCTTTAATTAAGCTGGCTTTCATAATCCCTTTCTAATACCTTATCAACTTGATCCGTATCTGTGCCAGCACTGGCTGCTACAGACCAGGGGGTCTGTCATGAGACTCGAGACGATACAAAAGAATTTTAGACTTAAATGAACAACTGATTAGCTAGCTTCCCACAAAGCAAGGGCTATGGCAAGAGCTGGTCTGTGATTGAAGTCTCCTGTCCTGATATTCTGGTACACAATGCTCCCTGCCTGAGATCGGGTCAGTTGTCCTAACACTGCTCGACAAACCTTTACCATTGCCCCACACATGGATCTAGAAGAAATTGACTTGGGCTCCTGGCTGCTCTCAAGCCTTCACCTTTAGATTTTGTAGAACGTGCTCCTAAATGAGCTGACTGATGCCATCAGGCATGATTCTACTAAGGTTCTGCAAACTTCCCCTAACTTCCCCTGTAAAGAGTCAGATAACAGATATTTAGGCTGCCTTGGACCATCTGGTCTCTGCTGCCACTGCTTATCCCTCTCATTATAGCATGAAAGAAGCCAAGACAATGCAAAAACAAACGGGTGTGGTCACATTTGACCTGGAGGCCATTGTTATCTGACCACTCATAATTAAGAGGAAAGAAGGAAAGAATACTGAGAGTACAGAGCAAGTACAGCCAAGGAGCCACAGGTTCAAAGCAGCTGGTAGCCAAGAATGGAAGAAAAAAGTGCAGAGAAGCAAAGCACTTTGTCTATTCTGGATAGCAGTCCTCTATGAGATAGCTACCAAAGATCTCCCATTCTGTTGATGGTTTCCTTTGATGAACAGACCGTTTTAATTTAATGTCATACCATTTATTAATTCTTGTTTTAATTTCCTGCGCTTTGGGGGTCTTGCTGGGGAATTTTCTCCCTGTGCCTATGTGTTAAAGTGTTGGACCTATGCTCTTCTCTAGTAATTTTAAAGTCTGTAGTCTAATTTTCAGGTGTTTGATCCATTTCAAGTTGACTCTTGTGCAGGGTGAAATATAGGAATTTAATTTTATTGTTCTATACATGAGTAACAAGTTTTACCAACACCATTTGTTGAAAAGGCTATCTTTTCTCCAGCACGTATGTGTTTGGCATATTTGTCAAAATCAATTGGCTATGAGTGCGTGGATTTGTTTCTGTATCTTCTATTCTATTGGTCTATGTATATGTTTTTGTGCCAGTACCATGCTGTTTTTATTACTATAGCTCTGTAGTATAACAGCAGAAAAAATAACCCAATCAAGAAATGGGTAATTGAACCAAATAAACAAACCACAAAAGAAATATAAATGGCCAATAAATACATGAAAAATTGTTCACCATCATTAGCAAACAGGGAGATGAAAATCAACTACACTGAGATTTCATCTAACCCCAAACAGAATGGCAATCATCAAGAAGTCAAAAAATGACCAAGAAAAATAAAAAAAATCTAGATAAACATTAATTGCAAACATTAATTGCAAAACAAATTCTTTGTGTGTGTGTGTGTGTGTGTGTGTGTGTATGTGTGTGTGTGTGTGTGTGTGTGATACTGGGGGTGGAACCCAGGGGCTTTTCTACCTCTAGGCTATACTCCCATATCTATTTTGTATTTTAGTTGGAAAGAGGGTCTCACTAAGTTGCTGAGAGCCTAAGTATCTGAGGCTGGCTTTGAACCTGTGCGATCCTCCTGTCTCAGCGTGCGCCACCACGCCCAGCTCAAAACAAATTCTTAGAAGAAAATGTTTTTGGCTTCTCTATGTCTGAGGCAAAAACAAATGTATAGCAAGTAGGACAATAATCTCTTATTCTACCTTTAAATTAGAAGAAGCTTATAATTTTGTGTGTGTGTGTGTGTGTGTGTGTGTGTGTGTGTGTGTGTGTAGTGGATTTAATCACCATGTAATTTAACACTGAAAATATCAATTAAGAGATTTGAATCTTAGAGAAAGATGGTTACCAAGTAAATAGAATCTTAAATAATATATATAATTATATAACTATTTTATATATATTTATATGTTATATATTTATAATATATATTTTAAATTAGCAGGGCTGGAGGTGTAACATAATGGTAGAGCACTTGTCTAGCATGCAAAAGACCCCAGGTTTGATCCCCACCCCAACACTGCAGAAAAATTAAAATGGCAATGACTAAAAAAAAAGAAATCTTTTTTATAATCTGGTAGCTTCCTACCAAAGTGAATTTGCATATTATTTTAAGCCAATTTCTTCTTAGGAACAAAGTTCGATACAAATTGGCTCTGATTTAATTTCTCTTTGTCCTAAAGAATGGACGTTAGAAGTGACTTTTGTTTTCTTTGATTCAGAATAGCTTTGAATGATCTCCTCTTCAGGACACAGGAATGGCTTTGCAGTCTTTTATTGTTTCCTTGTTAATCCCCTAAGACTTCTGAATCCTATTAAGTAATTTTTAACTTACTTGTTCTTTTTTTCCTGTCCACTTTTCTCAGCTGGACTTTGGGCTTTATGCAAATCTCATCAGAAATAGACGACCCTGTTTTAGAATAATGTTCACTTTTTCCTGTTTTAACCTGAATTTCTTGATCCAGTCACTTCTGGTCCAGAAGCTCAAGTTCATCTTGAAGAAAAGTTATTTATTTCTCAGGGGATATGATTATATCATTTTTTTTCTCTCTCTCCTCAAATGACTTATTGAAATAGATTTCTGGGGACTAATTTACATTAATTCCAAAGTATGACTCGGAGGGCATGAACATTAATTGAAAGACTATTTTTACCACCTTATGCTCTTCTTAAAAAATAAATGACATTTTCCTGCATTTAATTTAACTTTTACTTTTGACTAGGATAATAAATGTCAGAAATTACACTTCTGTGTATGTGTGTCTGTTTAATAATCCTCTAACAAATGCAATTAGTCTTAAGAGAATCTAGCTCTGATTGTTTCTTTGTGTTCTACAAAATAAAACGGTCATTTCTGAGGACGCAGAAGGCACCTGTAAGTATGTTAGCCCTAAGAAATATCAGTAGTTCACAAGTACAGTGCTCCCCACCATAAAAAGTAGCCTGGATAAGGAAATTTCTAATTTAGATTTAAGGTTTATAGCACACAGCACATATAAGTAGTATGACTATTACAAAATCCTTTAGATTCAAGAAAAACGGTTAATAATAACAGTTATGGTGATGTTGGTTGAGTAATTACTGAGTTCTAAACATGGTGCTCATGTGATTTAATCATCCAATAATCCTAAACAAATATTCATATCATCATTTTATATAAACTACACAAAATCATATATCTCATAAATCTTAGGACCTGATTTCTAGTTTAAGCATGTTAACTCAAAACCCTCTGCCTTTAGCCCATATTATACTTGAATATCTCAAGGGAAAAGGCTTTAATGTGAAATAATGTCCTTTACAAATCTTCTGTCATACCCACAAAGCTGAGCGAGTTAGCCTATAGAAAAGGATTCTGATGATGGTGTTTATACCAGATTAAAGTTTAGCAGATTCCAACTCGGTTAGGCAAAGAGTTCACCATCTTTTGGATATCACAGCTTTTGGACAGCTCCATGTGTTATAAGACCCATTTTATTTATAGACTGAGATACTTCTACCAGCCTCCCCCCATTTTTTGTCTCCTCATTCCAAATGGTAGATTAATTGAACAAATGTTTATTTATGAATGATTGAAAAATGAGCTTGTGATGAGAATCAATGGCTTCCAAAATGAAGATATGAAAAATTTATATACCCAAAATAAGATAATTGGAAATAAAATTTGTAGATAAAGTATAACCTTTTCTTCTTCAAAAAATAAAATACCTTTGATTATGCCACAGATGGAGGGCACTTTTTTCTGACCTCTGTATTCACACACACACACAGTTTCACCCAGCACTTATCAATCAGTGCTTCACCCCAGAAATTCTATCCTGCTTAGAACACTGGGGTACACCTTGTGTCTCTGTGGGGCATGTTCCTTATAAAGTATGTTTCCAGTGTATTTATGTATAATTCTGGCATAAGAATGTCTATCATCTACCCCCATCAAGAGCATCACTATTAACCTCTACCAGAGTAAGATGATGTTCATATGAGCAGAATTCTAGAATGCAAAGCACTATTTCCACTTCCTGTTTCATATGAAAAAAACGTTATGTCAAATTTTATTCTTTCTTTGCATATTACTGATATGAAAAAGTTATAAACATTTTACGTATACAACTGGATGAATTTCGGCATAAGTATGTACCCACATACCACTACCACATCCACAATACTAAACATGCCCACCATGTCTAAATTTGCCCTTGACTTAAAAGCTATCTTCTTAATATATTTTAAAATGTACAGTATCTTATTGTTAACTATCAATACGATATACTATATTGTACAACAGTTCTTTAAATGGACGTAAAAACTTGATACTCATCAAAAAATAATTTCTCGTTTCCCCTGGCTTTAAGTCCCTGGAAACTATCACTCTACCCTCTGCTTCTATGAGCTTGAACTTTCTAAATATAATATGCACCTGAAAGTATACAGTATTAATCCTTTTCTGTGACTGGCTTTACTTAGCAGCAACATGTTTCCTGCTTTAGTCTCGTAAGTGGCAGATTTTCTTTCTTTTTCAAAGGCTGAGCAGTGTGTGTATGTGTGTGTGTGTGTGAAATTTTATTCATTCATCTACTGATGGACATTTGGGTTGTTTTTATATCTTGGCCACTCTGAATATTGCTGCAATTAACATGGAATTGCAGATATCTTTCAAAGATATGTCAATTCTTTAAAGCATTTTGCTATTTAAATATATGATTTATCCTCATATGTGTGAGACTTATAATTAATGATAAAATTCTTTAAGAATCAACAAACTCCATAAATATGCTAGATACCATTCTACTACTGAAGAGATTAAGAAACTTGAATTCAACATATCATGCCCAATTTGTTTCATGTGTACTTGTTAGGTTTTATTAAAATTGTCTGATAGATGAACACTAAGCTCATTAATCTTAGGGATTAACTAGTGGCATTTGGAATACAAAAATTAACCACAAATTCTATTCATATTTCTTTATTCCAAATTATTGTGGGAACTCATTCTAAATATCCAAATGAACCAAAATCAGATTGGGGTCAAGGACTACCTGAAGGTGGGTGACAGAGGAAAAAATTTTGCCATATGTTTTGACATATTAGTCACTTAAAATATTCAGAACATTGCAGATGTGCACAGAGGACATTAGATTGACTGCAAGGCCTTCTATGCATATTCAAACAGCTCCACATATTCTTTATGAATCAAAGCATTGACTCAATGAGAAAGTACAGAGAATAGACTGTGATGAACAAGAGGATACTGGCAGAATACTCCATCCATCTAAAATCTAAAAATATTAAGCCATTACAAGATCATCAAGGTTATGGAGAGTCTAGAAATATAACACCTAGTGCACTGTGGTTCTATAAAAGTGTTTTTCACATATCTTAAGCTATAACCTAGAATGTATTGTCAGTTCTTGAACTTATGATGTGCCAAATAGTGCCCTAAAGTTTTCCTAGTTTCAAGATGCATCAGAAACTTTTATAATTGGAAACTATGCTTCTGTGGCATTTTATTCTCAATTCAATCACAGGAACCATCAAGTTAGCAAAAGAATGAAGACTCTGGTCCAGGAGTGCACTGGTGTATGTGTACATGTGTTGTGTAGATGTATTTATCTACCTACCTACATATGTTCTGTATTTTTAATGTCACAAATTCAATATATTACTGCAGAACAATTTTAAAGGATACTTTTTATAAACCAGATAGTCCTATATAAAATATTTCAATGAGGCATTATAGTAAGTAGTTATCTAGGAAAAAAGGACAATACATTTTTAGAGATGACATAAAAATGAATATGGGTCCTTTTATAAAATAGATAGCAAGTTTAAGCAATGAAATGGATATTTCTTTGCTCCCCAACTTAATTATATTGTTCTCTTGTTTTCTTCTAACATTTTCCAAGTCTAAAGTTTTTTACTTTTTCCATAAAATGGCTGCAGCACCTGTAACATCACCCTAAGTCAAAGTCTACCTATTTTCTAACTTTATTAAATATCAACTTTCTTCTTTTAACTGTTTTCGCCATATTTTATTTATTATAACTTCTTGTACACCCACAGATTGAATGTCTAACAACTTCAGAGCTATGGTCTCAGAAAGTAAAGAAATAAATCTTCAAACAATGAAAACAGTTGTTAAATGGTATAAAGTCCTCACAGATGGGCTTGGGCTCATCTGCAGATGCTTATGTTGTATCTCAAACATTCATTCGAGGCAGCATTGTTCTACTGACCAGGGATAATGGTAACAGAAAGAACCACAAAATTATCAATATCCAGCATGGGGTCATTTAGCACAGGGGCAAATCCACTCTACCTAAAAATACACCCTGCAGGAGACCTGAATTTGGGAATTAGAATTGGTAACAGTGTCGACTCCAGTCTGTGATCTTGTACAGTTATCTTGTACAGTTCTCCGCTGTAATTCCAGTCTATGAAATAGTAAGTACTCATTTAATCTATTTAGCAAATATCTATTGACCTCAAGCCAAATAAAAGATTTTATTATAGCATATTTTTTCTTAGAAGGCAGATGATGTGTGTTAATATATACATTCACATACACATATGTATATACACATATAACATGTATGCATTTACATGTGTATGCCTTTCAATGTTTATTCTGTGATGTTAAATATATTTTATTGCATAAAGAAAAGGGGACATAGACATCTGCTTCCTAAAGAAAATGTTTTTTCTTTATTGGTACTCTGCTAATCCTTGGTGGCAAAAAACAAATTGGCAACAAAATCTGATCCAAAGATTTTACTCATTAGTGTTACTTTATTTCCCAAATTTCTATATCCCTGGTGATCAGTATCTTGTCATTTTTTTCCTGCTTGCTCCTGGATGGCAATATTCCTCATGGTGACCACCCATTTGCCTCTTACATCTTTGGTGTCTTTAGAATGTCTGTGCCAATTACCTATGTTTGGGACATGTGTCACATGATATAGTTAATAACCTTGATCATAGATCTGAAAGCAACCAGATCAAGTGGCACAAGTTGATCTGACTTACCCGAGTTTCTGGGTGTCCTGCGTGGCCTGTCGACTAGCTGCCTATGTGTGAACTATGCTGGATGATATTTTCTGGTGAAGGTATTATCCCTATAAATTGAAATAAATCTGCCTCTCTTCCCAGAAAGATTTATCTTGAAAGTGGCACTGCTTCTACAAAAGACTCGTGTGCTCAGAGGATGTTATCTTCTGTTTAAATAGGAATACATTTAAGGCTTTTTATTGTTGTGTGTCATTACTTATCACCTGCATTTTGAAAAAAAGCGTGAGTTCTTATAGAGAATCCGAAGCTATCATTTTCTACCTAGTGTCTAAATGTCCCGGGCTAAATCTCCAGCCGAAGGTGAAGCAGCCATGTGCGTGGCCACCTGCAGTCACGAGGTCAGTGTTCTTTTTAAGGAAAACATTTCAAAAGATCAAACCATTAGATTGTGATTCTTTTCGAATCAACCAAGAATTTGTCTTATTTTTTTGACTCAGGTTTGCCATTCTGGTTCTATCCCCTACCCCATACCTGAATAACTCCTGCTTGACTCAGCTAAGCATGATATTTACTGAGAAATAGCTGGACAACCTCCAGTCCTGGGCAGGGTATGTGGACCCTTCTAAGCAATGCCTTACTCATGACACAGGGACACAACTTCACACTTGGCACCCTTAGATCACAATTCAGAGGATATGTCAAGTGTAATTAATCATTTGCTTCTCTGTTAGAACTCAGAGAAACTCTCTTAAGATATAGAGATTGAGATATAGATAGATTTCAATACAAAGACGTTCTACCTGTTAGCTACTTTACATGTTTCAGCTCCATATTTTTGAAACAGAGTCTCACTAAGTTACTTAAAACTTTGAACCTATTATCCACCTGTCTCAGCCTCCCAAGTACTGAGATTTTAGGCATGTGCCACCATGCTGGGTTCTTACATGAAATCTTATGTGAAAGATCTACAAGGAAGGAACTTGGGTTATATTCATTAACACATTTCTCAAGACTTCCTTTGATAAGTGCGTGTGTGTGTGTGTGTGTGTGTGTGTGTGTGTGTGTGTGTTACTGAGGATTAAACCCAAGAATGCTCTACCACTGATCTACATCCCCAACTACTCTTTTTATTTTATTTTGAGACTAGTTCTTGCCAGGTAGATAAGTTCAGGCTGCCCTCAACTTGTGATCCTCCTATCTCAGCCTCCCAAGTAGTGGGATTATAGGCATGTGCCACTTCTGGATTTGATAATTTTTTAAATTAGCTTAGGAAAAAATAAAGTAAACAAAGAGCTTCAACATGGAGGTGGGATGTGATAGGCATGCTGTTGAATCCACCAAGTTTCTGAATCATCCTGTTATCATCTTCGCTTGTCTCCAGGTGTGAGTTTGATTGTACCAAGTGCTTTTTTGTGAGGGGGGCATTGGGGATTGAACCCCGGAACATTCTACCTCTGAGTTATACCCCATGCCCTATTTTATGTTTTTACTTTGGAATAGAGTCTTACTAAGTTGCTGTAGGCCTTGCTAAATTTCTGAAGTTGACCTCAAAGCTGTAATCTGCCTGTTTCAGCCTCCCAAAAACTAGGATTGCAGGTATGTACCACCCACCCAGTTTCAAATGCTTCTTTCAGGCAGCAAGGGAAGATGGTCATTAGAAATCCAGGCTCACAGCCTGTAACTCACTCAAATGCACTTTCCCTCCTGTAGTCTGAAGATCACATGACCAGCAAGAACCCCAAACGGCCCAGGCACTGGACATGGCACTGCTGGACCAGCTCAGCACAGCTACATGGGATGAGGAGGAAAAGTTATCAAAAGAAAGGAAATTTGTGCAATCCACCTAGATCCATTACATGTTGGTACAATGTTTAGAATAAGTGAATAAAGAAGAAAAGAATGCCATCTATGTCCCAGACTCCCCAAGTCTGGATTTGGTTAACTAATGGGAATAATGAAATTGTTGGGTTATTTTGTTCATAATGGTTGGCAACAGAAGGCAGATTGAAATGAATTGAAAGGGCCATACTGAATTTTAATCTCACATTTGATATTATACAAATCCCTAAATAACCTGTAATCAAAGACTTCACTTTTAAAGGAGTGGATAAGGAGGTGAGATTCAAATAGGGTAGGATGTGGAAAATCACAATTTAATAAGATTCTGAATGGCCAAAAATCTGGACTATGCCAGTGTGAAAAAAGTTGGAGATTAGTACAGGGTTTCATGCTAGAGAGTTAAAAAACAATATCCTCTATGTGGTATTAGGACATTCCATGGGCAAACTGTGGGATGTGTGTGTGTGTGTGTGTGTGTGTGTGTGTGTGTGTGTGTGTGTGTGTTTACTGGGGATTTGACCCACAGGTGCTAAACCCCTGGCCCCCCCCTTTTTTTTTGGTTTTGTTTTGAAGCAAATTCTTGCCAGATTGTTGAGAGTCTCCCCAAGTTGTCAAGATTGGTCTGCAACCTGCAATTCTCCTGTCTCAGCCTCCCAAGTGCTGCTATTACAGGTTTGTACCACCACTCTTGGCTGGGTAAACTTTTTAATGAACAAAGTTTACCTCTGCAGGGCTTCTAAGGTCATGTACTCTACACCACAGTAAGCCTATCTTCTTTCATATTAAACAGTTGACTGTTTTAATTTATGAAAGGTGATTTGGGCACATATACTACATTCTATTAAAATC
The DNA here is from genome assembly GCF_963383645.1 of Muscardinus avellanarius. Classification (NCBI taxonomy): domain Eukaryota; kingdom Metazoa; phylum Chordata; class Mammalia; order Rodentia; family Gliridae; genus Muscardinus; species Muscardinus avellanarius. The sequence continues at coordinate 26,412,043 of NC_137796.1, forward strand.
AGAGTTAAGTCCAGAAATAAGTGTCTTAGGTAACTGAGGTTTTCTTAGCAATCACCAGGATCTGATTCCACAATTGGCCCACAGCAGTCACTCTATAAACATGAAATCATAAGACGGAGAATCTTGGGCTAGATGACTTCAAAAGTCCAGACCATTTCTTGACAGCTATGAATCTATGAAATCTGGACCAGATTCTTTTTCCTCTCATTTTTAAATTTTCTTTTGGAGCTGAGGCACATTTTTAGAACTGTGACTTGGTGAGAGTAATTTCCGATGCCTTTGTACGGCCCTGGTTAATGTCTCAAGGAATTTCTACATTATGGCATTTCCTCCTCAAAGCAATCCAATCCTTGTAGTAGATATTATGGACATTTTTTTTTTCAGATGATGGAATGGGCTCACTCTAGGGCCTGAGGAAAATTTCTAAACTGTTCTGTGTTTCAGTGACTTTGCTGGTACTTATTACACTCTCCCACTCTGCTTTCTGACTAGAAATCATGTCCAAATGCTTTTTCTGCATAAAATAGAGAAAAAGATACTGTCGGGAGAGGAAAAAAACAATAAAAATCATTCTATCTAAAACCTGTGCCAAACATGAACACAAAAAGGAATGCCTAATTATGGAAAGTTTACTGCTTAATTTAAAAGCCTTTCTATTGTATGGGATCTTTTTAATTACTGCTGTGAACTGCATCTCCTGTGATCTTTCATGTATACTGCCATCTGTTTTTAAAACATCTTATGATCTTGAAATAACATTGCCTGCGATCCACAGCCTTTCATTCAGTCTACTGGGACCATGTGAAAGACCCCACACAGTGGGACTGCAAATCTCATCACATCCTATGAAAGAAAGAAAACAAAGTTAACTACAAAGACTCAGTATGTTTTCAAACTTCATCTAGATCACAGCCTCTGGAGTACGCAATAGTCCTGGCACTAATTAGTTGCATGGTATTAGATAAGTTACTGTATCTTGCTGATTGTGTTTTCTGACTTGTATAAAGAAGGGATAGTCTGGTAAAAAAAAAAAAAGTAAACAATTTCCTGGATTTAAGATATTTAAGAACCATGAACTCAAGAGTTTGAATTGTAGAGAGTCCAATACAGTGGAGTATCATCTACTAATCCCCATAAATTCTTTCTAGGACTATACACACACACACACACACACACACACACACACACACACACACACACAGGCAGAAAAATATTAAATCAAAGATTTCACATAACCACTATATGAAATCATTGCTTAAAAATAATTTCAGGTTAGATTTTATATAGTATCCAGACTATGACTACTGAAAGAATATGAGAGTGGAAAAAGGTGACCAATAAAAATTCTAATTCATTATATAAAAATACCCATGTGTGTTGCTATGTCATTACGTATATTTATGATATTTGACATGATAGACTGTAGAAATTTATTAACTCAATGGCAACATAAAAGTTTTAAACAATCTACCTTAAGGGTCTGTAATGTGAAAGAAGTTGGGCTAATTCATCTTTATGACTTGTCAGAGGTTAGATCATTCCATTGTACATAGTGAATGTTAAATACTGATTTTTAAAATTTTGATTCCATGATTATCCTTGTTAAAACAGTGCATTCTGCTGGGCGTGGTGGCACATGCTTGTAGTCTCAGCATTTGGAAGGCGAAGACCAGAGGGTCGCCATTTGAGGACAGCCTCAGCTACTTAGCGAGGCCCTTCGCAATTCAGTAAGACCCTGTTTCAAAAAAATAAAAAATAAAAAGACTAAAAAATAGGACTGGGAGTGTAGCTCAGTGGTAGAATGCTCCTGGGTTCCATAACCAGTACCACAAAATTAATTAATTAATTAATTAAACAGTGCATTCTGTTCAGTGCCTCATACATATCAAAATTAAACTTTAGCCAGGCGTGGTGGCACACGCTTGTAATCCCCACACTTGGGAGGCAAAGACAGGAGGATAGCACAGGTTCGAAGTCAGCCGCTCTGGCTTAAGAGACCCTGTTTCCAAATAAAAATATAAACTAGGTCTAGGAGTGTAGCCCGGAGGTAGAAGGGTTTCCAGGAACTCCAGTATCACCAAAAAAAAAAAAAAAAATTAAACTTTAAATTAATCTATTTTTTGAACAAAGAAATTTTGTTCAAAACATTTGTTTAAAAGGCTCAGCTATTTAATTTATTTCTACTATTTTATCATGAATATTCTAAAGAAATAAAAAATAAACACAAATGATATATGTGTAAAAATAGTCAATGCAAATATTTAGAATAGCAAAGAGTTGATGCAATCTGTTAAAAATTAAATTGGCTAAGGTAATCAAAGGGCATCTATAGGACTTATTTTTAGAATGGCAATGATATAAACAATTGTTATGATTAAATAAAAATTAGAGCAGAAATTATATAGTTGCCTAAAATCAGTTTAAATTTATTTATATAGAGTAAAATATTTTTATTTTGTATCATATAATTATTATATTATAGTTAATTAATATAATACATACTATAAATAATATATAATGCAACATACTAATATAAAAATTTTCTCATACTAACACTAAGTACCTTAGGTTTTAAATCTATGGGTAGATTTTAATTCTTTATACATTTTTGGCATAAAAAATTTTAAAAGGAATTTTTTACCCTTTTTTTCTTTTTGTTTGTTTACATACATTTCAATTTCAGTACTCCTACTTTGTAATTGCAAGACTTAGACAAACTCAAGTTTTATTTATTTTTTATATAGTAAAATGAAAAGCTCAATTAAAAATTACTTGCAACAATCAAATAAATGAACAAGCCAAATGAGGCAAATGAGGTAAATGTATCAACCAGCCATTATTTAATCCCTTTAGAAGCTTTTATTTTTTTCCAGTACTGGGGATTGAACCCAGGAGCATTCTACCACCGAGCTACATCCCCAGCCCTGTTTTTTATTTTTTATTTTGAAACAGGGTCTCACTAAGTTGCAGAGGACCTCACTAAATAGCTGAGGCTGGCCGTGAACCTGTGATCCTCCTGTCTCAGCCTCTCAAATACTGGGATCACAAGTATGGGTCACCCTACCTGGCTAGAAGCGTAGATTTAAAAATCATATTTATTTTTTAAGACAACAGCAGTTCCTCACTGCCTACTTGTGCTGTTGCATTTCCCAGTTTAAGTAACTGTGTAAAACAGTAACTACAGTGCAAAACTATTACATGGAAAATGTTAGAAATAAACAATCCAGAGATTTTAAATCACATGCTGCTGTTGTGAGGGTCACTTGAAACAGATGCCATGATAGCCAATTTGAAAACAGAGACAGCTACCAAATAACCACATAGGTGTTTAGTATAAGCAGCCTAGATACGCTGGACAAAGAGATGATCCATGCCCTGAACAGCCTTCCTACATTTTATCAAGCTACTAAGAATGGCTTCCCAGGCTCTCTTAATGGCAATGTAAATTAGTATAGCTACTACCAAAATCTGTATAGAGGTTCCTCAAAAAACTACAAAAAAACAGAACTATCATGTGAGGCAACTATACCACTCCTTGGAATACATCCAAAAGAATTTAAGTCTACATACTATAGAGATAGCTACATACCCATGTTTATCACAGCACAATTCACAGGAGCCAAGTTGTAAAGCTAACTGGTCCTGTCAATAGAAGAATGTATAAAGAAAATGTGGTATATAAACACATGAAATATTATTCATCCATCAAGAACAAAATCATGTCCTTTGTAGGGAAATGGATGGAGCTAGAGATCATTATGTTAAGCAAAATAATCTAGACATAGAAAAATAAGAATTGGGTGTTTTCTCTCATATGTCAAAAAAAATGATATGATTGTACAAAGCAGACTATTAGTGAAAAAGAAGGGTATCAGGGAGAAAGGAGAGGAGAAGATGGATTTTTACAGTTTAGATCCTTCGTATCCCCTAAAGTGCATGTGTTGGTCTCTGGTCTCCAATGCAGCAAGGTGCTGATTTGGAGCATGACTGGGGGAGCTGGGGCCCTGAGGCTGTAGCCTTGAGAACTAGATCTGTCCCTGACCCCCTCTTCTTGTTGTCTCTGCTTCCCCGCAACTATGAGCCAAGTTGTATTCCTCGGCAAAACCTTGCTGCCATGATGCTTCTGCCTTGGAGCAGGCCAACCATGGACTGAACCTCTGAACCCATGAGTCAAATAATCCTTTCCTCCTCTAAGTTGTTCTTCTCAGGTATTTTGATCATAGTAATGAAAAAGCTAACATTGTGTGGGTAATAGGGGAATAGAGATGGTCAAAATATGTTTTATGCATGTTACAAATAGGTCATTATGAAACTCTTTATTCTATACAGTTAACATGCACTAGTTCAAAAAATGTCAATAGCAATGTTAAGAAGGTCACTAGTAATCAAATGCAGCATCTCAATGCTGACATCACTGATGACACTTTATCTCATCACATGAGCATTGTATCATCTCACATCTCCACAAGGAAAAGCGAGATGGTACAGTACAATAAGATATTTTAAAAGAGAGGTCAAGTCGCATAACTTCTAATACAGTACACTGTTATTCTATTTTATTAGAAGTTATCATTATTCATCTTTATTGCACTTTACAAATTAAACTTTATCATAATATGTATAGTTGGGCATGGTGTACACTTGTAATCCCAGTACTTGGGAGGCTGAGACAGGAGGATTGCAAGTTCGTGGCCCACCTCAGCTACTTAGTGAGACCCTCCACAACTTAGTGAGACCTTGTTTCAAAATATAGAATAAAGTAGAGCTGGGGGTGTAGTTTATAGGTAGAATGTCCCTGAGTTCAATTCCCGGTACCACAAGAAAAAGTAAATATGTACAGACAAATATATGTATACATGCATGTGTGTGTGTGTGTGTGTGTGTGTGTGTGTAGAGTTTGGTAATATTAGTCTTCCAAAGGTGGTCTTTGAATGTAACCCCTGTGGAGAAGGGAGTCTAGTACCATCCATTCATCATAAGACCATTTAGTGTAGCAGGTACAAACTCAGATACCCACAAATAACACAAAGTATTTCAAGGAATGCTGACGCCTGAAGCTAGCTATAAAGCAAAAGAGGCCATAGGGACAGATGGGAAATGCGGTAGATGAGAAAGCTCATCTTCTGGGGATCTAAGGTATACAGACCTACTTAGCCTCCCTGAAAGTTGCCAGGTAGGAATATAGGGTCTGTGTATTGTGATCAGTCACCAGAAATCCAGCTTCTTTTTTAGAGGGTCTCTCATTGTTCCCTACCAGGTTGCTAATTTTTCTCACTGTTGTTAACATCTGGATGACCATAATTCTGAACACTGTATCTGTGAGTTTCAGTTAGACAAAGGCCGTTCTCTTACCTGCCTTGAGTGTGCAAGGCAGCAAGTGTGCCATACAGCGAGTATCAGGGCCACAAACAGAAACAGTGCACTCAGCTCAGATCAGCTGAGGAAGACCTGTTTTCAAAGGTGCAGTGATTTACACAGGAACCGTAGAAGATGATATGATGATCTACGATACATAGTAGGTGGTTTTGACTAAAACAGGGACCTCAACTGAGGACACAGCCATTCCCAGGCAATATCAGAGGTAAGGAATCAGGTCCATCATACTTCGGGCTAAAGCTTCCCCTTAGGCAAGCCCAGAGCCAGCCACTGAAGGGGCCTGCTAATGTGGACATATAGACTAGGCCCTTGACACACAGCAAGGTGAAGATAGACAGACAGAAGGCAGTGGAGAGTCAATTACAGACATCTGGCACAAATCCTGTTATTCATAAAGTAAGTGTTCAGGCCAAATATGTCTCAACAGTGCTTGGTCCCCTTTAGGTAGTCTTGCTATTTTTCATCTCATGCAGGATATTTACAACCAAATACAATACAATTCTGCCAAAGTGTAACCAAAGATAAATTAATGTACGACTTTATACACCACAATCTAACAGGCTGTTAAACAGCATGATCGAATTAAAGGTCCTGAAAATGGCATAACTAATGGCACTGTCTTGAAAAAAAAATAGTGCTAATGTGGAGGTTCATGAAATGTGTATGAACCGTATAACATATTCATGCCCTATTACTGAGAATTTCAAAGTGTCTCACTGCTCAAGATAATAGGCCTTGATTCAATTCAGTCTGATGTGGCATGAATTTCATGTGCTAATTAGTAAAGCATTTCTTAATGATTAAGGGGAAAAATCAGATAACATTTGATTGGAAACCCAACTGTCAGAGATAAAACATAGCTACAACCGAGGTTAGAGTGAATGCCATTCATTTTGAATTCAGGTGTCTTAATTATGATAATTAATGATTGTATTCTCTCTATAAATGAATTCAACCAACATGATAAGCATATGGTAATTAAAGCACTTTTTTAGAGTAGGAAATTTAAACAAATGACATCAATAATAAGCGTGTCCTTTTCGTATTTTAAGTTTGCCTGTCTACCAAAGTCTGTTTCCTCCCTTAGCCATTTGTGAGTCTCATACACTGTTACTGCCTTAATGACATGTAGTCCTGGGAGCAGAGTCTGTTGACATTGGATATCTGGCAAGAACATAGATTATTTCCTATTGGTTGCAGTCAGAAATGGTCATGGACCTTTTTCTTTTTTAAAAAAGAAGTTGTTGAATTTATCAGACTCCAGTGCCTAAAGTTAATAAAAAAAATAAGTAACTGACCCAGCAGATAAAGGCTAATATGGCTAGCATTACATAAGGACAATTACATAAAATTTGATAGGCCATTTAAATTCTGAATATTCTGAGTGTAATCTAATCATAGGAAATGAATGGGCTTTGAAGGCTCGCATTATTATTGTGGGGCTGTTCACACTGACACAAATTGATTCAGACTCCATCAACCCTTGCTTGGACTGCAGCAACCACCCTGCACCCATTTCTTTCCGCTCTCTGCCTTCACACATTACCCAGCACATTTTTTTTCCTTCATTTATGAGCTCAAAAACCATCGATGGTTTCCCAATTGCTAGTGAGGAAACTTCAGTTTAATTAACTGAAGGATACAGGTCCTCTGTGAAAGGATGCTAACCTTCTTCTCCAGCCTCAACTTACACCTTTCTTCTATTTGTGCCTTACTCACCTGGCCAGTTTGCTTGATCTCTAATTTGCCCTTTTACTCTTCTGCCCCCACAGAAAGCTCCTCTGGTTCTCTCTGATCTGGCTCCATTTCTTAAAAAGATGTCTGTAGACCTTCTGAAAGACCTTCTCTGGAACTGAACTGTTTATCTCTGATTTGAACCTACCTGTAAACACATTCACATTTTTCTTTTCTAAAAGGTGATGAAATAATAGCTCCAGTCCTATTTTATTTTTTATTTTAAAATAGAGTCTCACTATGTTGCGGAAGGACTCATGCTAAGTTCTGAGGCTGGCTGTGAACTTGTGATTCTCCTGTCTTAGCCTACCGAGTACTAGGATTACAAGTGTGTGCCACCATACCGAAATAAAGAGATGTTTAAACGATATCTTTAGTAAATTATATGAATCAATCAATTTCCTATACCTTGATAAAACAAAGAGAGAGGGTTTTAAGGAATTATACTATTTCACTATTTAAGGCCACTTACCAAGATCTCTTTTTTATATATTGATAAGAGCATAGGGTTTCATTCTGCACTGCCATTATGTGTCCTTGGACAAGAACCAATTACTAATCTATTAAGAAGGGGAGGTAATTGCTCTGTGGCCGAAAAGTAAATTAAATGAGATGATGGCAAAGAGCTATTGCTTCCATGCTCCCAAACAAATATATTTGTAGAGGCAAAGAAAAGTCTATATCACCATTGATGTGAAAAAAATTAGACCTGGGCGTGGTGGCGCACGCTTGTAATCCCCGCACTTGGGAGGCTGAAACAGGAGGATTGCACAGGTTCGAAGCCAGCCTCAGCTACTTGGTGAGGCTCTCAGCAACTTAATGAGACTCTGTTTCCAAATAAAATATAAAATGGGTCTGGGAATGTAGCCCGGAGGTAGAAAGCCTCTGGGTTCCACCCCAGAACCACCAAAAAAAAAAAAAAAAAAAAAAAAAAATTAGAAAGATTCCATTTTTGTTTGTCCTTTAGCAGAGAGTATTTTCCAATCTCATTTTTTTTTTTTTTTGCAGGTCTGGGGATGTAACCCAGGGGCATTCTACCTCTGAGCTACACCCCCTGCCCTATTTTTTATTCTTTATTTTGAAACAGGTTCTCACTAAGTTGTGGAGGGCCTCACTAAGTACCTGAGGCTGTCTGCGAATCATGATCATCCAGTCTCACCCTCTCGAATGCTGGGATTATAAGCCTGCGTCACCAGGCCCAGCCCAATCTCAACTTTGAATGTCCCAAGAATTATTAAGAAATAGAAGAAACTGGTCAAAAGATGAAGTCTCTGCTCCACAGCAGAAATGATGCCGCTGTGACCCTATTTTCTGAGGCTGAACTCAAGCGTAAGTAACTATATGCACAAATGGACATTTCCTCAGTTCAAAGTACAGATTCATTTGTTTGCCAACAGAAATTTTGCTCATTATCTGAAGCACCAAATACAAGAAAAATATTCTCTTAGTTTTAGGCAAATTACCAATCACGATGGATTCCAACAGACAGTGAGAAACAAAGTTCCAGTATACTCTATATGTGTAAGAAAAAATAAACATGCATAGATATTTTAGGAGCCATAATGATAGACTGTGGAGAGCCACTATTAATTCATTTTTCTCTCTATTCCATAGTAAATGTTTTCGAGAATTAAGATGTTTTCACACGGAACCCAAATTAGTCTGTTCCTTTAATTAGGCTGGCCTAAGCCATCACTAAACCCGTAATTCCTAAGTATTGATGTTTTGTAACTGTATTTACTTTGGCATGTTTTACATGACTTCACCAGGATCTTATACAAGAGACTATTTCTAGCTTAACTGCTTAAACCCAATATGCTGCTCACAGAGAATAACTAAGTTTAACTAAGTTACAGAATACCATATTTATGACTTTCAGTATCAAAATCTGTATCACCAGGATGCCCATTACTTTTCTTACAAGTAAAGATGGCCTCCTTTTTCTTGGTGGGGGCAGGATGGTGGAATTATTTAACTCTTGCATCATTTCTAACTTAATTCATTCCAATCTGACCACAGCAGCAATAAATTCTGCATTTATACCAAAGCTCTATGTAGTTTCATATTATACTGTATCTAAAATTGATAGCTATATGATAATCAACATTTATTTTACTTGTGAGACTTTTTGAAAACTAAATTTAGAAAAGCAATGAAATATCCCATCAAATAGCCCTTAAAATATATGTTTACTCTCATTGTGACCTGATGTTAATACCACAGAAGCTATGTCTGGGAGCATGTAGAGCCCAGAAAAATTTAGCACAGATGATGCCAACTGAGAAACAAAAATAACTGCTTATTTGTACTGCATAGGACTGAGCTCTAAATTCATCTACCTTGTGTAGGGAAACAGTATCTGCAGTTATCAAGAGTATTTGTGATCAAGACTATAGCAACCTTACATCCTATGAATTAAATCCCACCCTCCCCACCCCTCAAAAAAACTATGATCGTTGAATCTTTTTTTTCCTAATAACAAATACATTTGTAAGCTATATAATTTTGGATTCATAGATCTGATTTCTTTTCCTAAAGATAAAAAGGGAAATAATAAAAAGAAATACAAAGAAAAACCCAAAGTCCTAAAACAAAAGGGCACAACATTGTTGGTTTCTTTCTTTCCCTACAAAGTAGCTTCTATCTATTGAAGTTGCTTTGCAGAGAAAAGTGTGAGTTAGGGGCCAATAAATTGTGCATTTCCCCACCTCAGTTCCTCTGCCTTTGCAAAAAGGAATTTCCCCTGATAGCTAAAGCCTTCTATAAGCCATAATTCTTGCCTTTCCACCCACGTACATTTTATATAAAACAAAAAAAGACTGCCACTGCATGAGCTTCAGAGCCATCATAGTGTAGCGCTGGGAAGTTATTCTGTGGTTTTCTAACTTTACTTCCCCTCTCTTCTGCCAAATCACATGGAATGCACGTTCTGAATTGTCTATCTATCTTAACATCTGTTTCAGACACTGCTCTGTGCAAGAGGTTGCTGTTGCTTTGCATATTTCATTTCCTGATCATTAGCAGCACTGTCTTCCTCGTCCTTATTAGATTACATAATGCCATTGAAATCTTGAGCTATTTCTTGCCTTCAAAAGAAAATGCCTTGAAGAAATGCTTTTGGGGGGGCACCCAGCAAGGATATCATTGTTTTCATATTCATTTCCTAGAGATTTCTCCTATGAAGAACTTAAGATGCTTAAAGCAATGCTAAGCATACAAGGTTGAAATAAACTGGTTGACGAACTAAAGTGTAGCATAGCCCATTTGTGAAAATACAATTTCAACATCTGAAAAGTGTGGTTTTCAGTAAAATCAGTACCAAATGGGGTGTGCGGAGATATAACTGAATTACCTGAATATTTTTTTGGTTGTTGAAGAATAACTTGAATGCCAAGCTTTAGGGGAGTTACATTTTAACTACTTTCTCCATGCAAGTCAGAAGGTGCAGCAGCGGCTGCTGTGTTGTGGCAATGTTGTGAGAAGCATGAGTCTTCAAGAATGTAAAAAAATAGGCACAAATGGAGGCGACATTAACCACGAGAAGAGTTTATCTCATCTCTTCCTGTGTGTAACTCTGTGCAGCTCTTGGATTGTAATGTCATGGTGATGACAGAAGGTGCTAGCAAATTAGTCACTATTACAGGCATTATGCAAACAATTGAGGATACACTGTTTTATTCATTGATCACTTCAAAAATTCATAGAGTTGCTGATATAATGCTAAGCATACAAGAAGAAAGAGTAATGGGCGTTGCTCAGACGGCTCCATGCTGGATTCAGTATCTGAGCACAGCATTGCTTTGGGGAAGAGGGGTGCCTTTTATTTTTATTTACTTTTTTTTTTTTTGGTGGTGGTACTGGGGTGGAACCCAGGGGATTTTTACTTCCGGGCTATACTCCCAGACCTATTTTATATTTTATCTGGAATCAGGGTCTCACTAAGTTGCTGAGAGCCTCACTAAGCTGAGGCTGCCGTCGAACCTGTGCGATCCTCCTGTCTCAGCCTCCCAAGCACAGGGATTACAAGCGTGCACCACCATCCCCAGCCGAGAGGTGCCTTTAAGGTTTTACCTAAGATAGTCACAATGTGCTACAGGAAAGTATTACTATATGGAAGATCTACTGAGTATGTGTATTTTAATTATGTATTCCAGAAGTTATGTCATAAACCACCGGATGGGTTTAGAGAACTACTGAACCCACTATTAGATAGACCTGAACTAAATCTCCACTGATAATCCAGCCTCTATCAGCCCAACTCTGACAGAGGCCACAGTGTTGTTTGGGTTTCCTGGAGTCTGTGTGCATTAGTCCCCTGAAGAGTCTGATTACATCCCTTTCCCCAGTGCCTGGTAAAACAAACAAACAAACAAAAAACAAGAAACAAAAACCCTGCAAATCTCTTTGGAGAAAGCTAGGAGTAATGTTAACAACATACATTTTTGCCCATATAGCAGAGTCTTTCTTTAAAGAGACCTAGCCACTCCTTCATTCAAAGAATTCTGCACCCATAAACTGCTCAAGGCTGAGAATTGATTGAGAGGTCGCAACACTGTCTTAGTGATTCAAGTTATACTTTAGTTCACTTGACCTGGAATTCTTCTGCTTATACAGATCAAGTGAGACTTTAGTAGCCTGCCGTCTATTCCTCTTCCAGGGACACAATGATAAACTAGCCAGTGCCATAGGTCTCAGTGAGTCTGACCACTCTGATTACTGCTCTGCCTCTGCTGTTCATTATGGGAACCACACCCAGCTTGTCTTTGGTGATGAAGCGCTGTCACCTGGCCTCTGCCCCCCTGGAATCCCATTATCTGCCTGTATTAACAGCTCCTAGTTCAATGACAGCCGTCCCCACTCTACTTTCTGACCTACAGGGAAGAAGGACCACAGAGCTTTGCAGGGATGCTTAGCCTTAGCTCTGCATCCCTGCAATATAATTAGAATAGACATAATCAGCAGAATTCCATATAGGAATACTTCCTCATACCACATTATGACTATCTTACAGGTTTGCCCTCTGAAACCTCCTAGGGTAGACCAGTAGGTCTGACATGGTAAATCCCATTTAGCATCCCAATTTCCCTGTCTTTGAATACCTTCCTATAGTACACTAGGCAGTTTTGGCATTTCAATTTTATTTAATACAGGTTATCTTGTGGTCCACAATTCAGCCAAATTGTTAGAGCAGTTTCTCACCCCTCCAGCTACAAGACTGACAAGACTGAATCCAGAATCTTTGATTAGTGAATTAATATCAATGATCTGGGTGTGGTGATGCAAACTTGTAATCCCAGTACTTGTGCTACTTGGGAGGCTGAAATAAGAGGATTACAGGTTCAAGGCCTGCCTCAACAACTTATCAAGAATCTGTTCCAAAAAAAAAAAAAATAGGGTTGGTCTACAGCTCAGAGGCATAATGTCTCGGGGTTAAATCCCCAGTACCAAATAAAATAAATAAAATAAAATAAACCTGAGGGATTAATGTAGCATCATTTTCCCTTCAAATTATACATAAACAGTCATAGAATAACTAAGACAGATTAGCAAAGGAAGAACACTCATATACCAATGGTTGAAATATGATGTAATACAAATATTTCAAGTAGAAATGTAAGCTATTTGTCATTATTTTATTTTGACAATATTTTGTCAATTTTATATTTGTAGGTCTAGAGATACTGCCCCCAACTAGAAAAATATCAAAATAAGTCAAGCAAATTGATATGGTACAAGGCAATGTTGCAAATATAAAGCCTATTTTTAAGTCTACATGAGGGTATGTGCAAACCATCTTCACATGCAAAATTAGGATCATATAGTCATGTAGTACTGCAGAGAAATATATTCATGTGCATAAAATGTGAGATATATAGCAACATATTAATAGTGGTTGCTTCTTGGAATTGAAAATATTCATTTCTTTATTTTTTAGGAAAAAAAATCCCCTGGTTTTAAATCTTACTGCAATGAGCACATATTAGAAACAAAGAACCATAAGCATTTCTATATTGAAAACCTTGATCATTTCCCCTGTGTTTAGGAACTTTATCCTAGGATCTTCTTTTAAAGTTATCTATCCATTTGAATTAACTGTACAAATTCTCCATGTTTTATCTCAATCATTTTTAAAAAGCAAACAAGAAAAAGAGCTTTTATATAAGTAGTGTAATTTTGGAAATTATATGAAGGAACAGAAGTCATGAAAATGTAAGAGAGAAAGAGGAAGGAGGCAAGACAAGTTTTGGTGGATCTGGTCACCAAGGAAAGCAACAAGGTCTGAGTCTCTTCTGGTTCCTCTCAGCAGCTGTGCAAAATGTACCTCAGAAACTCCCACAGGAAGGAAGAGAGGAATGTTTATCTACCAGGGCCTAGTCAGGAGCTGTCCCATAAAATATTAATTCTCTTATTTCTAGTCTTGCATATACAACAGAATTACTGTGTGCAATGCTTTCCTCCAGTAATAACTGCAGTAGAGGTGGACCGTGGTGATGCACACGGAATTTAAGATCTTTGCTGAGGTCTGCTTGGTCACTATTACTAGCTGTGTGGATTTAGGTCTCTTGAATTATTTCTATTTGTTAGTTTTTAAAACTAATAGCAAAAACTTATTTTTACTTACCTTGTATGTGTGGGTTAAGACAAACATAAATCTTTATTAATTTCTAGTAAAAAAAATTGCAATGTGCTTCACAAGCGTTTCCTTATGCTGTTAATTTGCATATCCTTCCTGATGACAGACTATAATTATTAAAAGCTGTTCTTGTCGTTGAACATAATTTCTGCTACATCTTGGCAAAGAATAAGTTAGCTTTTATTACACACGTCCAAGAGGGCACCATGAGCAAGGGCAACTTGAATACAGTAGGGAGACCAATTTGACTTTAGTTAAATTTGGTTTAGTTAACCAATTCTACTTGACCAATTTAACCAGATAAATCCTCCAGTCCACATCCTGGTGATGCCACAAACATACTCTTAAAGCAAATCATCAGTGTTCCACAGCAATGCAAAAAAAAGAAGAGCAAAACAAAACATATACATCAGAAAAAGGCATTTGTAATTAATATACATATATACACATATATGCAGTTTGCAGTTTGTATACCTACACACACACACACACACACACACACACACACACACACAATAGAACACGATCCATGAGTCACTTTCCTGGTAGTTTGTTCTAAGGAACTAATATAAAATAAAGCTTCATTAATAATAACAGCAAGATGGTGGTGCCCTATAAATTCAAGGAGAGGGGAATGGTCAATTAAATTATTCTTCCATCTGATAAAATTTTAAGCCAACATTAAAATTACAGCTTCTAAAATACCATTATATCATAAGCCCTGTGTTATTTGCATAAATGACAGCAACTGCAGAAAGACATATGAAACTGTTTCAAATATGCACATATTTTTCTAAGCGAAGGTAAAATGACAAAAAAAAGAATAAATGGGATCAATAAACAGGACAGGGAATGAATTCAAATGATATACTTTTTTAGTTTTAGTTTTAATACCTTACTATTAAATTTTTAAAATTTACTACAAATTTGTATTCAAGGGAATCATAACATAGTTGTTTAAAACACAAGACATAAAATCAACGGCCTGACTGAAAATTCTCTTTTTTCCTATTTGTTAAAAGTGGAAACTTGGCAAAATCACTTAAGTTCTCTAATATTCCATTAGTTCTTCTCGGGCAAAAAAAATAACAAGACCACTTTCTACACAGTGTGGTGAGAACATAAAATAAGTTATTGTTTGCTAAGTGTTTGGTGCCCAACCCATAAAAAGTGCTCAGTGAACATCATCCATTTTATTATGTTCAAAGAAAATGTTAGCATAATTTGTTTCTATGAATACCTTATGTCAAGCATAAAAATTATAGTGACAATTTTCAAAGACTATATCATCACAGACTTCTTTTTAAAATTTCACTGAAATAAAAATGTGCATATGCTTATAAAAGAAATAAATAATACCCTTTGTTAGTGACCGTAAGTAATAAGAATACAGAGAGTCATAGATATAAGGGATACACATTATCATTATTTGGAATGATTTATCCTTTCCTAATCTGAGAAAAAGTTTGCAAAAATGGGCTGCAACTATCCTTGGATATATATTGTAAATCTAATCCAGAACCTTTTGTATGGCTATTTAACTTAGCCCAGTAATTCAGTTCATGAATACTGTGACCTTTTAGAACTCACACAGGGTAAGGCCAAGTTAAAACCTTTGCTTGTGAAGATGTGAGCTACTTCAAGTTATTGTTCATTCTGTTTTCTTTGTCTAGCCAGAATGTGGACCAGACATGGACAACAGAGATAAGAGGGAAGATGGATCCCTCAGACTTAAAACTCAGAAAAGTAAACAATGTACTTCTTCTGAGTTACTTACATAGCTCCTCATCTGTGGTAGTCAACTTTCTGTTACTATAGCATATGCCTGAGATAACCAACTTATAGAGAGAAAAGGTTTGCTTGGGCTGGTACCTTTGGAAATTCTAGTCCATTATTAATTGGTCCGGTACATAGCACACCATGTCAGGAACACATGGCAGAGCAAAATCACTCACCTGTGGCCAGGTAGCAAAGGAGAGAAAGAGGAAGGGGCCAGTGTTCCACTCTTCCCTTCAAGTCTACAGGCCAGTGACCTAAAGACCTCTCCCCAGGCTCCACCTCTTAAAGGCTCTACCCTCCAACTGCATCTCCCTAGACACAAAGCCTCTAACACATAAGCTCTGTCCCTAGCGATTTGGCTTTGAATTTTATGGGGTTATTTTTTAATGAATTAGTCTCTAATAGCAATTCTATTTGTTCCAAAATATCGTCTCTCCATTAATCCATGATCAGTTGGTTATATCTAAAGCTCTGATACCTTGAAGCAAGATTGCTGTCACAAACGAGTGGTGATTTTAGGTCTTACAACACAGCTGTAGTAGTGAATTACCTGTCCCTTCCTGTATATACATATAAAGGTTCATAGCTACACACATATATAAGCACATGTCAGAAAGAAATTTGAGTCAATATTAGAATATTGTCTGTTTCAGTTCCCAGTTTGGTAACCACAATTATATACTATATGATGTTTTAAGTGTGGAATGTTCACAATTATGGTAGACTACTTTTATAAAGCATAGTTCAACCTTCAACCCAAAGGACATAAAGCAAAGTCTTTAATTAGTATAAAGAAGGAGGTAGGTGTAGTAAAGCCTTATAAGGAGACCTCATAAGAACTCTGCCTACTTTCAACACAATAAATTTAGATATGCAAATCCAATAATGTTTTCTTTGAAAGATTTGGTGTCATTAAAAATAAGTCTTCATAAAAAATGTGACTATGAATAATACTGCCTTAAGATTTTGTATTTTTTTAATTCTCAGACTACCCTGATATTAGTATTTTTATGTTTAATTTACATACTAAAAATTAAATTTCATAGAAGACAAAGTTGAGATTTTGATTTAAGTTGTAATGAATTAATGATATTTTAGTAATTCATACCTTTATAATGGGTCTTCCCTTCTATTAATAAGCAATACATTTCTATTTACTAACAATTCATTATTTTTTCAATAACTTTTATTTTTATAAAGTTGTTAACATCAATTTTGGCCTTTTTCTAGTATACTTTATGATATTTACTGTGATAAAATATTTTTAATAGTTTATTATTAGTGCATAAGAATGTTTTAAATGTTTGCATACTAATAACTTGGTGATGTTTCTTTTTCATTGGTCCTTGTAGAAACCCTTAAAATATTTAAAGATACATTATATGGACAACATGTTATATATGAGTAATAATGACATGTTATATATGAGTAATAATGACTCCTTAACTCCCTTCTATATATTTGTATTTTATATACATGTTGCTTGTTATTCTTATTGTGAGATTCCAACACACTGTAAAACAGAGCTTTATCTAATGCATCTTGTTTAGGGCTTCAGGTATTAGGGAATGCTTCCAGCATTTTTTTAAATTTATTTACTTATTTATTTATATGTGTGTGGGTGTGTGTGTGTGTGTGTGTGTGTGTGTGTGTGTGTGTGTTTTACTGGGGATGGAACCCAGGGGCCTTCTACCTCTGGGTTACACTCCCAGCTCTATTTTTATTCTTTATTTTGAAACAGGGTCTCATTGAGTTGCAAAGGGCCTCACTAAGTAGCTGAGGCTGGACCCAAACCCTGATCCTCCTGTTTTAGCCTCCCAAATGCTGGGATTACAAGCTTGCGCCACCACTACCAGCTCCAGCATTTTAAAATCCAGTGGGTATTTGCTATGTTCCTCAACAACATTTAAGAGTGCCCCTACATGCACACAAGTGCTTTTTTCATAATAAATATTATTATTTTTGTCTATAATAGTATGATCCTATGAAGCATTATACTGTTCTGGTCTTTTTTTTTTTCCCTGTGGTATTGGGATAGAATGCAGGGACATTCTACCTCTGAGCTACACCCCCAGCCCTATTTTTTTTTCCTTCCTTCCTTCCTTCCTTCCTTCTTCCTTCCTTTCTTTTCTGTGGTGCTGACAGTGGAATCCAGGGGCTTTTCTACCTCCAGGCTAAACTCCCAGACCTATTTTTTTTTTTATACTTTATTTGGAAACAGGGTCTCACTAAGTTGCTGAGAGCCTCACTAAGTAGCTGAGGCTGGCTTTGAACCTGTGCAATCCTCCTGTCTCAGCCTCCCAAGGGCTGGGATCACAAGCCTGTGTCACCACACCCAGCTTTTTCTTCTTTATTTTGAAACACGGTCTCACTGAGTTGTAAAGGGCCTCACTAAGTAGCTGAAGTTGTCTGATAACCATGGTCCGATCTTCCTATTTCAGCCTCCCAAGTGCTGGGATTACAAGAGTGTGCCGCCATGCCCAGCTTTGTTCTGGTCTTTTATTTAGCTTTCTTGTTTTATCTTTATTAGATATAAAATCAAGTCATTTTTAATATATGTATTTAATTTTTAAATTGAATATTACATATTATAAATAACAAAAAAACACATACATATATTGATGCTTTGCCTAATATTTTTAGATATTTTAAATTTATGCAACAATCTTGTCCATTAATTGTTCATTTAGCAATTCTCTTCAAATGAGCAATATTTTTCTCAGTGTTTGGGACTATATTTTATGCTCAAAACCTCTAATGTGGGGGGATACTGATGATTGAACCCAGGGGTATATCACCTCAGAGCTACACCCTAAGCCCTTTTTGTCTTTATTCTGGTATAGGGTCTTGCTAAGTTTCTGAGGGCCTCAATAATTTGCCGAGGCTGACCTAAAACCTGCAATCTTTCTGTCTCATCCTCCCAAGTACTAGGATTCCAGGTGTGTGCCACCATGCCCAGCTTCTCAGAACTTTTTAATTACTCAAATTTTTGTATTCTTCTGGTTTTATAATGGCATAGGAGAGAATTACTGAATCTTCAATAAAACTCACATTCTAGATCAAAGACATCTCCTGTTCAAGGAGTTCTTGGACCTACAGTGACCTTACAAAAAAAGGATTAAAGAGAATCAGAATAAAAAGAACATCTACTAGCATATGACTTAAGTGAACTTTATTTTAGGTGATGAATATAAATCCCTTTGCCGCACGGTTGCTCATCTCTGTTTTCCACTCTCAGAATGTTAAGAGCAAGATGATAAAAGTCCGGGGTGTGGATTTACACAGTGACTAAGACCACCATGTGAGGCAGTTTCTCACCAAAAGTTTACAAGAAACAAATGATAAATGTTCTGATTTCTTGCTCTATTAGTCTCTGTCTTTTTGATCTGCCTCAGTGGTACTCACCTCCTCAAAACTGACTCCAGTTTATCCCGTGCAATGTCTTTTCAGTGCTTACTTACCCTGTTTTCCTGGGCACAGTCACTGCACAGTGTAAGCAATTGCTTACCTATTTCACATATATTATCATTCAAGTTTTAAAGATTCATTTAACCATTGATGGTTAAGTGGCTAACTAAAATGTGACCATTTACACTAATCTGGCCCTTTAAAGTGCCACCTGAAGCCAGATGGGGTGGTGCATGTCTATGATCCCAGTGGTTGGGCGGCTGAGACAGGAAGATCACAGGTTTGAGGCCAGCCTCAGCAATTCAGCCAGGCCCTCAGCAACTTCACGAGATCATGTTTCCAAATAAAAACTAAAATTGAGTTGGGGGCGTAACTTAATGATAGAGTGTCCTGAGTTCAACCCCCCCCCCCAGGACCACTAAAAATAATAAGTGGAAATATCAAAAAGTATCACCAGAGATCATAACCATGCAATATATCAAGCAATGTGTAAACTGGCTATTGTTGTAATTGGTATTTTTAAATTTCATGGCAGCTAGTTGACTGAGACATTTATTAAGATGTTTTCAGGCAAAATGTACTGCAGACTAGCATGTTTGAGAACAGATTGATACAACTCACTGCCACTGAACTGGATACTCCTCTTGTGGTTTGTGTAATTTACATATTTACTAATGAGGCTTCTTAAATCATCATCCACCTTATTGATTATATTATAATGAAGACAAAGTGCCCATTACCCACTTGGTGAGTCATTTAGGAAGTGTCTCAGTATTCATCTGTTTTCTGGATTTATCACGTATTTTGAGTGATCGCAATTATTGATCCAGGGGACACCGTGAGCCTCATTTTTCTTTTACATGATAAATCTATCTTCTGAATACAATCTTATTTCCATACTAACTAAAATTCTATTTAATATGAATATTTCTCTTACATGAATAAATTCAAACACATGGACTCTCCAGCTAGGTGTTACTGAATACCGCATGTATTTTCTATGACCCATGGCTTTGGAGTATTGGCAAAACCAAATTACCCTCAATAAATGTTTCAAAAGAATTATGACTATATGTATTTTTTGAGGTACTAGGGATGGAACATTTCTACCTCAGGGCTACACTCCCAGACCTATTTTTATATTTTATTTGGAAACAGCCTCTTAAGCCAGAAAGGCTGGCTTGTCTCCGCCTCCCAAGCACGGGGACTACAAGCGTGTGCCATTCTAAGCGTGTTTTATTCTAAAAACAACTTTTAAGAATAATAGTATAGATTTAGTTCATAACTATGCATGTTTTAGACAAAAATACAATGGGTTTTACTGAACAGATTCTGTCAAATCAAGGTTCATCTATACTCTATTTGTATAAATTGTATTATATGGATATAAATAAAAGCTTTATTTAGTTTGATGTCATCTTATTGAAAAAGAGACAAAATCTTACCACATATTGTCATTGATAACGAGTGCCTTAATACAAGCAGGTGATGCAATTTAGAGTCTAATAGTATCTAAATATTTGACAGATTAATTATGAACTTATCAATTAACTTCAATTTTTGATCTGTAAAATGAAAAATGAAGCTATTACAATTTACTCATATCAGAAGGTAATCTCCAGTCAAATAATTCATGAGTAAAAGATTTAATAAGAACAGAAATAAGTTATAAAGTTTAAATATTTTAATGTTCTTCTAAATCAGTAGTTTAGAAAGTTTTCTTCTGTAAAGGAACATATAGTGAATTTTTAAGATATATATGCATATGTATACATTCTGTATTCTATATATATTTGCTACTTTATATTCTATTTCATACATATGCATATGTTCTCTTTTTATGGTTATAACACTTTCAATATGTAAAAATTATTCTTAACTTTCAGGTAGTATGATTTGGCCTTGAGGATATAGTTTGCTGACCCCTGCACTGTATTTTCTCCTCACTACATTGCTTATTTATTAAACCATATTCTGAGTTTCAAAATGTTAAGCAAAACACAGATGTACTGTACAATTTTGCTCTAAAATGTTTACACCAAGGTCTTTAGGATATGCAGCTTTTCTCTAGTCGAAGCAAAAAGGATCAGAGGATATTTTTCTTAATCAAGAATGTACACTTACATGACAAGAAAAGATATCTAGTCCCCAAAGAGCCAAATTCCTATAGCTTGCTCTAATGGAAACAACAAAACAAAACAAACGGTCCTCAGGGAATCAATAAATGGAGCATTTTGACGGAGGACCTGAGTGAAAACACTTTCAGTGGGACCTCTCTCCAGCCATATTTGCCCTTTGTTTGCTTATTGATTTATTTAAAAACTATGCAAGATACTAAATTGCAGTCATCTATCCCTTTCTCTAACTCAGAAAAGTAATCTCTTTCTCTCTCTCTCTTTACCCTCTCTTCTTTTCCCTCCCTGACTTCCTCCCTGGTATATCTTGTCTGACTACTTGAAACCTTGCTAAGCATTAATAAAACTCTTCCTAATAGTGAATCATCTACTCTAGTCCCTTTTTCTCCCTTGTTTGTCTCTAGCCTGAATTTATAAATATTTTAAACTCTTTTTGCCATAGAACCATGATACTCCCTTTCTAGTAAGTATTGCTTTACCTTAAAGCCAAGATACTAAAAATATATCTCTAATCAAGCTCATACCATTACTGCCACCAAAAATAATATTTATCAGATTTTTACAATGCAGTCCATAATCATCTCTTATTTAGCTTACAATCCAAAGGAATTGTACTTTCTGGTATTTGGTAGCTGTTGGAGTCATGGCAGGACAGAACTGCCCCAGAATCAGAGCACAGAAGCTTACTAATTATTCTGATATGATCAACTAATGGCCTAAAAATGACCCAGAACAAAACTGTAGTATAGTTTAAAGAAATTGTTTTTGCCTGCTGGGGGAGAAATAGGAACCTAAAAACTTGAGAAACATTACAAACTTCCATATATAATGAGGTAACATAATATATATCTTAATTCAAATGGTTTAACATTTAAAAGGAAACTTAAAATTTAAAATTATACTTTGCAAAGTGTTTCATCTAAAAAGCTTTTAAATATTTAAACTTAAAAACTTTCAAACTGTTTTATCTAAAGAGCTTTCTGAGATTAAAAATCTCTGAGTTGCACGCTTGTAATTCCAGCATTTGGGAGGCTGAGACAGACAGATCACAGTTCATGGACAGCCTTAGCTACTTAGTGAGGCCTTTTGCAATTCAATGAGACCCTATTTCAAAATAAAGAATAAAAAAATAGGGCTGGGGTGTAGCTCAATGTATAATGCTCCTGGGTTTCATCCCCAGTATCACACACAAAAAAAAAGTCTCTTGAGTGAGGAGAATATTGGGTTCAGGAATCCTGCTTATCTATTTCCAGGGCTTGCTAGACTTGGGGGAAGGTAAACCTTTAATTTTTTTGTATCTCTATGACTTCATTTGTAAAATCAAAGTATTTGACGTGGTACTATCTGAAATAGAATTTTCTGATTTTAATATTAGCATGGTATATTGCCTTCTGTATATTCAAAGATAGGCTTTAAATCAGTCAGGTGCATGTTCATATTCTAGAATGGTTGATTAGTAATAAATTACCGTATGCAAATTATTCAACTTCTCTGAACCTCAGTTACTTCTTTTAACTTCTGCTTTCATCTTAATATAGTTGAAATGATTTCTCAGTACTGTTTAGTAGGAATACTGTACACAATTTTTACAAAAAAAAAACCAGCATAGCAAGTTTTGTGTGGTAGCACACACCTGTAATCCCAATACTTGGGAGGCTGAGGTAGGAGCACCACAGGTTCAAGGCCAGTCTCAGCAAGTTAGCAAGACTCTCAACAACCTAGGGAGATGCTGTTTCAAAATAAAAATATAAAAATGATCTGGAGGTATAGATCATTTAGAATGCCCCTGGGTTTAATTTCCAGTACCATGATTTAAAAAAAAAATAGCATAGTGTAGTATAGTGGTCTGGAAGACACCAGATACTTCATACAGGATACATATACTGAATCTCAAGATAAAACTAAAAATTCCTCCCACATGCTAGCTTACCCACACATATTAGAGGGGGGCTATCACTCTCATCATGCCAAGACACCTGACACCTAGGAAAGTGATATATGGCACATAATTCCATTATCTCCATACTTAACACAAATAGATGATCACAGCAGTGGTGGAATGAGTTCTCACAGTACATCTCAACACAGTATTCCAGAGAATGTTGATAATCTACTAAGCCTAAGGAGAGGAAATCAAAGTATATCTCTACAGTCAATACAACTGACCATAGTAAGGAATACCCTAGCAAAAAAAGTAAATTATGATCTTCCAGTTATGAAAAAAGATGTTGAAACCAATGGAGCACAGGCACCTCATTCCACAATTGTGGGAATTAGGGTTGATTGTAAGTCATTTACCCACATTCTCATAAACAATAGCACTGACACCAACAACTTAGCCATCTGAATTTTCAGTTTAGGGATCTTTTAAAGATTTAAAAATGTGTCCTTCTTGTGGCAATAGAAATTGATCACGTCCTTCAATATAGGGATGCAGAGAAATAACAGAGAACCATCACCCATGTGACCAATCAGAGGGATATTCTCTGGCTTTCATGCCCATTAGCACCATGGTATAGCAAGCAAATACTCGGTAAAAATGTTCTTGTATTTCAAGGACTTGCAACTATAATTATACCTATAATGATGATAATTAAACTTATAAATGCAATCTTCTTGACATCTTTAACTAAAATTCTTCTATGTCAGTCAACCCTTGATGTTAAATTCCTGGAATCACCAATGGTTCCTTAGATGTAAAAGAAACTGAAGAACATTGCTTGATAAAGCCATGATACAGGGAGACAATGTCACTTGCTTAAAGACATGTCATTTATCAGAGGCAGATAAATGACCCATTTCAAAACCATTTCTCCTTTTTTTCAAAGATGTGTCACCTTTTGTGTATACATGCCTCTTAACCTTCATGCCAACATCCACTGATGCTCTTCAGAAAGATCTGACATAATTTTGGCAATTGGCAGAAAACTGGAAATCTCAAGATTCTCATTCAAAAGAAGAGAATCTTTGTGACAGTTTATGAGCTATTAAAAATTGAAAAATTATTAATTTTGATATATTTGTGAATGTATGTCATGTACATAGGGAATTTCCCTCTTCTCCCCTCACATCACCCTGTTAGGTCACCTTATTTGCTCATCTATGGTTTACCCCTCTTCATCTAGAATTCATCCTATTTTTCTCTATCACTTCACTTTCACATATTAGGGAAAGCATCCTATTTTTCACTTTTTGTGACTGACTAATCTGTCAGTCACTAAGCCAAACATGAGAAGAAGGGAAGGAGGAGGGAATAAGGTGGGAAGTAAGGAAGGGCTCAATGAGTGATACGTGCATGTATGCCTTTACCATCTTGTACCCCATTAAGATATGTGACTACACTGCACCGATAAAAAATAAAATAAATAAAATTAAGAAGAATGGAAAAATGAAACCCATCAGTGTGTGGCATTATAGTAAAGCCTATTTCTTGTTTCATGTCCTTGATGTAATGTATCTATATACTTAATACCTCATTTGCTATATGGCATCAGTAAATATTTGTTTAAAAAAATGAGAAATTTCTTCATTCATTCTGAAAAGGAAAAATGAAAAAATCATATTTTGGGAAATAGCCAAAGATCCTAGAATTCATATCATATCCATGGGGAAATAAAAAGTAAAACTAACAAAGAGTCCTATGTAGTTATTTGTGATAGTGATACCTGAACACCTGGCATCTATTCCTGGTGTATACCTACCCTAACTTTCAAACTATAATTCATTTATGCTCTCTGAGCCTCAATATCCCCATCAGTGAAGTGAAGGGGTTTTTTGTTTTGTTTTGTTTGTTTGTTTTATTGAGCAGAGAATTTATAAAACCTGCTGGCCCTTTCTTTCTAGATGTATAGAGTTGTGGAGCAAAGAAGATAAACTACAACAACTCATGTATTCTTAGAAATGCCTAGAGGATAAACATTCTTTATTCTGACCTCTGGCCTTAAAAAAATCAAAGTCCATCCACCATTTATATAGCTGGCCAATCTGGGATTGTACATTTCTATTTACTATCAATATTTAATCCCCACATTGGCTGAAGATGAGTTTTCCTAGTCTTCCATCCTTGCCAATCTTGATGACTAGACAGGAGAGATTATGAAAGGCTAGAATGTCATCAAATAAAATCAAATGAAGTTCAAAGGGACTCAAGGGAATGCTGTCAACTTCATGCTTCTTTATATATAAAAATCATTTAAATTTTAATCCCTCCAGCGACAGTCTCATCTAATTCTGCAAACCTCGGAGGAACACTACTTTTGCCTCCATGACCAATACAGTTTTACTTTTGTTTTACATCTGTTCCCCCCTCCAATGGCAGATCCAGAACTTCCACTCAAATAGGTCTTCTGACTTATGATCTCCAAAGTTCAGCAAGGTGTGGGTCACTCCCCATGGGTCACTGGATTTGTCTAGCCAACTTTACGAGCTCTGGAGCCTTGTCTTGCTTGATGTCCTAGAGAAGTGATAAATGACTTGGCGTTTATGAGCTGAGTGCTTTGCTTTTATATCCCTAACTCTGGCTTTACAGATTTTTCTCTTTTTAGAAAAGGAATGTGACACTTTTCTTCTTGTATGTCACTGCATTTATGGCGCAACTCACTACAAGTTAATGTGCAGAGGCAAGAGCAAAGTTAATGGGTGGACTTAGCAAGCCTCAAATGAAGTTCATATTCTGTCTCCAGACTGACTCCCCCAAGAAACATCATCGGATCATGAAATGCCATTCTCTCTCATGCCCTTTTTAAATTTCCATCTTCTATTAACTGCCTGGAGAATTTAGGTCATTGGAGACATTGAGGCTATATAATGGTCTTTTTTTTTTTCATCATCTTCTTCTTTTTAGAAATGCCTAAAGGATAAATAGTCTTTGTCTTGACCCACAGTACATTGATTTCACATCTGACTGCAAATACACCATATCCCAAAATGTTATCATCCTAAGTATGACTTCCAGCTATTATAAATATTTCTCTTTTAAAAACAGTGTGGGTGATATTTTAATTTTTTTCAACAAGTTCATATTTTACCAAACGTTATCCAAAAGCTAAATATCCTATGTATACGCAAAGGTTAAGTGTCACCCAGATATATCTAACTTCTTGCTGGGTTACCCATTTATTATTTGGAGAAAGTTTATACTAAAGATGTCGTCCAGAGAATTTAACAATTCTTGGAGGATTTGACACATTCCACAGCTACTCCAGGGAATTCATTTGCCCCTAAGGGCAGAGATGCTGAAAGAAGTCCAAGAGGTCAATGCTATTATAGGCAATTTCCCTGCTCAATTCAAATTAATGGTATAGCCATAAAAACCTTTGGGTAACTATTAACATCTAATGACTAAAGAAGAGTGGCAACTCCTGACAATTTTTTATTTTATGGCACTTTACCCTGCTGAAGGATAAGAATCTTTAACAAAGTAAGGTTCTTTGGCACAAAATAGTACTAATGCTCAGTAGCTTTGTGACTATTTTAAATCATGGAGAAAAATCATATTGAGCATGTCTTGCATATATCTTCCAACTATACTTCATTGTCTAAGCAAGTAGTAGGCACTTTTAGCAAGATGTATTATTTTTCCAAACGGAATTGAATCTTCTGGTTACATGTACATTGTGCAGCCTTCATGTGCAAGAATGTTGAGGGAGAAGGATTCAAAGAGAAAGATGGAAGAATTCCAGCTTACCAGTGATTCCAGTCTAGTGAAACAAATAGATATTTCTTTCAATTAAAATCATTTTACTATTTATTCAAGAGCTCCTTTATGCTGTGTCCTGGTGACATGTTAGACCTATGTCTGCTCTTGAGGGTCTCTCCTATTTAGCCTATGAAGCTAATAGGCTAATCGTAGAGATGCCAGAGCGATTTTAGTGATTAAGTGAAAAATCTCTCGTAGAAGTCACATCTAGTGGGGTCTAAAAGCATATATAGAACTTCATACTCCCCAAAATAAATTGGGATGTATGCTTCATTGTTCTCCCAATTCCTGTTTATTATTTACTTTTGGCCCAGGGGGCAATGTTATATTTTCAATATGAAAAAAACAAGTTCAACACAAAGTAGATATCAGGAATGTATGCTTCCTTTTAATTTCATTTTTATTATTTTTGTGGTATTGGGCATTGAACCTCTTAACTACATCTTTTCCATTTTTTTTTTTTTAAACAGGGTTTCACTAGGTTGGTGAGAGTCTCACTAAAGTGCTGAGGCAGATCTGAAGCCTATAATCCTGCTGTCTCAGCCTTCCAAGTACTGAGATTACAGACGTGTGCCACAACATCCAACTTGGGCGTATGTTTCTTAATCATAAAAAAGGGACCTGGAAGCCAGGCATGGTGGTGCACGCTTGTAATCCCCGCACTTGGGAGGCGGAGACAGGAGGATCGCGCAGGTTCGAAGCCAGCCGCACTGGCTTACGAGACCCTGTTTCAAAATATAAAAAATAGGTCTGGGTGTCTGGCCCAGAGGTAGAAGGGCTTCCAGGAACCCCAGTACCACCAAAAAAGTGGGGGGAGAAACCTGGAATAGGCAGGCTGAGCCTCTAGACTGCAACAGGAAAGCAAAGAAGGAAGGACAGAGGCTGGGAAGAAAGACCCTTGAACAGTGGGCAAAGTTGAAAAAATTTGGCCAGCAACCTGGGAATCACTGGATCAAGGAAAGCCCCAGGGAAATCTGGCATTGGGCAGAAAGAGCCAGGCTCTAGACTCACCCCATGTTCAATACTTGGCTGGGAATTGTTCAGGGAGCACATGGCCTGGCCTGGGGAAGCAGGGTAGATTCTGAAGACATTCAGCTAATGGCCTTTCTTGCAACAAGTTGTGACTTTTATCATCCTAATCAACACAATTAGGATCAAAATCCCCAAACCAAATTACACATGAGCATTTACAACCATGATCAAAGGGTGACCTAAAAGTCAAATGCACATCTTGCTTAAATACACATATATCTCCCTGCCTATTCATTGCTAAATTGCATTACCCCATAGTAAATTATGTAAGCTTCCTATTCTACCAGCTCTTTAAAATTTTTTATTACTTTCTCTATAAATGTCTTTCCAAGGTCTCTCCTAAATATCCATAACACTTTTCTTCCTAGTTACTTTATTTGGGTCATGCATCACTTACTGCTTTACAATGTTATGATTTATGCTTATATATCTGTCCTTCTCAGCAATATGTCATATGAAAGCAGAGTCCAACTCAAAAATAGTGCTGTGATCCTCACCAACCTTTACAAAGTACTCAGCCCACAGTAGAAGCTCAATAAACATCTTCTGGGAATTTTAAAAAAATGGTTGTTATTTTTTCAGAGATGTTATCATATTCCAGTCTGTCTGATTCCTTGCACCAATAAGTCATATTAACTAGATTCTAGTCAGATTGTGTGTGTGTGTGTGTGTGTGTGTGTGTGTGTGTGTGTGTGTACAATATATAGTAGCTCAGTACATCATCCCTCAATAAACATTCAGGGCATTTGAGATTTCATAGCTAGATGATAGGTAGATAGAAGATAGATGATAGCTAGATATATAGTTTTAAAATCTTGTATCTTGGGCCACATTTTCTCTTTTCTACATTTAAGACTCACACATGCTACTTTATAAAAAAAAATGAATCTCTAGCCATAAAAGACAATGAATATTTCCCTCCAGGACTCCTCATTAAGGATAGGGAAATTTGGTCCCTTTTAATACTCTTCTGTTATAATGAATATTTGACCAGCTCCAACAGCAAAGTGAAATATGATTGAGAAAGGGTTTGATGCAAATCTTCTGGATGACTAGAATCTAGGAATCTTCTGGCCGACTTGATCGTAGGCAGATGAGTCAATCACAGGTGAATGGTGCCAGTCGTGAATCATTCTTGAACTTTTTTGCATCTAAACACAGATGTGACCGTAGTTACCAAGACTGCATTTGTAGAGTCCTCTTGTCCTTCTGCCCCCAAATTAATAGATCCTCTTCAAAGCAATAGAAAGTGAATTAATACAAGGCCCATCACCTTCCAACAAGCTCTTTCTCTGATATGTTTCTGTCCAAGGAAGAAAGCCATTCACTTCACAGATAGGCTTAATCAAATATTTCCTCCCAAAGCTTTCGCTCTTCATATTCCTTTAATTAAGGTATTTGTGAATAGAGACTTCCCTCCTGTTTTGACTAGACAGATAGAGATTCAAATGCATACCTCTTTTAAGTCTATTATCTTCTGTTCTATTATTGGGAAGGAGATAGACACGGTTGAAATAAGTTTGAACATGTGAGGGAGAATGTTTCTCTAAAGTAAAGTTTAGCTTTGGAAGTTTGAGAGCTTATCAAAAAAGAAACCAGTAAATGAGAAATTGTGAAGCCGGGAAAGCTTTTATTGCCACCTTAAAGATCATTTAGTTATGCTTTCTGTTATTATTCGCCAGGAAGAGAAAGGGTTGCGCTGACACAGATTCTTTAATGCAGACATTATCCCAGAGATTAGATCTTGTAACACCCAGTAGTTTAAGTACATTCTAATGACAATGAAGCCGCATTTTGTAATATTTCTTGCATAATAGAAAGAAAAATAAATTCTCAATCCTTGATTCTGGTGTTGTAATAAAATGTCACACAGAGAAATAGCCATTTCATTAAATGAGGTGCATTGAATTCTTTCCCAGCAAGATTATAATTCATTATCTATTATCAAAATGTACCAAACACAATTTAGAGTGACATTATAATATATCCTTATCTAATAACTATCATTTCTTTATCATTAGAATTTTAATAGCCAAATTTCCTTCCCTAAGCAAACAAATACCTACAATTAGAAGTGTGCTGGCATTTAAGACTATTTGGGTGTCCTAGATGTCTAGAGATTTTTATTGTGATAGAAAGAGAATGGCAGCCAATGCTAGGGACAATGAAAAGGGCTTATGCCAGGACACTGGTGTTAAAATCCTGCCTCTGCCTCACGCTCATATATCTCAGGGAATAGTTGGGAGGCTAAGACAGGGGGATCAAAGGTTCAAGGTTGCTCTCAACAACTTAGCGAGGTCCTCAGCAACTTAGCGAGACCCTGTTAGAAAATTAAAAATAAAAAGGAGTGTGGGTGTAGCTCAGAGGTAGAATTCCCCTGGATTCCCAGTACCCCCACCTCAAAATCCTGGCCCTACACCTCACTAGCTGCATAACTTTGATGCTCAGAAATATTAAATACCTATCTCATGCCCTACTCAATAACCCCATTTCTATCTTATTCAGTGATTATCAAGTGTAGATAATTATCAACAGACCTTATACAAAATATTTGTTTTCTCCATGTACTCTTCTTATAAAGAGCTTTATAGTTAACATCAGCCAATTTGTCACATCAAAAACAATTCAAATATCCAATTCAATTTGCAATTTCCTATGGAAGATAATGATTTTCACAAAGGGGAGAGGAGAATCATTGAATATGACCCCACAAGTAGTTAAGTGAGCATTAGAAGACAGGAGTTATAATCTATGTGTCACAGCTCCCAGTGACTCAATGAGCCATTCATTTTAAGTCATCTTTGAGGCCTGATAGCCACTAAAGAGAAGGGGGGATTTTTTTTAGGCAGAGAGCACACAAAGAATCGCAAGCCTTGTTTTAATGTGCAAGACTGATTGTCACATCAAAGGGACCATCATTGCCCCTTCTTGCTGATAACTATGGAATACTGACAGACCGCCTAATAGTAAAATTAACTTTTAAAGTTTAATTTACGCTCTACCTTTATTTTCTCACTTTCTCATGCACAGTGGAATTACAGCCAGGTAGAAATCTTGTGTAATGCCAATAACTGGAGATAGTCATAAGATATTCAGAGGGTGGAAACCCCTGGAGTGATCATTAACTACATGGGGAAACTGAGGTACAGCATAACTAAGTTAACTTATTTCAAGGGCAAGCAAAATTCAGTTGCCACATTTCTAAATTTAAAGATTTTTCACCAGAATCTCACTTCTCAACTTTCACAGGACCACATCTATATATTAGTAGAAATAAAAATATGGAGACACATAAAACTCTTAAAACAGTTTTTCTCTTACTTCTATAACTATTATATTTGTGTTTATATATATATATATAAATCACTTATTTTCTCTAAGGTTGTATTCATATTTCTTTCATTATCCTCAGACATCATTTGCTCTCCTGTTTCTATTTGTTAGATTACTAAAAGTCATTATTAAGTATATATAGACAGACAATTTTCCACAATCAGGATAAATCCTCTTGGAACTTAGGTATTAGAATATCATTTTAGAAATTAGACCAGAGTCTGTGAAGTTACTAGAGAAAGGCATAGGATCAACACTCCAACATATAGGCACAGGCAGTAACTTTCTCAATAAGACTTCCAAAGTGCAGTAAATTAAAGCAAGAATTAATAAGTGGAATCTCATCAAACTAAAAAGTTTCTTCTCATCGAAGGAAAACATCAAGAACCCAAAGAGGAAGCCTACAGAATGGGAGAAGATCTTTACCAACCACCACTCTGATAGGGGGCTAATATCCAGAATATACAAAGAGCTCAAAAGACTCTACACTAGCAAAACAAATAACGCAATCAAGAAATGGGCAATTGAACTGAATAGACACTTCACAAAAGAAGAGATACAAATGGCCAATAGATACATGAAAAGATGTTCAACATCACTAGGCATCAAGGGAGATGCAAATCAAAACTATGCTTAGATTCCATCTAACCCCTATCAGAGTGGCAACCATAATGAAATCAAACAACAACAAATGCTGGTGAGGATGTGGGGGAAAAGGAACTCTTTTACACTGTTGGTGGGAGTGCAAAGTAGTTCAGCCACTATGGATATCAGTGTGGAGATTCCTTAGAAAACTGGGAATAGATCCACCATTTGATCTGGCTATACCACCTCTGGGTATCTTTCCAAAGGGGTTGAAATCAGAGAACTACATTAACATATGCATACCCATGTTCATAGCAGCACAGTTTGTAATAGCCAAAATATGAAACCAACCTAGATCTCCATCAACAGATGAATGGATTGCAAAATTATGGGAAATATACACAATGAAATTCTATTCAGCTATAAAGAAGAATAAAATAATAGCATTTGCAAGAAGATAAAAGGAACTGGACAACATTATGTTAAGTGAGATCAGCCAAGCAGAGAAAGAGAAGGGACATATGTTTTCTCTAATATGTTCAAGCTAGGGAGCAGTGGTAATACCAGAGGGATTCCAGATGATGGAGGGGAAATCTCAGCAAAGCTAGAATGGAAGGATAGGAGAGGAAGAAAGCTGAGGTTGTTCAATGGAGGAGCTACATATGAATATGTGTAATAGTATAAATATAACATGGTTAACCTAGACACTCTTTATTGGAAGGGGGGAAGGGAAATGGGAGGGGTGAGAGGGCACAAAGCACAATCTAAATGTACACCATTTTCAACATGTTCCAGTTATAAATAAAATAAAATATGGAAAAAAATAGAATATCTTTTAGGTCAGGTAGATCTTGATCTCTTTAGGAAAGAAACTGCCGTCAAATTTTACACAGATAACTTTTACTGAGGATCCAGTGAAGAAGATGAGAAAAATCTATTGTGCTCCACATTCTGAATTGCCAGCCCACTAATAACTCAGCCAAATAAGTTCTCCACCTGCATATTGGACTATACCTTATTGTTTCTCTATTCCTGAGTCCTCCTAAAGATAGCATCTTAAACTAAATTTTATTTTGATATGATGCTATCAGCCTACACAGAAGAATACTATCAAGGACTGCTTTATAAAATTCACCATCCTTACTGCGATGATGTTGAGGATATTGTTAAGAATGCTGTTCATTATATTATACAGTGTCTTTTTGGAGACTTCTCAAGAGAATTAGCCTACTTCTTTTCAACATCTCTTCCTCAACAGTTCATTTTTATATACTTAATATTATGAATGTCATAACTGATGAAATTATTTAGCATGGATTGCTGGAAATCTTAGAAATAATACATATATAAAACTTGTATGAAAGTATACTTATATCTTGCTCTATTTCTGGTTGCACTTTAGGTTCCTAAACTTGTGTTGTTTTTCTACTTTCTCACCTATTTCTAATTGTGCTGCTTTTGTGTTTTAAATATCCTCATAAACTACCTTAAATTATTTTTTTAGAATAAAGTGAGGAATAAATAAATACAGCTATGAGTAATTTCACATGTACAGAATAAGATGGAAGGTGAATATTCATAATATAAAATTAGGTTTTCTTTAAATAAAGTATTTCAAATAAGTAGATCTTTTTATATTTCTTGTGGCTTAAATGATACCTTTCCTATTCTCAGAAGCTCACTAAGAATCTTATTTTACATTTTTCTCCCATAATTATCACTGTGCTGATTGAATAGTAGGTATTTTATCTGTCTACTTAGAATCAACATATTCTTGAAAATTTAATGATCTTCCTAAAGTACCAGAAATTCCTCTACTAAGTGATTCAGCATATCTTGGATAACAAGTGAAATACTAAGAATGTCACTATTGTTGATACCCATATACTCTGGGCCAAGATGATAAAGGATGTAAAAGAATTCAAAGACTAGTAAAAGTTTGAACTAATCAGAGAGAGAATGTGAAAGTGAGTTAGGATTTAAAGTTAGTGAGGCTTAGTACAGACATGAGGTCAAACAATCATGAATATCTTCAGGGAGCTGGGCACAGTGGTACACACCTGTAATCCCAGCTCTTGAGAAGTTGAGACAGGAGAATCACAGGTTCAAGGCCAGTCTCAGCAATTTAGCAAGACCCTGCTTCAGTGTTTCAAAATAAAACATATACAGGGCTCAGGAGTACCAACAATACCCTTGTATTCAGACCCTAGAACAAAAATAAAGAAAGAAGAAGAAGAAATATTTTCAGGATTGTGGATGTAGTTCAATTGTAGAGCGCCTAGCATGCATAAGGCCCAGCATCTCACACACACACACAGACACACACACACACACACACACACACACACACAGAATATCTTTTCATAGTATATGAATGGGGCTTCTTGGAATGGCACATTTAAAATGATTTTTTAAATTTTTATTGGTGTATTGTATTCATATATCTTGATGGGATGCAAGATGGTGGAGACATACATGCACTCATCATCCAATTAGCCCTTACCCAGTTTCCACCCCATTCCCTCCCTTTCCCTCCTTCTCATGTTTTCCCTAGTGATTGATATTGATATGTTTGTTAAAGTACATCAGGTACATTAGAGATTTTCCCTCTTCCTTCCTTTCATCCCCTCAGTTAGCTGCCTTATTTGCGTGTCTATAGAATCTCTTTCTTCATCTAGAGTTCCTCCTAGGACCCATTTTCTCCCTAGCTTCTGCATATTAGGGAAAGCAACCAATTTCTTATTTTTTATAACTGACTAATCTCACTTAGCATAATGTCCTCCAGTTATATCCATTTCTCTGTATATGAAGTAATTGTGTTTTTCTCTATGGCTGAATAAAATTCCATTGTATACATATCCTGTAGTTTTGTAAACCATTCATCTGTTGATGGACATCTTGGCTAGTTCCATAGTTTGCAATGGTGAATTATGCAGCTATGAACATAGATACACATGCATTAGTTTGGTAGGTTGGTTTCCTTTCTTTTGGGTAGATACCCAGGAGTGATATTGCTGGATCATATGGTAAGTTCATTCCCATTCTTCTGAGGATTCTCCATACTGTTCTCCAAAGTGGTTGCACTAATTTGCAATCCCACCAACAATATAGTACAGTTCACACTTCTCCACATCCTCACCAGCATTTGTTGATGTTTGTGTTTTGAATTATTGCCATTCGAGTTAGAGTTTGGAATCTCAGGGTAGTTTTGATTTGCATCTTTCTGATTGCTAATGATGTTGAACATTTTTCATGCTTTTATTGGCCATTTGAATTTCTTCCCTCATGCAGTGTCTATTTAGTTCACTTTTGAAGTTTTTTATTGGGTTGTTTTCTTAGTGCTGAGTTTCTTATGTTCTCTGTGTATTATAGATATTGATCCTCTATCAGAGGAGTAGTTGGCAAAAATCTTCTCCCATTATGTTGGTTCTTGGTTGAGGTTCTTGATGGTTTCCTTTGCTGTTCAGAAGCTCTTCAGTTTAATCCAATCCCATGTATTCATTCGTCCTTTAGTTTCTTGTGCCTTTGGGGTCTTGTCGAGAAAGTTTTTATCTGTGCCCATGTGTTGCAATGAAAAAAAAAAATAGAGCATCGTCCAAATTATGGAACCAACCAAGATGTCCATCAACAGATGAATGGACTACAAAACTATGGGCTATGTACACAATTGAATTTTATTTAGCCATAAGAAAAACAAAATTACATCATTTTGGGGAAAAGGATGGAAATGAAGACATTATGCTAAGTGAGATGACTCAGTCACAAAAAATTGTATAATCTCCCTAATATGCAGAAGCTGGGGGAAAAGGGTCATAGGTAAAACTCTAGATGAAGGAGAAGCCGTAGATGAGCAAATGAGGTGACCTAACTGAGAGGAATAGGAGGAAAAAGACATAAATCCCCTAATATACATGATGTACATTCACAAACATATCTAAGTCAATCACTAAGTCAAATATGGGAAGAGGGAGGGGAAAAGGAATGGGGTGGGAATGGGGCAAGGGCTAAATGAGTGATGTGTGTATGTATGCCTCTACCATACTGTACTCCATTAAGATGTGCAACTATAATGCACCAATAAAATTAATTAAAAATGATTAGAGTAAAAGAGGAATAATTGAAGTTAAAAAAGTATGAAGCAATGAATGGGACTTCCTTTCCTCTCCCCTTTCTTCTTTCTTTCCTTCTTTCCTCTTTTTATTTCTACCTTTCTCACAAATGATGGAAACAAAATTGAAAAATTATAAATATTACTATATTTTGAAGTTTTACTCTACTTAATCACGATTGACAATCAGTACAGATAATTTTACCTCTCATAATTTCACTGCATTGCTGGAAGACATTTCTATGCCTTTTAATGTTATTAAGGCTTTTTTGCATCTATATTTTTTGGGACACAGAATGTTGCTCATGTATTTATTACAAAAGTAAAAGAATTGCCATATGAGTATTTGTTTATATTTTATCTTATCTCTTAACTTCTGAACACCTTGAGGGCAGAACTTTACAAGCGATAGTGAATAACTGACAAACTGAGCAAAAGAATAACACAGTCAAAATAGAACTAAAATTAAATAAAGCAAAATAGTAATAATAAAATACAGGAGAGTGAAGAGACTAAATTATCTGGAATAGAGATCTATGAAATTAGCCAAGTAACATTTTATTTTGAAAGACTATGGGATGCAAGTTTAAAAAAATATCTGAGTCTCTACTAAAAGACTTTTACAAAAAAAGTTGTGACTTGTTTATTAGTAAATATAGGCTAGGGTATGCTTCTGAAACAAAGAAGACCCTAAATCTAGGGCTTTAATCCCATTAACATTTATTTCCTTATTTCTACTTGTGATCACATGTTGTCATATTCCGTATAAGGTTACTCAGGGACCAAGTTACCCAACTTCAAAATGCATTATCCAGAAAGGAGACCACTGAAGTGCTCTATTTCACATTCACCAGCAGCCATTGCCCACTGGGACCCGCATCATGCATAGGATCCCAGGCACATGGAAACAAATGTAGTGTTGCAGTTGAGTCCCACTGTCCCTGTTGTAACATGTAATGACAGCATCATGAGTCAGCCTTGGGTATGGGAGAGGTAGAATAAAACAAAGCAGAGCCGGGCATTGTGGCACACATCTATAATCCCAGTACTTGAGAGGCTTGAGAGACAGGGGAATTACAGGTTCGAGGCCAGCCTCAGCAACATAGGGAGATTTTTGGTAACCTAGCAAAAGACTATTTCAAAACAAAAGTAAAATGGGGGTAGAGCTTAGATGCAGAATGTCCCTAGATTCAATATTCAGTACCACCAAAAAAAAAAAAAAGGAAAAAAAAAGAAGGTAAGAAACAATATAATGAGTTTGATTAGAAGTAAGGTATTACCCAGAAAGAACATGTGCAAAAACATGAAAGGGAGATGCAAAGAGAATGAATCTGGGATGAGGCATGAGAGAAATGAATGCTTCTACAGGCTGGCATCTGAATACAACACTGAGTGATTCATCAATACCAAGTTCGCTAAATAAACAGTGTTCCACTACATCATACCTTCAGCTCTTAAAATTTCTCCCTCTAGAGATAACCGTCTGTCTCATAAATCAAATGCTCATTTCCTGAAACAAGTAAATGTCAAAAGAGAAAGCTTTGTATTGATGGCATGAATGGGGAGCGCTGAATGACCGGATCAGAGGGCAGCAACCTGAAGCATATCAGAAAGGGGAGCTTGAGAATGGGCTGCTAAGAACAACAGTGTAGCATTTGCAATGCACTAAAAGCTTTCTGCTCTGTGGGAAATGGAGTTATTAGAGAGGGCAGTCTGGAAGTGGTCTGTTAGGAGATTTGGGAGCCGCAGTTCTTTGAGGGGAGATTGACTCTGGTAGATTTTACAATTTATCCATTTTTGGTGGTTGTGATGTGTGTCACAAGGGTAATAAACTTCAAATAGGTTGAAGTTAAGCACTTGCCAGTATTTTCTATTAATTATCTGTGAAAAGGAAGAAAGGAAATTAATGCAGAGACATAAACCAGTCTTGGGACAAAGGGGGATACTTTTTTACTATGATGGTCTCAGTGATGCTCATATTCAAAATGGGTAAAATGATCGAGAAATATTTAATGTAAGCAGATTAACATTACATGCCAGGCGATCTGATCAGAAATTATATTTCTTTTACATGAAATATAAAAGAAAGGAGGATGGCAAGTTAACAGGTAGGTTACATTTACAGACATAAACAGACTCAGGGTAAGATTCTTGAAAATATCTAGCCTCCCTTAAGCACCAAGTAGAAAAGGAGGATTTCTATTCTGTTCACAGACAGAAAATACATTTACCCCACAACTTTTTGAATGAAACATAAGATTTCAATAGTTAAACAAATATTATTTCTCATTTATTTCTTTTTTAATTTTGTATTGGTGCATTGTAGTCATGCATCTTAATGGGGTACAAGATAGAAGAGGCATACATGCACACTGCACTCATTTGCCCTTCCCCAATTCCCACCCCATTTCTTCTCCCTCCCTCCTTCTCATGTTTGGCTTAGTGATTGACTTTTATATGTTTAGGAATGTATGTCCTGCACATTAGGAAAATTTCCTCAATATTTCTATACATCTATAGATGAAAAAATACAGAACAGAACTAAGGGCTTAGAAAATCACCATGGTCTATGCATCACAGCATTATTCAAGACAAGTATGAAAATAACCAAAGAGGCTATTTACTGGGATTAGATAAATGTAACTTGTTTAACTAGGCAGCAGTTAAAAATCAAGGAAGTCTAAATCTATCACCAAATATCAACAGGGACAGGAGATATCAATAGAGGGGACAATACCTTATTTCGCTCAAGCAACTCACAGTATAGGAGGCAGAAAGTTTAAATGTGTGGCTATGATGCAGTGGCCTAGGTCACATGTGAATGCCAAGATTAAGCTATTGTGGCACCATGAGGGAACGGTACAGGAAAAATACTAGAGATACGGCACAAAGATGGAAGATGAGTGTATACAACAATTCATAGTCCAAAAAATAAATCATGAAAACTTTAAAAAAATGTACAAGTCTAAAGATATGTTTTTGGATACAAATACAAAACAAAAAAAAATTAGAAAAATATATTAAACAGTACCTAAAAAACATGGATTTTCCAGGGAAGAGTATATATATTTTTTATTATATAAAAATGACATTAGCTCATCTGGGGAAACAGATCCAGTTTTGTAGGTGATTTCCCCAAGCCCATGTTAACATACAAGTAATTTTGAGATAAAGGGGTCCATGAATATTCCAGTTAAGATCTCAAGTAGGCAGAAAAAAGTAACATGGGACTGAACTGCAGAGAAGAGATCTGCCTTAGAAATATGTACTTGCGAGTCATTGCATTTCATACTAATGTGCAATTTGAGTGGGGCAAGACTGCATCCTGGGAAGAATAGAAATAAAGGAAAGAGAAGCTAGAAATGGAGAAATAACCGGAAGTTCCCATTAGGTGAATAGGTGGAGGAGAAATGTATGGATAACGCCTAAAAATCTACTTATCAGAGGTAGGAAGAGGACCAGGAAGACAACTGTGTGTTTTAGGAGGTACAAGTCAGAAAGTTTTAGCAGTTGGGAGAAATCAAAGTCAATGACTGGAGGGAATTCAGCTAGATGAGGACATATGTGTTATTCACTAAACTATGCCAAGAAGAGGTAATCAATAACTTTAGTGAGGGCAGTTTAGGACATGAATGAATGCGTAGGAAGTCAGAATACAAAAATTTGAGGAGAAACTGCAAAAAAAAAAAAAATAAATAAAAGTACGCATTGGCTGTGAAATACTTTTAACCAGACCATGTAAGAAAGCAGAGCCATAAGGGTAGGCTTGTATATGCTTTAATTGAAAATTATTATATAGATGAAGGTATATTTGTAAATTACTAAATGTAAGAAAGAGTTTGATGATTGGATTGAAAATAGAAATGCCTTTCTTACGGCTAGAAGCTTCTAGTCAAAAGTCTAACAAAAATTCTCACTTATAGCAAATGTATTCTTTTAAGTTAATGTGCAAATCTTTTTGCACTTTAATGTAAACCTGAATAACTTCACTTGGAAGAAGAGAACAGATTCATCCTAGAGGTTGCATTTATTTTTATCAATCACAATCTGCAATTACTATAGAGAAGTAATTTTTTTTTGTTTGCTTGTTGGCTTCAGGAAATACACAGAAATGCAAAGAGATGAAAGAAGGTGATAACTATTGAAGAAACAAGGAAGTAATTCACGTTTTTCATCCTGAAGCCAAATAGTCAATATATTCAGAATGTACCTTGGAGGGAAGAAAACAGTTCTAATCCATCAGATAAGCTGAGATTTATTTGAATAACTTAACAGCTTAGTAATCAAAATCATTGATTTTCAAAAGGAAATCAGGGGGAAAATCTGCGTGTGCATGTTTTTCTGTATCTATATCTGCATCTGTGTTTGTATATATACATTTATATATAACATATTTTTATTGTTGTTTATTTTATTTTTAACAAAAGAAATTACAATGGATTTGGTCAACTCAGACCCATTTTAGCATTTTGTAATTTACCATCAACTAATTGGTTCCAAAATTCACATATGTAAAAATGAAGAATTCATATAAATGAAATGATAACTTAGGGGAAAATACTGAAATATATGATTAAGTGATGCTGCGGGTCATTGTACTCTCTGGGAGAAGACGGTGTATCTATACGGCTAAGGGCTCAATATCTGAATAAATGCAGTACTGGATCTAGATCCTACCTCTATCAGATGATGGTCACAAAGACTCTGATTGGCAAAACTTTAGTCAGCTTTAAAAAACTTCTAGAACCATCTATGTATGTCTTTGGAAAATCTACTTTTAACAAAAATCCCTGCTAAGTCAATTTATGAAGAACCCCCATTTTTGATATCTGATAACTCATCTATGGCTGATTTGATTCTTCAAGTCTCCACTTTCTCCAGTTGATGTCTAGTCACCTGGGCCTGTCTTCAGCAGGAAGCCTATTAAATAAGCTTAGCTATATCTATCTTACACCTAATGTTTCCTTTTAGTAATTTCCAGGACCCATAATTGACTGGCTCCAAGGCAGAGACATCATGGCCATCTGGTGTTGCAGAGGAGAACTCATGGCAGTCAGAATCAGGGAGAGAGGAAGGGACCAAGGACAAATAACATTCCCCAAAGCCACGCTCCCAGTGACCTACTTCCTCCAGCCACATTCCACCTCCCTCAATTACAATCTAGTAAATCCATTCTAATTTTTAATCCATTGATAAGGCTAGGACCTTGATTCATTTTTTTCACTTCCAAATATAAGTACATTGCCAACACATGAGCTTTTCTGAGGGACATATCATACCCAAATTATAAAATCCCCATTTGCCCATGTTCCATTCAGAGTTGAGTACAAGCTCCACTATGAGACTCCACTATGAGAGTCCATGACCATGGTTTCTATCTATGGGAATGGTCCTGAATAAAGTCTCTGTGTTCATATTTTGACAAAAGTCACTGAGTAATTCTATAACAGTATGTGAACTATTATTATCATTACTCTGTTGAAAATATTACTAATATTCTCATTACATACATGAGGATACATCTGTAAGAGATGGTATAGTAAAAATTAACATGGCAAGATGTGGTGGCACATGCCTATATCCAGTACTTGGGAGGTTGAGACAGAAGGATCACAGATTGATGGCCAGGCACAGTAACTTAGGGAGGCCCTCTATAACTTAGTGGGACTCTGTTTCAAAACAAAAAATAAATAGGGATGGAGGTGTAGCTCAGGGGTAAGATGGCCCTGGATTCAATCCCCAGAATCACACACCAAAAATATTTAATATGGGTATTATCATCATTATTATTGATATATTCATGAGAGTGATGATTCATTCACCAGGTTATCTATGTATTTATTTATTTTGTGGCATTAGGGGTTGAGCTCAGGGTGCTTTACCTCTGAGCTACATTCCCAGTCATTTTTATTGTTTATTTCAAGACAGATTTTTCCTAAATTGTCCTCCTTTCTCAGCCTCACAAGTACTGGTATTACAGGCATGCACCAGGTTTTAATTGGTATTCAGAGTCCAGCACATGTGATAACATGAGTTGAATTAGAACTAATTTGGGGGAGTTATATATATTATTTTATAAGTATTTTAACTGCAAATGCCTACAGTGATTTCCCAATTACCTCAAGAAAAAATGCAAACTCGCATATAATTCCCTGGAGGCCCTTTCCCTGCTTGCTCTCCAGTCACCGCTACATCACCTTTCATATGTGTAGACCTGTATGGGACTACAAAGAATTACAATGACATAAAACATTCCTCACTCAGTGGCCCTGCCTCTGCCTGGATTCTCTGCACTAAAAATATGGTATATGCTACTAAGTGTTTTTTAGGCCTGCTTGTCAGCTGGCCTTAACCAATTTTGCTGCTGTTATATGAAGATGCCCAGCAACAGCCCATACCCCTCCAATGGTCCCCTTAATCCAAACCACTGATCACCATCACTGATGCTTTGACCCTTGACACTGGAAGTTTCTCAGACCGCCCTTAGGAAGGGCCTGCATTGAACAAGAATTGCTGGACCATGCAATGGCCAATCCATTGCCCAGGAAAATCATCACTGGACCTGTGAAACTTCTGATTACCCCAGCAGTTGTCTGTAGAAACCAGGTAACACAACCCAGAAGTGTGGCAGAGTTAATGACTCATGAATCAAACTTTGCTCAATAAGTAAGCGAGACTGAAATAAGAGGCAAAGAAATTCCTTGTGGCTTTCAACCCATTCAACCTGAAAAGCAACCTCCTGGTTTTTCTTGTGAGACTATGCACTACTTGCCACTTTCTTTCCAAAGCATCTCTTCTCAACTCCCTTTACCCTTGGTTTGTGTTTTCCTGAAGTAAAGTTTTACATTTTCTTTAAGTTCTTTTTATTCCTACAGAATTTAGTCTAAGACACCAACTTATGTGCCATGTCTTAGTTTTGTTTTTTTATTTTTTATTAACATTTTTTTGTTGGTGGTGATACTGGGGTTCCTGGAAGCCCTTCTACCTCTGGGCTACACTCCCAGACCTATTTTATATTTTTATTTAGAAACAGGGTCTCTTAAGCCAGCGTGGCTGGCTTCGATACTGCGTGATCCTCCTGTCTCTGCCTCCCAAGTGCAGGGATTACAAGCGCGTGCCACCACGCCTTGCCATGTCTTAGTTTTGATATCACCTTTAGATTCAAGCCAGGCTGAATCCTGAAACATCAGGGATAATGTTTCCCAATCCCCATCCTGTGGGCAACTTCTCCTCCCAATTTTTAGGCGTTTCTTCTATATGTTTCTATGATCCTCCTATGTGCTAATGACATTTATAGCATGGGTCCTACTATGTTATAATTATTTGCTTATTTGATGTTCTTTTCTAATAGAGTCTAAGATCCTTATAGATTTGGAGGATGACTTTTCAGTTATATCCCAGGTGCTGAGCACCCAGACTAATATAAATCCATGAATGAATGAATAAGTAAATAACACATACTCATTTTGAGTGCCATCAACATTTAGATGAATGCTTGCTTAAATGAATAAATGCATGATAAATGATTGTATCATTTAACACAATCAGGACATCTGATCCATCCCTGAAACAAACTAGCTCACAGAGAGATCTGAAAAGAACAAGTGACATAGTCTAATCACTGTGTAACACACATACATATATACATACATGCATAAACATATGAATACATATATACACATAAACCTTACATGCATACAAATCCAGACATAAGCATCCACTGGGCACCAAACAGAAGGAAGCATTGTACATTAAAGTTTTAAAAGAAAGAAACCCCAGTACTTAGGAGGCTGAGACAGGAGGATCACAGGTTCAAGATTGTTCTCAACAACTTAGCAAGACCCTCAGTAATTTAGCAAGACTCTACTATCAAGTAAAAAATAAAATAAGGCTGGAGGTCTAGATAAGATGTAAAACACCCCTGGGCTCAACCCTCAGTACCAAAAAATAAAATAGCTCTTAGCTGGGCATGATGGTACACACCTCACCTGTGATCCCAGTACTTGGGAGGCTGAGACAGGAGGTTCAAGGCTGTTAATCAACATCTTAGCAAGATCTTCAGCAACTCAGTGAGGCCCTGTTTCAAAATAAAAAGGACTGGTGGTATATCTCAGAGGTAGAATGACCCTGGGTTCGATCTCAAAAAATAAAGAAGAGAGAGAGAGAGAGAGAGAGAGAGAGAGAGAGAGAGAGAGAGAGAGAGAGAGAGAGAGAAGAGAGCGAGGAAGAAGAAGAAGAAGAAGAAGAAGAAGAAGAAGAAGAAGAAGAAGAAGGAGGAGGAGGAGGAGGAGGAGGAGGAGGAGGAGGAGGAGGAGGAGGAGGAGGAGGAGAAAGGAGGAACTAGAGAGAGGAAGGAAGGTAAGGAGGGAGGGAAGAAACTGGAGAAGGAAAAGGGAGCAAGAGAAAAAGAAAGAATGTGAACTAATACATTAAAGTCACAGCACTTGTATGGGTCACAGGTAGAGATCTACTCC
The DNA here is from genome assembly GCF_963383645.1 of Muscardinus avellanarius. NCBI lineage: Eukaryota > Metazoa > Chordata > Mammalia > Rodentia > Gliridae > Muscardinus > Muscardinus avellanarius. The sequence continues at coordinate 26,456,339 of NC_137796.1, forward strand.
ACCTGCATCTAAGCAAAGTCCTTTCCAGCACTCTAAATGCCTGTCCATTTTTCATGCTAAGAGAATTCCTTTTCTGAGTTATTCAGCACTAGTTATAATGTGCGTCCAGATTTACTAGCTATAGAAGATACACCATTGAAGTATGTTCACAGGAAGACAATTCTGAAGAGAGCAGTATGACCAAACTCATAGTAAACCACCACTATGGTAAACATGAAGGATTTTTTTTTTTTGCTGTTGTTTTAGATCTATTTATATCACCACCTCCATCAATTAAAAATTATATAACCATCACTTTTCAAGTAACCTCTGCTTTCAAGAATAAAAGAATATTAATTATAATGTCATACCACTACACCCCACTCTCTTGTCATCTCTTCTCCAGAGTAAATATGCACTAAACTTGATGCAAAAATAAAATTAGGGTAAAGTAGCAGAAACATCTTTAAGTCAGAAAGTCAGAAGACAAAATAAAGGTTCATATAGTGTTGGAAAGATGTGAATACTAAATTTTCTTCCTGTTTACCAAAAAAAAAGTCAGTGCACTCTTTCAGTAGCAATGGGCAGAAGCTGGAGACCTGCGTTCCATCCTCCAACGTCTGTTTCACTTTATTTTGATCATACTTACACTCCTGTGCCTATGTTACTATAATAACATAATCACTCAACATTTTCAGTATGTTTTGAACTCAATTAGTTTCATCAAATCTCTGTGGACACTTAAAGAGTTTAACTTCATACAAATTAGTGCCTTCCTAATTAAAGGAATTTGGCCTCTGAGTGCAAGCTGCATGGCTACCCCAGGAGAATTTGAATAAATTTTATAAAATTTATGCTATCCTCCCTAATAGGCAAACGGGAATGTGCCATCCACAACATTTCAAACACACCAAATTTCCACCATCTTTAAGTAGGAAATATTTGCTTATCAGAATCTCCCTTTCTTCTCTTGGGTAGCTCAATAGACATCATTTCATGTTTTCTGGCTACTTGCAAACATATCAATACCTTGGCACAGAAAAGTTGGGGCAAAGAATAATCTTCTTAGAAAATATTCTTACTGGAATATCATAAGGTAGTTGGATAATAACATGAATGAAGATATAATCTTATCTGAGATTTCCTCTCTTGAAAGTTTATGCTAAACTATGGAAAAATTGAGGGAGGAGAAATAATTGCCAGAAATCTCTCTCCAGAGTTTTCCTTTGAAATAAGAGCCTCTGAATGGGTCTAAGAACAGTAGGCTACAGAGTCTGTGCTTGACTAAATTTTTCTGGAATCATGGAAACTGAAATGTTTCTTCTTTCTTCAAAAGTTCCCCTAAAATTTGTGATGATAAACTCTTCACAAAATCTCCCATGCATCCCACTAAAAATTAATCATATTTTGATTATTTATTTTTGTGGTAGTGGAGATAGAACTCAGGGGCATTCTGCTTCTGGGATATACTCCCAGCCCTATTTTTCATTCTTTCTTTTGAAACAGGGTGTCACTAAGTTGCAGAGAGCCTCACTAAATAGCTGAGGCTGGCCACAAACCCGCAAGCCTCTAGTCTCCACCTCCCAAGTATTGGGATTACACGCATGCAACTCTACACCCGGCCTGATCTTCACCTTTTAATTCTAATGCGTGACTCTTTTCCAATGTCAAGATTCTGTCCTAACATACCAGCATCCCACCAGAGTTCCACATTATCAGCTCTTGTCTCACTAAGAACTAAGTGGCCCCTTCTGCTTTCTGTGAACTCATATGAGAACTCACATGTTGTGTGAATGTGAAGGGCATACACACCTCAGCTCTGAATTGAAGCACACACCTGAACCCTGCTCCTGCTCTCTTTCTCCTACAGTATCTGTTATATTTGTTCTAATTCCTAGTTGTTCTCCATCCCTATTATAATTTTACACAAATTTTAACAGGATAAAGATCACTATAAAAATATCAGATCATCAGTTGTCTAGAAGCTTTAGAATATAGTACAACCAGTAGGGCATGATTATACATACCTGTAATGCCAATACTTAGGACAGTAGGACAGGAGGATCCCAAGTTCAAGGCCATCCTGGGCATCTTTGCTCCAAAGACATTTTGCAGAGTTTGAGATTTTTCTGTTTCAATTTATCTCTAGTTTTCATGTTTAAGGAAATCTTTCCTTTTTAATCTAAAATAGTTTATAAGCATATTGATAAAAATAAAGACATGAATAAATATATAAGTACATGTAGATAAATAATGTGAATATAGCCAGGCGTGGTGGTGCACGCTTGTAATCCCCTCACTTGGGAGGCGGAGACAGGAGGATCGCGCAGTTTCAAATCCAGCCGCTTAAGAGACACTGTTTCCAAATTTTAAAAAGTTTAAAAATAGGTCTGGAAGTGTAGCCTGGAGGTAGAAGGGCTTCCAGGAACCCCAGTACCACCAAAAAAAAAAAAAAAAGTGTAAATATATAAGTTCATAGATAAAATAGTATATTTCTGGTAAATACATTTCTATTTGGGAGTCGTGAGATAGAATTTTACTAAAAGAAATATAATTTATTTACAATGTGGCTAAATTTAGATCTTATCAAAACAATAAATATTTAAAATAAAATTGATTCATCCAGGTGTGGTGGCGCATGCTTGTAATCCCCGCGCTTGGGAGGCAGAAACAGGAGGATCGCTCAAGTTCGAAGCCAGCCACGCTGGTTTAAGTGACCCTGTTTCCAAATTTAAAAAAAAAAAAAAGTATAAACATAGGTCTGGAAGTATAGCCCAGAGATAGAAGAGTTTCCAGGAACCCCAGTACCACCAAAATAAATAAATAAATAATAAAATTGATTCAACAGAACTTTGTTACACTGAATATAGTATTATTTTTTAATTTTTAATTTGGAGATTCCATCCTTTGTAGCATGCAAAGCATTCTCAAAGCTACACCAGTCTACCTTTGGCATTGAAACAAGCAAAGCTGCATAGTACTGCTATCAAACAGGAAAAACTTCAAAAAGAAAATTAACATTTCAAACAGAAGAAAGGGGAAGTGTTTACTAAGACGTGCTTTTGAATTATTTATCTGTGATGATCTGGGCGGTCTATGCAGGGATTCAGAGCATCCCCAAGAGAATAAGGGAACACCTGTCCCAAGAGCTGTGGACAGCAACCTATCAGTCACAACAGAGAGTCTGAGATGTCCCATGACTCAGAATCAAACAACAGGCTTCCCATCACTGTTGGTCCATGGTCATACTTTGGTGATAGAAATTTCATCCTTCAGTGAAGTGGAGGTTCAGTAAAACTTTATTTCTGTGTGTGTGTGTGTGTGTGTGTGTGTGTGTGTGTGTGTGTGTTACTGGGGATTGAACCTAATTTTATTTTTTATTTGGAAACACAGTCTCTCAGTAAGTTGCTGAAGGACTAAGTTGCTGAGACTTGCAGCAAACCTGTGATCCTCCTTTCTCAACCTCTCAAGTACTGGAATTTCAAGCATATGCCACCAAACTGGGCTACCTACTTCCTCTTATAAAAAGATTGCTACTTATTTGATCATCTACCTAAACATTCATATCCAACTTCCAAAGCTGGGGACTTAGCGACTGAGAAAAAGGATCTGTAAATATTTATTTGTTTACTGGTGTGTAATATGCCTCCTCCACTAGGATTTACAGATAGTTTCTAAACTTAGGAAATTTGTCTTATTTTTCTTGGCAGGAACAGAAACTAGAAAAGTAGGTGTGCAAAAATATTTGTTGAATGAATGAGCAATGTCATGGTGACGAGGCTGAGCTATCAACCCACACATCTCAAGCGACTGCTAAAGCTGCAAAACAGAGATGAACAGTGTGATTCTAACATGAACAGAACTGGAGGAGACAGCGAAAACAAAGAGAAAAACTAGTGGCTGGAAAATCACTATTTGGATTTGTGAAGCAAGGGTTGTACCAAGTGGTTCAGAACTTAGCCTGTTAGGCGCGCACCATAGCATCCCTAGTACACGATGATTGCTCCACGTTGAGTTGAAAGGTACAGAAGCTTGATTTTACCACCCAAGCAGAACAGTTTCCCACCTACTGAGCAGCTATTTTCACAAATCAGAAGGGAATATATTTGGGGCAACCCAGGGGAACACTAACCATATCAGATTGTGAATATAAAAGTCCCGATGGCTTTGAAAAGAAGCAAAAGCAACTTTTATTATTCCCCCTTCTCAAATCCTTGAAACAAATGTTTCCATGGGGAAACTTGTACTAGTGAAACATATCACTCTCCCTGAAAATAACATTTAGACATTTAAAATTGGTACTGAATTGTTTGCACAAGTAAATATTTCATGTGAAAAACACAAACATTTTTTTGCCTGGAATATTACAATTTAATGTGAAATAACTTATCCTGGTAGGAAAATATGACTGTTTCATGGTTGATATTTTAATAGAACTTTGTATTTTAGGTAAAAATACATGCTCATGATTTAGAAAGACCACTTTTTTTTTTCCTTTTCACATTATATTTTGTTTCTTCTCTTATGGCAAATGCTTAATAAAGACCTAGGTGTTTTCATTTAATGGCTGCCAAAAATTTTCCTGCAGATAAAGACAAGAATCCTTAAGACATAGTAAATACATTATTCAGATTTCACTGCACTACCACCTAATTCTTCTACTAAGATCTGGCGTATTAGACCAGAACACTTTGTGATTCTTGTTTTCTAGTGATGTCTGATTATCTCTGCAAGAATTTCTCTAAAACTACCTTTAAAAAAAAAAAAACTCTTAAAACCTCAGAAATTTTACCTTCTACTAGATTCTTAATGGGCTGTAAACCTTAGCTAAAATCTCAGACCACTTTGTCTTATTGAAGATTATTTCATTTTTGTTCATTTCTACATAACATAGCTCCCCCCCGAGAAATAGCATATATACCAACTGAATATGACTATAGCAAAATATGTTTCAACTATCAATAACAACTAATTCTCATTTGTTAAAGGAAAGTGTTAGTCCTGAATTAAGGGACCCACAGAATAGAATTTTATGAAAGTAGTCAACTACTGGAATAAACTCACTGAACACATCACTAAGTCTTTAAGCGAAATTGTGGCTGAAAATGTAAAATATAAAATATAAAAATGTCATCAGTGAAGCCAATGAGAGACCTTTTTAGACTCTATTAACATGATTAGGATTCAAAATTGGACATAATCGAATTAATAAGTGCATCTTTTGCCTAATTTTAAGAATAAACTTTTAATAAAATCAGTATGCATTCTAATTGTTTATTTACACAATATTAATATTCAGACAGAAGGATCACTAAAGCACAGTTAATTAAATATAAATTAATGTGGTGGAATATTTAATTATCTTTTCTACACCTTACAACTAATGATTATGGAAATGCCTTGCATTTAATCTTGTTGCCAGGAAATTAACTTAATGGCCTTCAACAAATGAACATTTTGTATGCATTACAGGACACTTTATCTAAATTTTAACAGCATGGTATTATTTTCAGATAATAAAATGATTACACAATTTAAAATGTAAATGTATACAATGCTTTTGCCCCTCCCCTATCTTTTTTTTTTACACAGAAGAGACAAAAATAGTTCAGATATCATTCAGCAACTCAAGTTGTGAAGTGTGAAAGAGTCCCTGGCTTATCTGCACAGCCAAGTCCTTTTAAATAAAACACTTCGACAGAGAAAAGCCAACTCCCTTTGCAGTGGACAGTTAAATCGATGATTTCACACAATGCCACCTTTAAAAGTAAATCACTTTGGATGTCAGAGGGAGGCAGGGACATCAGCAGTCTAAGCCAGTTCTCCAAGCTTTGGGGATTTTCTGACTTGCCAGCACTTTTAGATGTGTTTAAAGAACCTGGAGGCTTGTAGCTCTGTCAAGGAGCATAAGCAGTCTCATTAGCTAGCCCCCAAAATAGGCAGGGATTTAATATTCTAGTATAAGAACCTTATCTTGAACAGTTTCAATAAGTAGTCATTCCAATATACAAATGAATAGAAGTGATCTGTCTACACAGAGTGGAAGAGTTCAATGCTAGGAAGATAAACAACCAGGCATTTCTCACTTTGCGAACTGTAGCTGATGCCCACGCCCCCATGTGCCCCTTTTCTCTTACCCCTTCAGAGCACACAAGTGTAATTTTCAACTGACAGCACCAGCATTTCCTTTCACAGATTTGTTTTATTTTTTCCACCCAGACTGCACCTTGCTGCTTAACTGGGAGGTCAGGTTACAAGTGCCTGGGATTTAATTTCACCATCCTAGCAGCCCTGGATCAATGATTAGAGCAGGTATATTAATGATTCACCTGCTTCTCCCTGGAGTGAGATCATTCAAAAACACATGTTTTACACCGACTCCCAGAGTTCCCTATTAGAATCAGGCTCTAGTTACCCATGAAAAGTAACTGATAATGCATCCTTCACCGTCTCCCTATTACTCTGGTCGACCCACACCAGCATTACTTCATCTCTCAGATAAACTCTTGGACTAGTGTAAAGATTCCTCAGAAAACTGGGAACGCATCAACCATAGGATCCAGGTATACCACTCCTGGGTATCTTTCCAAAGGTACTAAAATCACAATATTATAGTAATACATACATATCCATGTTTATAGCAACACAATTCATAATAGCCAAATTGTGGAACCAACCCAAGTGTCCATCAACAGAAGAATGGATTACAAAATTATGGGATGTGCACACAATGGAATTCTAGTCGGCGATCAATAATGCCATTTGCAAAAAAAAAAAAATAGATGGACCCAGAGAACATTATGTTTAGTTTAGCCAGTCACAGAAAGTGAAGGGTCATATGTTTTCTCTCATATGCAGAAGCTAGGGAGTGATCAGGATTCAAGAATGACTTTAGATAATGTAGGGAAAATACAAGAGGAGCCAGGGAGGTGGCTTGGGAAGGCTTGGAGGGGAAGGAGAATTGATGAAGGAAACATCTTCACTGATTATACAGATGTAATAATTCCAAAGCCAATCTCGATTTCACATGTAGAGATGGGAGGTGGAAGGGAGGGAGCTGTGGAAAAATTACCCACTGTTGGGTGCATATATCCCACTATCATTATGAATGACATGATGTGAGATTATAATGCACCAATAAAAATATTAAAAATAAGAAAGAAACAGTGGAGAAGAAAAAACTAAACCCCTGTCCCCTCTACCTTGTGCCTGGGAAAATTCAAACTGAGATACTAAGTCTGTTGGCTGGCGGGAGACTCAAGGCATAGGATTCGACATAGAATTGAGATCAAGACATTATAAAACTGAGTTAAGACTAGAGAAAGTTCCAAGAATTTTTAGGTTTACTAGATTACAGCTATCTCTTTCTTACCAAATCCCTAAATAATAAAATAGAGGAAAATAATAACTATTAAGGTGGATAATATTTGAGAGCTGATTACATATCAGATATTTTTAAGTGCTTTATATATATATATATATATATATATATATATATATATATATATATATATATATTAGGTACTTTATACATACTTGAAAATGTAATAACTTCTAGAATGCTTCCAAATAAAGTGGCTAAAAACAGCAGCTGTTTTATTACATCTCTGATTTGGTAAGTCATTTAAGCTTAGGTAAATCTATGTTCAGCAATTCCTCCATTCCTTGTGACACTAATGGAAGTCATTCGGCTGTATTCACCTGAAGTAAGACCAGTCTAGAGTGTCAGAGTGGTTTCACCCATTTATCTGACACATTAGGAAGAGTGGTTAAAATGCTGGGCTTTCTGGGATTGTGAACCAGAGTACCTACAAATGACCTCTCCAGTGCTACGGTCTAATAATAGTTAAATAGTTGTATCCATACCCCAAATCAGACAATCCTTAGAATTTGAACCATAAACATAATTTTTCCTAAATGAAGTAAGAATAAATGAAGCTAATATTCTAAGAAGTGATGACAAAGTGTAGGTTCACTTTTGTGTGTGTGTGTGGGGGGGGGGGGTTGGGAATGGAACCCAGGGGCATTCGACCTCTGAGCTACACCCTCTGCCCTATTTTGTATTCTTTATTTTGAAACTGGGTCTCACTGAGTTGCAGATGGCCTACTAAGTAGCTGAGGCTGTCTGTCCACAAACCGCGATCCTCTGGTCTCAGCCTCCCAAATGTTGGGATTACAAGCGTACACCACCATGCCTGGCTTCAGGTTTACTGTTTTGAAAGGTATTCAGTTCGTAGTGGCCCAGGGCTCTCAGAGAGCAGATTCCAAGCGAAAGAAATGTCGGCTATCAGACCTAAGTCATGCAAGAGACATATAGGTAGAGAAAATATCCCTAGCACAAACTAGTAATTATGTGGGCTGATGGATATAGTAACTGGCTTGGCTTAATTACTCACAAGTGTGTGTGTGTGTGTGTGTGTGTGTGTGTGTGTGTGTACACATACACACACATATCTATGTATTTCATTGTAGCCCATAAATATATGCCATTATTTGTCTATTTAAAATAATATTAAAAACAGAAAGAAAGATGGTACCATGTCACATCTTCTATGGTCTCTCTGTTGGTAAGAAGAGTTGCTCCTGAAGTTGAAGAGGAGGGACAGAAGACTAGCGACCATCTTCAATCTTCCAAAATAGGTTAAGAAAATTGTTCGAGTAATTGATAGAACTTGGATTTTTACCCAAAAAGGCTAATGTCAATGTCTACATTCCTAACCACTATATTTTTCTTCCTCCTATATTACAAAATATAAAAATCAAAAGGTAAATTAAAATGTTTATTCCTACCTAGAGCTTTGTATTCATATATTCTAAGTCAGACGATCTTTATCATTTGAACCATAAACATCACTTTTCCTATATGAGATAAGAATAATAGCTAACATACTGAGAAGTGATGACAGAGTGTAAGATCACTTTTTTTAAGTATTCAGTCCATAAAATAAAGAATAAGTGGGAAATGCAAAATAAAGTTCTGAGTGTAAGATCACTTTTTTTAAAGTATTCAGTCCATAAAATAAAGAATAAGAGGGAAATGCAAAATAAAGTTCTATTATTGAGATAACATCATCCTTCTTTATCCTCACACCAAGACTTTGTTTCAGATGCAAAAATTGTCACTGTAGTCTGCAGATATAGATTTCAGATTTTGGATATCTTATTGGAGATGCAGTTGTCTTTTTCATGTCTTATACACAAGGGCTAATCGATACAATATCCATATTTAACTATATGCAGATGGCAGTTATTGAGGATGTGTCTACTTTTTAATGGATCTGTGTTCTCCATCTGTTATTGTATATTCACATCTAGAAAACAGCTAATTGCCAGTTGAGGTCTCCTCTACAAACCATCCTTCCTTGGAGGCTGTCTGATTCATCATCAGAGATCATCAGTGGCTACAAGACTTCTCACCTTGGCCTATTTCAAGGTCCTTGCTGGATTATTTTTGTATACTTTAGGTTTAGATTTCCACTTGGAAAAATGCATCTCTTGTTCATTAATAAAGAGATAAATTCCAGGTGCCAATATCAAAAAATCTTTTCTTGTAGTTCTTTGTAACACTTATTACTCAGAAAGATCAAGAAATAAGAGCTTCCAGGTTGAAAGGTTTATGATTTAATACATGTGGTATACAAATGGACAATGATTTTCACTACTAAAAAAAAATCTGTTGCTTATTAAGTATGGTGTCTTTGACTTCATCTTTTGTTATTGTTCTTGCTATTGGATGAAGTTTTAATAGTAGAATTAATATATAGGAGCTAAAATATACTAAATATTCTCTTCCTGTAGTCTATATAAACTATAATCTATTGAAAGTCTACATAAAGACTAATCCAAAGCACAAAAGGGCTCAATGTTCCCTAATGTATATTTCATAGATAGATTGTCAAAATATTTTAAACCTTCAGAGACATCTATCATATCCTGATGCTGCAAAAAGAATTTATGTCTTACAATTTGATAATCATTCTAAAAGCATAACTACTTTAGTTATCAAGGAAGAAAAAGGTAGCAACTCCCTCTGATTATGGTATTTTCTCTGCCATACAGGTATCATTTTATACTTGAATCTTTGTGCTGAAGGAATCTAACACTCCTCCATTTACCTTTCATCTGTATGAAATTAGACCCAAGCATGATGAAGTCCTACATATTCGTTCTCTTTCTAAACCAGTCTAGAAATATTGAGAATGAAGTTTCCCCTCTATCCTTACTCCAAGAAGCAGGAACCAAGAGAAAATCAGGGAAGAAATTAGATTTTTATCATTTCCGAGAATTTTAAATTCTAATTACAAGGATTCGATTTCTTTGGGCTATAATCTTTCACTAGATTTGAAGTTTCTCCCATTTCCTTTTACAATTCACTATTAAAACGTTACAGAGCCACTATGATTGCCAAAAGAATTTGATGACTAGAAATGAGTCCAAGTCTGAAAATTGCAGAGTTAAATATAAAGGGAAAAGAGGAGGAAGAAAAGGAAGAGAAAATATCAACACATACACAAACACATACCACACATACACATACACCACTGTGGTGCAGCCACATGTCTGAAAATTATATGGCGATTAAAATGACATTTGATAGTACACTTGATAATGCTGATGTTTCATACTGAAAATATGTGGACCTGGAGAATATTATGCTAAGTGAGATTACCTAGTCACAGAAAGTAGAGTCATATTTTTCTCTCATATGCAGAAGTTGTGGGGTAGTCAGGATACCAGTGAGACCTCAGATAATGGAGGAGAAGTGCCAGTGGAGCCAGGTAGGTGTTCTGCGAAGGGTGGGGGGTGGGAGGTGAAGGAATTACTTTCACCGACATTATGTACGTATGTGAGAATACTAATGTCAATCTCAATATCCTGCATGGAGAAGGGTTAGTGGGGAGGGAGCTGGAGGAAAGCTCACCTGGTGCATGGATGTCAACATCACAATGAACTATATTATGATGTAAGACTATAATGCACCAATAAAAGTATCATTTAAAAACTAAATTAAAATATGTGGGAAAAATCATGACTATATTCCATTCTGCTTTATAAAATATGTGTATATTGGGTTGTATAACTGTACTCAGAATTACATTTTATGAGTGACGGAGTATGTATTGGTTTATTTTTCTATAATTTTCCACATTAGAAAAATCTTCTGTAGAAGTTGAAATCATGACTTGTTTTAAAAATAACTTTTGCTGAACAGGGAAAGGAAGATAGGCAGATTCTTTGGAGACTGATTGGTTGACATTTCCGTTCGTTCTTCAGTGTCCCCTCCTGACCCGTTTCTGTCCCGTGGACTGCATTCATTCTGACTTCCAGATGGATTCAGCCAATGGGAAAATGGCAAGAAAATGAAAGGGTAAAAGGGGATGGTATGGGACACTTACCTGGTCAAAGGTTGGACGTGAGTGTGTTCTCCTGATGACCATGCCTGCTGTCAAGAGGCTGCCCTCTCCCAAAGCTTTCCTTGGGAGTTCTAGTAATGGTTTCTCCCCTGCCTCCTCGGCCTGCCTTTGCAGTAATGGTTCCCCAATGTTGCTAGTCCTCAGGTTCTTTGCCCTTGTTTTTTCCTCTTAACACTACATTCTCAAGTGGTTCTTCCATTAACTTTCTTCTGACAAACATAGTGGCACAGGCTTCTAGTTCCAGATACTTGGCTGTGGCAGAGGCTCATGATGCAGACCATCTCCCTGAACACTCTGTGGGCCTGCTCCTCAAGCATACCACTGAACCTTGGGGTGTGCCTCAGGACCCATCCCCCAGTGGCAAACTCCATCACCTTGTACATTTGTTCCATGATCTCGATCACCTGAAGCAGCTATACCATGTGGGTGCTGCACAGACTTCATTATATCCACCTTGGCTCTCGTTAAATGCAAAGTTCCTGCTTACTTGTGCAAGACTTGTACTGCCACCTCGATGGCAATGGGGAGATGGAGGGCCAGTTTCGCCTGGGCAAAGTTGTCCAGGACCTTGTAGTGGTCCATGACGATCTCCTAAGAGTAAGAGCTGATCCAAGGCCTTGTGCCCTGGATTATTTTACTGTTCTCACTAGAAATTATAAGAAAACTAATGATAGCTAAAAAATGAAATAAAAAATAATAAAAGAGTAAATAGAAAGGAGACAACAACAAATAAAAAGAAAGAAAAACAAGAGGAAAAAAAAGGAAAAACTCTAAACCGAAACACCAAATGTGAAATCACAAAACCAACTAACCACCAAATCCACTATCTGTGAGTCCAACAGGTCACCAACCAAAATCTTCCTGTGCATATGGACAAGAAAGCAGTGGTAGCCGGGCCTTTATGGCTGGCATTTAATATTCCCTTACAATGCTTGTGAGGTCATAGCAAGAAAAAATGGCTAGATAATGGCTGTGCCTGACGCACAGTAATTAACTCAACTTTTGGCTCTAGGACCTTTTTTATTTTAATAATCAGGATAAAAAAGGCTCCAGAAGATTTTTGCTTCAGAAAGTTTTAGAGATGATTATTTACTTATATAGATATGAAAACATGTGGGATACTTCAATGGCCTTTTTATTTTAAACCAAAAAAATATGCAATGAATTTTAACTTTTAGCACCTCAACATACCTGCATTTAAGAAATTCAAATCCTTTTTCATCTATACCAAAATGACCAGAGCCAGTCGTCGCTGTTCAAAATTGGCTTGAACTGAAAAGGCATTCAATCCTCCAATGAGGGAAGGGATGGCAAAAGGAACAGAAAACAGGAACCAAGCTGTTGTCTAAAGTACTGTCAGAGGAGAAGAATCCAGCCCTTGTAGGATGGAGTGAAAGTGTGATGTAAAAGCAGAGGTAAAATTTCCCAGGCATCAATGGGCATCAAGGGATGTAGGCAGGAGAGGCCTGAGTGTGAGGAGTGTGAGGTGTCCAGTGATGGGAGAGAACAAATGGAAAGCCAGACAGAGGTTAGTTTGAGCACACACTGTGAGCTTGATATTCTTGTTTCCGTTTTTCAGAGGAGGAAACTGAGCCCCAGTAAGCATTAACCCCTCTGTTCAGGTCTTTCTCTTATACCCTGGTTTCAAATCTCAATCTCCCAAACACTGTGCCTGGGTCAAGGTGCCACATGTGGAGTCACCACCTTTAGTATCTATTTCAGACATGAGGGCCACAGACATAGTCATTCAGACAAGGCAATCAAATGTATTTAACTCTTCATTCTACCCCTCCTTAAAGTACTTTGGTAGGTCCTCAGATGCCCATCTTCTAATCCATCACATGAGAATTTTTTTAATCTTCTAATCAGATGAGTATTTGTCCATCTTGTCCTTGACTGGGGTCTGAATGCTATAAAATCACTATACTTCCTTGCAAGAAAAGGACCAACAGGGCCTACAACATTAGCTTGAACACACACAAAGCCCATTCAAAGTCTTTGAGGCCCCTGGTATGGCCACACAGCAGAATACACACAGTAGCCACTCAAGACAGTGTCTTGCATGGATAGCAGAATGGATTTTTAGTGAACAGATGTTTGTTCAAGGAAATTTCTCAGAATGCACCACAGAGAATTTAGAAAATGGAAAAGTACAAGGCTCTGAATGACATGAAGGCCCCAAACCAATCAGAGTTTGAGGGGAGAATAAAGAAGCACAAGGGGGCCAAAGTAGAGTGCACTCCACTCAGGACTAGTACTTCCTTCTAAGGCCAACATGGGTTCCCTCAATATCTCCTCAGAAGTCAAGTAGCTGAGACTCCAGAGACTCTAGTAGAAAATAAAAAAAAATGAAGAAGGAAATAGATGGTTACTTACTCCTGCTGTGAGTCTCAAACTCTCCCATCAATAGGTCCGCTGCCCTCAAGGCTGAAATCCAAGCTCTCATGTTTTTATGTGGTGGAGATTCCCTGCATCTCTGAAATGCAGTGGCAAGTTATTATAAACAAAATGACCATATATGCATCTTTTTCCAGACCTTTGTGCCAACACTGCACTGTCTTGATAGCTTTCATTTTGTAATAAGTCTTAATATGTGATCTCATAAGACTTCAAGTGTCTTCAATATTGTTTTGGATATTTTAGTCTTTTGACAATCTGATTCTAAAATTTACACAAAAATGCAGTTCTAACACACAAAATCCTATTTGAAAATAGAGCGTTTACTGATTTTTATATAGTAATATGGGGGAAATGAGTGTCTTAAAATATCTAACCTTTTGATCCATTAATATGGTATAACCATTCATTTATTTAGGTCCTCTTTGTTTTTACATTGTAATACTTTTATGTTTCTATGGGGATTTAATATCACCTGATTACCATATGTGATTATCTTAAGGGAAAGTTTGTAATTCTAGATCCAAAATTTCAGCAGTATAACATACATTGCTCATTACCTTTAAAAAGAAAGAGAGGAAGCCAGGTGTGGTGGTGCATGCCTATAATCCCTGTAATTGGGAAACTGACACAGAAGGATCGCAGGCTCCAGGACAGCTTCAATAAGTAGTGAGTTTCTCATCAATCTAGTAAAACCCTCTTTCCAAATAAAAATAAAATAGACCTGGGGGTGTAGCTTGCAAGTAGAATGTCCCAGTGCCACAAAACAAAATAAACAAACAAAGGAAGGAGAAAGAAATATAAACAAATGCTCACTTTATTCACCTCAAGTCAAAATTCTCGTTATTCAAGACTTGTATGAATGATGAATTAATATAGGATTTAATATGGTTTGTATTAATATAGGATTTAGCAAGAGACTCTTATAAGGTATTTAACACTTGTATGTAATAAAAGAACAGTTTGACTAAGCATTTATATCTTACTAATAATGAATATAGCCACAGTGGTGGCGCACGTTTGTCCATCCCAGTACTTGGGAGGCTGAGACATAAGGATCCAGGTTCTCAGACAGCCTCAGCTACTTAGTGAGGCCCTCTGCAACTTGAGACCCTGTTTTAAAATAAAGAGTAAAAAATCGAGCTGAGGATTTAGCTTAAAGGTAGAATGCCCCTGGGTTCTAACACACAAAAAATAATAATAGCACCAGCACCACACAAAATAATTAATAATAATAATAATAAATATAATATTATGCTAAGTAAGTCATACAATCAAACTATTTTAGAGAAACTTTCTAAAATCATGAATATTTTGTCAAAAAGAAGCATTGCATTTACTAATTAGATGTATAGGATTTATATATGTCACACCCTGAATCTCAACCTAGAGCTAGTAATCAATCAATAAAATTAAAGGAGAAAGTTCTTCACTTCCTTTTCTCCAAAGTGATTAGGAAAAAAAATTAATACTTATAAACCATTTTCACCTTTTTCTGTGAAACAAGTGACTTTTCAACATATATCAAAAACAAGTTTACAATGTATGACATCTATGAACATAAACAGAATTGTTTTAGGAAATTGGATAACAGTATGATTTTGTAGAAAGATGCAGTCTCGTTTTTATTCTATTTAGCTCAACTTCTGGCCAGAAAAAATGAGGAGAAATGCTGGATATCTTTGCACATTTGAATGTTCCACTCACTATTCTGGTAAAAATTGCAATGTAAATACAAGAATTATAGACTGCTCTCTCCATAGGCCATATTCAGGTGACTTTGGAACTTGAGAAGAAATGGAAGAAGGAGATATTCTTGGCTTCTTTTTTCTCCTTCATATTTTAAATTCATGTAAAAATGTTAGTAAAGTAACCAAAATTCTACTTTTAATATAAAACTAGGTCCACTGGCATCTAGAGAAAGAGCTGATAAAGTTACTTCTACATTTTTGAGTCTCAGTTCTTGATATAATAGGATAATGCAAATAGAACATAGTTATTAAAGACTGG